>NW_014556290.1:0-1622 GCF_001313825.1 Dinoponera quadriceps
AAAATGTACGAAAATGGCTCGATAGCTGGTTTGCTTTATAAGAAGAAATGTTTTTTGGCGTGGCATTCATAAACTGCAGGAGAGGTGGGAAAAATGTGTAAATAGCAATGGACATTATTTTGAATAAAATATTTTTTATCATTTTCAAACAACAGACGTGTAATTTTTACAAAAAAATTCCGGTTTCAAACTTTTACACCTAGTATATACGCACGTTTTAAGAAATGTCTCGTTGTAGTCGTTATTTTACAGTAGGGAAACTTGTGAAACATGGGGAAAAAAAATCATTCGGATGTGTTGCGGTCATTAGATAATAATATTTTACACAACTGTTTTTTTCCCGGAAAGTCGATTCCTGCTGTTGTAATAATAATAAAATAATACTCCTTCGCGTCACGTAATGTGACGCGATACTGATCGATTACGCTATACGTATTTTATCTTATAATTTATTTCTATTGCCGAGAGATAAAGGAGGAGGAGGAGGAGGATGAGGAGGAGAAAAATCTGATAACGCTCGCTCGTGTGACGAAATGTGAGACGCGTTACCGATCGATAGCGTGATATTTTTATCCTTTNAAGGTAAAGAAGGAGGAGGAGGAGGATGAGGAGGAGAAAAATCTGATAACGCTCGCTCGTGTGACGAAATGTGAGACGCGTTACCGATCGATAGCGTGATATTTTTATCCTTTATAATTTATTTTTTGAAGGAGAGAAAATCCAATAAAAAATGAAATAGTATTTGCGTGTATATATATTTAATATCGTTCGCAAAGGTAGGGGGGAGGAGGGAAATGTGTGTGAAATAAAGGTATATTTTATTTATCGTTTCGTTGAAATTGTTTTTTTGTACTTTGCGGATTCGTGAGGGGGCTCCTTCGTTCACCCCACTTTTTGTTCGCTATAGCGGCGTCGGTGGCGGCGGTGGAAGTGGTGGAGGCAACAGTGGTGGTAGTAGTTGTAGTTATTTGCTCGTGTGATATTTATCTATATTCTTGTAGTTTTAATAGCTATCGCNAAAAATCCAATAAAAAAATAATTAAATAGTATTTGCGTGTATATATATTTAATATCGTTCGCAAAGGTAGGGGGGAGGAGGGAAATGTGTGTGAAATAAAGGTATATTTTATTTATCGCCTCGTTGAGATTGTTTTTTTGTACTTTGCGGATTCGTGAGGGGGCTCCTTCGTTCACCCCACTTTTTGTTCGCTATAGCGGCGTCGGTGGCGGCGGTGGAAGTGGTGGAGGCAACAGTGGTGGTAGTAGTTGTAGTTATTTGCTCGTGTGATATTTATCTATATTCTTGTAGTTTTAATAGCTATCGCAAAGAGAGGTGAAGGAGGAAAAATGTGTGAAATAAAAAAATAGATCACGATATAATACGGTGAATTTAAATATATATATATTTTATTTATTTCCTCGTTTCTTACAATATGATACGAAATATTGCGCATTTCTATCTTATCGCCTCGCTTAGATTATTATCTATCGCAGAGAGAGGGAGAAGGAGGAAAAATGTGTGAAATAAAAAATAGATCACAAATATGATACGTTGAGAATTAAAGTATATATTTTATTTATTTCATCGTTCTTACAGTATATATATGATACTACAAAAAAAA
>NW_014556290.1:1853-4739 GCF_001313825.1 Dinoponera quadriceps
ATAAAAAATAGATCACAAATATGGTACGTTGAGAATTAAAATATATATTTTATTTATTTCATCGTTCTTACGGTATATATATGATACTACAAAATATATATATATATATGGTGTATTTTTATCTTATTATCTCTCTCAGATCGAATGTTTACGTAATTTGAGGGCTCGTTCGTTCCCTCACTCTTTATTTGCTACAGCGGCGACAGCGATGGAAGTGANCGGGCTTGTGAGGGGGCTCGTTCGTTCCCTCACTCTTTATTTGCTACAGCGGCGACGGCAATGGAAGTGACAGCTGCGTCGGCGGTGGAAGCGGTGGCAACAAATTTCGAGGCTGTATCCTTCGCAGACGAGTTGTTGACTTTCATTTTTTCTTTTTCTCCCTGCCGGGATGATGATGACGACAACGACGGTGGTGATGATGGTGTTGGTGGGACGCCGTGGTAATACCACGGGACGCCGTCCACGAGGGGAATATTCTTGCCGTCTCTGTATAGCTCTTCGAAATAATCCGCCTGGAAAATACGAACGTTAGGATATTTTTTCGAAATTCTAGATGATATTTTTGAAGAGCCTCTTCCTCTTCCTCGGTGCATTTGTCCTCGTCATCGTCGCTGTAGTAGTAATAATAACGTGAACACATCTTCTTCTTCTTCTTTTTAGAGTGATACTAATGATGATAGTCAATCTAATGATGTTTCACAGAGGTTGGTCGTCATCTTTTTATTCTAGTTACACGTCATCGTATCGTGATTTTTTATAAGAATGTGGTTGCATATGGCTATAGTAATAAAAGAAAAAATAGTTTCAAAGGAAATATAATGCAAGTGTTTCCGCGCACGTGTCCTGTTCACCGGGATGATAAAGTTGAAACATCCTGCCGCTCGGTTATGATAAAATAATGCAAATGCAACATACATTAGATATCAATGCGGTTGACCTCAGCGAGAATGAGAAACTTCGTATTTTTTCCGTTTTTTTCCATGCGCGTATCCTGTCTACCGGGGTGAAAAAGCGGATACACCCTTCTGTTACGATAAGAAAGAAAGATAATACGCGCGATATACTGATACGAAGTCTGGCTATTAAATAACGAGACTGCTTATGAAAAAGAATTGTATTTTAAAAATTACTCTATATTCGAATGGTCCCCTTCAATGTACTTCCCTCCCCTCGCAACACACCGTTCCATTCGTTTTTTCCATTGGTCAAAGCAATGTTGGAAGTTTTCTTTTGTTAGTGAATTTAGGAGCTCCATCGATTTTCGCTTCGCTTCTTCCACCGACTCCAACCGGGTTCCTTTTAAGACAGACTTGAACTTTGGAAACAGGAAAAAGTCACAGGGTGCTAAATCAGGCAAGTACTGCGGGTGTTCGAGCACTGGAGTGCCTCTAGCGGCTAAATAACGCTTCACAGACAGCGTGTTATGGGCAGGTGCATTGTCCTGGTGCAAGATCCATGACTAATTTTTCCGACAGATTTTTCTGACAGTTTCTTTATCGGCGTTTACAGTCTCAGCAATCATCCTAATGCTTATACAACGATCTCCGCGTACAATTTCATTTATTTTCGTCACTGTTTGCAGAGTTGAAACAGAAACAGGTCGACCTGGACGTTGGCCATTTTTGGTGCTCTCTTGAGCTTCAGAAAACCGTTTATACCGTTCGAAAACACGCGCACGAGATAGGGAATTCTCACCATAGGCCTCTTTCAACCAGTTATACCACTTAGTCGGAGTTTTTTTAATTTAACGAGAAATTTCACATTAATCCGTTGCTTGTGTCTTTCGTCACACATTGTTATCGGCACGAGAAAAAAACACGTTCGTTTCTAACCTCTATAGAAAAAATACTACTACAGCGACAAAAACGAGTTGTCGTACTGGAATAGTAGACATTTCCACCTATCCAACGCNTCGTCACACATTGTTATCGGCACGAGAAAAAAACACGTTCGTTTCTAACCTCTATAGAAAAAATACTACTACAGCGACAAAAACGAGTTGTCGTACTGAAATAGCAGACATTTCCACCTATCCAACGCTAGATTCGTTTTCCCCCCCTACCCTCAAGGACGACTTCTGCGCGCTCAGTCTCGTTATTTAATAGCCAGACCTCGTATGTATATCCTTATAAATCGTTTCTAAAGCGGAAGAGGGAGGAGTAAAAGGGGAAGATCTAATAAATAATATATATGTTTTTTATTTAGTGTACATGTGTGATTGAAGTATAATTTATTTAAAAATAAAATATAATATTACAACGTTTCTGGAGAGAGGTTTTATTAAAGATAATCAGCCAATTTATTGTGTCTCTGCGATCACCAAGTGTGTAGATGCATAATATTATGTAATGCGCAATTTTTCAGATGTCGTCCGTATGGAAAGGATGACCCTTCTATCAGTGTTTCCAAACGACCAATGATTTCATAATCCACATCGATTGTTTCTATGCCGATAGTCATGTCCCAGTTCCCAAGCAGAGACAGGAACCAATCTTTTTTTGCAAACCTATAACGTAAATCACTGTAGTGTTGGGAGGCGTATTCATGAGAACTTCTTGAATGAGCGTTTTCATTTTCCTGTAATCAATATCACCATCGGACCATCGTAGGCAATGATGATTGGCGGATAACCAAGACGCCTGCGCTTTTTTCGCTTTCGTTAAGAGATCCCATGACATAGGTGGCATAAATATATAATAAATGAGTTCGCGATCGTTATTTTTGTTGTTACGTAAGGCAGCAAATTCTTTAACAACGAAACGTTTGCGTACAACAAAACCTTGAATGTCGACAAACGTATGTACGGATACGTTCGACATGATCACAGAGACACTTATGTGAAAATATATATATGAATACGCTTCCTTTTATACAATTTTCCGAACC
>NW_014556291.1:0-1446 GCF_001313825.1 Dinoponera quadriceps
AGATCGACCTCGAGAATATAACCTATGGGTGAATCGACAGTGATTGAAGATACATCAAATGTTGAAACATCTGTGACCCATTGAAATTCGGCGTGAGGCAGCGGTTGACACATTGCCCAACCGTACAGATTGTTTACGTCAAAGTACATCAAGTACGACGATGGTTTCGATGGATCGTAAGACTCCATGTACTTGTTATTAGCCTGTGCGTATCTACTGGAACATTGACTGAGACCGCCGCGTATACCACGTTCGATGAAGATGACCATATCGATATCAGTGAACAATTCAAAATTTATGCCGGTATGTTTTAACATAGCATCCCAAGTGAAACCCGGTAAAGTATAATAATGTGCAGGATCTAATCCGTAACTTTCGCTGCAACTATCCCGGAAATTTTCAAAAATATCGGCTAATAATAAGACATCAGTTTTCAGATATAAATCGCTGTATTCACCCAAGGTTTCAATAGAGAATCGTTGCCAGACGTTCGCAGCGTGCGCGTAATCGCTCTCTGATACCGTATTACCCGTCAACGAACTATAAAACGATTCTTGCGGTGGTAAACACGGGTCCTGCAGCTTGTCCGCGCAATCAAGGTATTCATATGGAAAAACACCCTTTCGCGTCAATAAATCGAAATTGGATATATTTGAAAATGTGGACTGTAAAATTTTTAATTTTTCTTTGCCGAGAAAAGATGCTAATTTTTCGAGACTGGTATTTAAAAATTTGTATGAGTCGATGAATCGTAACTGTACGCAATTTCGTGAATCAGAATTTTTTTGCTATATCTTGGACATGCTTCGTAAATGATATATATTTTTCTTTTGTTATCGGTAGCACGTTGATCAAGCCTTCAAATGCATCTGCTTTTTCCGTGATAATAAAATGTGAATCGTAGCCGGAGAAATTATGGAAAACTATTGGAATGTAATATGAATGTTTATAATTTAAATTGCACTTTGAATGCGCAGGACATCTGTACCGTCCGGTGAGATGGCAATGATCTCGTACGCGTGTATCCTCTTTCTCGATCTCTTTCTCGCACACGTGACAGTGCGTTGCACTATTAAATGTTTCCAACCGTTCGCTTGATAAAGTTTCCATGGGGACATTTGTTGCTAAGACTAATTTTACGCGGTGCGCTAACTCTTCGAGTTGCTCGACGAATCACGAGACGCAATCACTATCGCGATGGCTTCGAAAATACGATAATGACTTGTCATACGAGCAATGTAAATAATACGCTATGTTAAATACCGTATGATGCTGATACTCGTACAATTTGTGATCCTCTCCCTCCTCGCTCGCAGTCTTCTGTAAGATGCACTCTAGATCGGCGTATACGACGAACGGTAGACGCTCTTTCCTGTTGTGGTTGCAAAAACTGAGCTATTTGTCGTCCTCGCTAGGCAGCAGGATGGCGCAGTCGTTCATTTCTCC
>NW_014556292.1:0-2891 GCF_001313825.1 Dinoponera quadriceps
AACTGTGTTAAAAATATATTTATATAATCATTTGCTTCCTTAATTATTTATTCTGAGATAAGGCTATCTTTATCATAATCTTTAATTTGTAAAATATATAAATTGTAACTTCTGTAAAAATAAAAATAACGAGGCAATTCAAAGGACATTTTAAAATATAATGGCTATATTCAGCAGAACGTGTATTTTATAATTGTTGACAGTTTTCTGTGCTAAGATTGAATTATTTCAGAAGATCTAAAAAAAAATTCAATATCTCAGCTCAAGAAACTTCTAACATTTATAAAATAAGCGTTCTGCTGAACGTGGCCGAAATATCTAATTTTATACATGAAATCTGATCTAAAATGTTATCCATTTTTGCAATGTTACAAAAATATTAATTTCTTACGCTTAAATATACGTCTTATATTTCGCGGTCTAAGTCCAGAGAGCAAGACGAAAACGGGATGGTGCGTTCACTGTCTATGAAAAGGCCCTGATAACGGCTTATTGTTTTACGCACATTGTACACCCTAAATATAAGCGTCCGCGTTCCGAATGTTATGTCCGGCTGTAATTATCCGCAATTTAATTAATCTGCGTTTACCACGTTCAATTATTTTTAAAGGGTACAATAAATAAGTTTCATATTAGTACAATAAAAAAGTTTTTTACTCACCAGAATGTAGGAACGATATAGTTCATCGAAAGTTGCGAGAATCCGCGAGACATGTTCTATCTGCCCGGAAAAGAAGCTCTCACTGCCGAAAAAGGCGTATCATCGTCGGTGTCACTGATCACGATATATGCGTTAATGTACACGTAACGAACGGCACTCCCAACGTATGTTAGTATCGATGTTGTTCGATAAAAAAACAAAAATTTGATATGATTGCGAAAGAAGAAACGATAAAAGTAACCAACATTATGTTTCGGAAAAGTGGCAATACTAATGACAAATCATCAAAAGTCAATATTAATCGAAAACTGAAAGATTCTTGAGATAAATGATTGACTCTAATAATAAACGCGAAGACTGCACGACTGGTCGAAGCGAACTACGGCGTAAGACTGCTGAAGTATGCGACTTTGCTAGCAAGCCGAGAGTCTGTCCTTTGTGTCGCCACGGTGAGAGCGTTACCAGACACCACGAATGATAGGATAATAAAAGACTAAACATCGCCTAAAGCTCACAGATTCGGTTGAAGCAATGGTGCTTCGGGCTAAAAAAATAATATTTAACTAACGACACGAGCAAAATAAAGTTTGTTTAACAACATGAGCGTGCAATTAACATCATGTGCGTTTATTATTCGGGGAGTAGTCACCTTATTTTTTTCATGTAAACAATCACGATCTATCATCTGGAGTAATTTTAAACCACAATTAAATGTAGCTAATATTAACAAAATATAGCGTATCCTCAATTGCTCCATGATTTATTATTATTTTGGGAACATTGTAGATATAGATTTATTCGCTACCTCTCTTTTGAATAAAAAGAAGAAAAATCAAAAATATATTTAAGAAACGATATAAGCACATCAATGTCTTATTACGATAATATTTCTAATAAATGCAATTATCTATTTAAAAACGCTGTTTCACTTATCCCTATTTTCGATGAGATAAGATATTATAAAGTTCGAAAATATTAATTATTAAAAACAATTGAAAATATATTGAATAACATTTATTTTATATAAATATAAAAAATATGGGTAAATCGCGGTCATACAAAGTTGCTTATATTGGTTCAATTGTAAAAAACAATTGTAAAAAATAATTGATTTTTATATTTCTTAACTTTATTATATAAAATTTATATACTGGAACATTCCAGAGCCGTTGAGCTTTATGCTCGCGATGCGTGATCACAAAGAGATAGGCGTTCGATGTTACGGTCGCCAAACGAGTATCGCTAAACGAGCTTCATAGACCTGCGTTTGTCCTTTTTTCGTGCATATTTCTTTTACCCGAGACCTGTTAAAAGAACATATTTTAGGATTCTTAGGTATTTGAAATTTCTGAGCCTTTTTTTGTGGCCTATCATCAACCGTCAATCCGCACTCGAGAATAAAATCTAAAATACTTCACGCGGCGTGAAAAATTCCTGAGTATGAATTATATAATTCTGCACCGGATGGTCAGCACGAGTAAAGTGATTTTGCTTTTGATTTTCTCCTTACTTGGCGTGACTGAAAGTTTTCGCTTTAAGAGGCTGCTTTGTTCTAGTTGCCGTTTCAATGTCACGCAAGTTGCATTAGTATCTTTTCAAAAAGCGTTGATTTTCTGACTATTTCGCATTGTATGCAATAAAATGTCACTGTAGAGGGTCGAAAAATTACCATCGAAACGAATCTCTAATATAGTTCCATAATGAATATATATTAATTTAACATTATTTGTTATATGCATGGATATCAGACAATGACTTTTATTGGCCACGTTTAACTAATTTATTTAATTTATATTATATATATATATATATATATATTATATTTTAAATATATAGGTATGTGTATATATATATATATATATATATATACATACATAATAAAATAAATTAAATAAATTAGGTAAACGAGGCCAATAAAAGTCATTGTCTGATATCCGTGCATATAACGTATACTATACTATATACTATATACTATTAAATTAATATATATTTATTAAAGAGGTATATTAGAGGTTCGTTTCGATGGTAATTTTTCGACTCTCTACAGTGACATTTTATTGCACGCAATGCGAAATAGTCAGAAAATCAACGTTTTTTGGAAAGATACCAATGCAACTTGCGTGACATTGAAACGGCAACCAGAACAAAGCCTCTTAAAGGGAGAACCTTCCAGTCACGCCAAGTCAGGAGAACTCTTGAAAATATATTAAATAACATTTATTTTATATGA
>NW_014556292.1:3074-28425 GCF_001313825.1 Dinoponera quadriceps
TTACCTTAGAGCTTTCCAAAACGCTATAATAGAACGTTTTTTTTGATCAGTACTTTTTGAGTTATGAGGGTTGAAAGTTACGGTACCGCCGGCATTAGCATTACCCAGTCGTGATGTATGACATGTCTGATACGTGACATGTCTGTCACGTAAGGTGTAACAAAATTCTCATTTACCAGCCATGTCGTATTCAAACGCGGAAGTTTGTGATATGATGCTTATTTTAGGTGAATGTGATGGTCAATTTAGAGCAGCTGCAAGATTGTGGCGAGAACGATATCCAGATCGCGCTCCTCATTCGTACAAAGTTTTTTCTCGCTTAGCTAACCGAATTACCAATAAAGGTATTCTTCAACCGGATTACAATAAAGGTAGACAAATTCGACGCCAAGTTAGAGATGAAAGGATGCCGGAGATTCTTGCATCCGCTCAATTGCATCCCTGCCATTCATTAAGACGTACAGAAAGAGATTCTGGAATTAGTCGCAGCACGATCTGGCGAATTTTCCATGAAAACAAGTTGACACACACACATTCACACACACAAACACACAAACACACAAAGAGGTTTAAATCCGACCGTGCAACCTCCACCTTGCATCGGGCACCCTGACATCACACGATATATATATATATACATCTTTTACGACAAGCAGAAGTCGAGACAACGATGGTCAGTAAATTATCCGTTCGCTCAAGTCTTCAAATCAAACAATTATTATTATCCTCATATATTATATTATCTTCTGCCGCCGACGAGTGTTACTTTTTCGGAATCGTTTCTTATATCCATCAAACTCTTACATACGTAGTCACATTTTTAAGTTGTAAAATAGCAATTTGTAGAGTGGACTCCGTTTAATCATATTATCACGATTCAATGAAATGCCAATGGTGCTGCTTTTCTTATTATTATTCTGAAATATCATTTATTTGTGAAGAAAAGTTCAATTATTTTAATGCATACACAAAGCTCTGAAGGTAAGACAAGCATTTGATGAACTTTGTCACAGTAAGTAGTTATACCAAAACACTCGTAATCCCTCGCAAATTTTCACAATATTCAACGAATTGAACAGTGATGCATATTTCAGAGAATGTCTCACCACCAACTCTTGACTAACGGCAACATTCTAACCTAACATAACATATCTGTGTAGCCGAAGCTCGCCAAAATTTGGCTGCGGAAAATGAAGTAAGCCTGGCCGGCCGAGCGATATGAAAGGCACGAAATAATTAACTCTTTCACGTAGTTTAGTAACAGTTTCGCGCAAAGAGTGATAGCGGCAAGATCTCTTTGCGCAGGAGAGCGGTCCAAAGTCCAAAAAGCAATCGTCGTTGTATATAAAGATGTACATGATACCAAACTTGATGATATTGATCTCTCTCTCTTGATCCAACTCTGCGGTTATAGGGGCAGTGCGTGCGTTATTGTCTGTCTCACTTTTTACCGTGTAGAATGGATCAGATTTAAGGCAATTTAATGTTTGTCCGAATGTTATATGATTAATTATGGCATAGTTGATGGAATTAACAAATCTTCAGTTTGTTTGCAGCACGATACGTTTATTAGATAGCCTTGTTAGAACGCTTTTACACTTGTCGAGAAGCCGCGGACACGAACGAGAGTATGCTAACTGGCTACTAGTGTATCTAAATACTTGCGTTCTTAGAGAGCGTCTCTTTGCTACTGCTCTTTCTCCAAGTTTCTGCTTCTTTCCTAACAATCTCTAACTCTTTCTAACTTCTTTCGATGTATGTCTGCCTCTGCCTGCATATATGTCTTTATCTAACTTGTCGAGCTCTTGTTATGTTTTGTCTAACATTTTCGTGTTCGCTTTTTACGTGTTTGTCACTTGCGTAGTTAGTTGTAGACATGTTTAACTTAGCTGTCGCCCTGCCTGCGAGCGGTATCTGTTTTATATACCGCCTTGCGGGCTTCTAGAAGCTTCGACATAAACATTAGGAGAACGCTCTTCTCTTTGTTCTTGCATGGACATGAACAAGTCTTTAACGGTTTCTTACAAGTATGATTTAATTGTTTTCATTTGAAAAACGCTCCTGGAGTTGCACAACCGAATCTTAGTATATATACACAGTAGAGACCACTTTTTACGGTATTGTTCAGGTAGACGTGACGCAGTTTCGCTGCGTCCTGACCACTGTCCTGACCTATGTACAGTTTCGCTATTTCTACCTACATCTTGCAGCCTGTCATCTCCCGCTGCCTCTTTCTGAATTCCACCGATGTTCCGTAGCTTGTTGCCTCCTGCCGCCTTTGCCTTTCTTTGTTTGGTTTCGACTTCCTAAGACTTTACCCGTGGCTTCCTATTTCATGTGCGTGCCTTGTTGAATTTTCCTATACCTTTTACGACATTACGTGTGATCAACTATTTTGAGCTTAATTCATATATTACAATATGACTTGATTTAATTATCAATGAAGTTCTATAAGTAAATATTAACAGTAAATAGTAACAGTGAACTGTTCCTTGCGATTATTTTAACTTGTGTACGTACACGAACCACTTATCTCGTTCGTAATCAGCAAACACTTTCTTTACTCTACACTAAGAGAAAAGATCAGCAGATTTGATCGGAAACAATCGTTCAAATAACATATCCGAATGACTTTGAAACTTCCGATTACATGGAATTAATACTTTTATGCAACTAAACACAACTTCCGATGCAATGCGAACAGAAACTCAGTTGGCACGTGTACCAAGTGTAGAAGTATGAAACCGGAATTTCCCTATAGATGGTGCTAGCCATCAGTTTAGGGACCGTAAGACCGCTTCTGCAGCGCTATCATCTCCCTCTAACAGCTGACGAAGATTTTCAACACACAACAACCCAAGTTGTCATACACCGCTATATTTTTCTATAACTTTAAACATGTCGAGTTTTCTGCCTACGAACTACGATTTGCGGACAGCATTGGTTTTTTGTTATCATTTGAAGAAAACTGCTGCAGAATTGTATCGAATGCTTGTCGAAGCTTACGGTGAACAAGCTCTTGGTAAAGCACAGTGTTTCGAATGTTTCAAAAAATTCAAAAGTGATGATTTTGACGTGAGAAACGAAGGGCGTGGGAAACCACCGAAAAAGTTCGCAGACAACGAATTGCAAGCCTTATTGAATGAAGATGATACTCAAACTCAACAAGAACTCGCGGATCAATTGAATGTGACGCAGAAAGCTATCTTAATTCGTTTGGAAGCCATGGGAAAGATTCAGAAGGTGGGAAAATGGGTTCCGCATGAACTGAATGAAAGACAGCAAGAAAATCGAAAAACCACTTGTGAAATGATGTTCGACAGATACAAAAGAAAGTGCATCTTATCATGACAGGTGATGAAAAATGGAAATATTTTGAGAATCCTAAGAGTCAGAAATCATAGGTGAATCCAGGCGAACCATCGACATGCACTGCAATCGCTTTGGAAAGAAGACAATGCTCTGTGTTTGGTGGAATCAGAAGGGTGTAATCTATTATGAGCTGCTAAAACCTGGTGAAACCGTTAACGCTGATCGCTACCAACAGCAAATGATCGATTTAAATCGCGTGAAAAACGACCGAAATATGGAGAAAGGCAACACAAAGTCATTTTGCTCCATGATAATGCCCCATCACACACAGCAAAACAGGTCAGGGAAACGATAGAGGCGTTCAGTTGGGAAATACTAACGCATGCGGCTTATTCTCCAGACTTGGCTCCGTCCGATTATCATCTATTCGTATCAATGGGACACGCTCTCGCTGAACAACGCTTCAATTCGTATGAAAATGTACGAAAATAGCTCGATAGCTGGTTCGCTTCAAAAGAAGAAATGTTTTTTTGGCGTGGCATTTATAAACTGCCGGAGAGGTGGGAAAAATGTATAAATAGCAATGGACATTATTTTGAATAAAATATTTTTTATCATTTTCAAACAACAGACGTGTAATTTTTACAAAAAAATTCCGGTTTCATACTTCTACACTTGGTATATCTATTAAAGAATCATTAAATAAATACATATCTTAATCAGATCGTATAAAGAAAGATTGGTTTTTTTGACTTACCATAATATCAGACAGAAAATTGTCCGATAGAGGATGGTATCTTTCATCGGAATCGGTATTCGATCAGATAGAATGATTTCTTGAACATTTATCCGAGTAAATCAGCAAGCCAAGAACTTCCTTAAGCACTTATCCTCTAATACCTTCAAATGTAAAGTACTAATTTCTAAATGGGAATTATAGGTACTAAAAAGCAACAATGTATAGCGCCATCTTGTTCACATTTTTTTGAAGTGCACCTACTTTTTAAAGGTATTGCTTTCATTGTTGCGTATAATATTAGGTTGGAGAAAAGAAATCCATTATTTTTTCGGTAGATGGCTGTAGTGGTCGATATCTCGTAAAGTATCGATCAAACAATTTCAGATTTATGCTCATGGGAAAGGTGACATTTCGCACTAAAAAAATTCTTTTGTTGTTTTTGTTTGGTCCCTTCAGTTGTGAATTACAAGGTGTTAAAAATAGAAGTCAACAAAGACAAAATTCGGTACATTTTATAGTTTTTCGTTGATAAATGCGAAAATGCAAGCCAGGCGGCTGTAATTGTGAATGGTGTTTATAGTGCAGATACTGTAACAGGCAATTACGTGCAATTTTGGTTTCGTTGATTCTGTTCAGGTATTTTTAATGTTAAAGATGCACCTCGCACAGGTAGGCCCGTCGACGAAAATGTCGATAAAATCACAGAAATAATCAACCGGCATGTTAGCTGTCGTAGCATCGCCCAGGAGCTAAAGATCGACCATAAAACAGTTTTAAACCATTTGCACAAAGCTGGATTCAAAAAGAAGCTCGATGTTTGGGTGCCACACCAATTAACGCATAGAAACATGATGGATCGAATTTCCATCTGCGAAGCCTTGGCCAAATGGAATGAAATCGGCCCATTTCTTAAACGGATGGTGACTGGGTATGAGAAATGGGTTACATACGACAACATTGTGCGAAAACGATCGTGATCAAAGTGCGGTGAAGCAGCTCAAACGGTGGCCAAACCAGGACTAACGGCCAGGAAAGTTCTGCTGTGCATTTGGTGGGACTGGAGAGAAATCATTTATTATGAGTTGTTTCCACATGGCCAAACACTAAATTCGGATCTTTACTGGACTGTTTGAATCTAGCGATTGACCAGAAACGGCCAGAATTGGCCAACAGGAGAGGTGTTGTGTTCCATCAGGACAGGCTACACATGTCTATAGTGACTCGCCAGAAACTTCGGGAGCTTGGTTGGGAAGTTTTGATACGTCCACCATATAGTCCGGCACCAAGCGATTACCATGTTTTTCTTGCATTGCAAAACTTCCTTAGTGATAAAAAATTGGCATCAAGAGAATATTGTGAAAATCTATTATTAGAGTTTTTCGTCAATAGGGACCAAGACTTCTATGAGAGAGGCATTATAAAGCTACCTTTAAAATGGCAACAAATTATAAAACAAAACGGTGCATATTTGACCCAAATCGGACAATCCGAAACATATTAAATAAAGTCTTGAAGTTCACGTAAAATTAATGGATTTCTTTTTCCCCAACCTAATATATAATAAAATATAAATTATGTAATATGTAATATAAAAGTATCTAGAAATAGCAATTAAAATAGATTATTAATCTATAAAATAAGAAAATTAATTATAAATGTCTATTTGACTATTTTAATATTCGCTTATCGCACATATTCTATGTGCAACCAAATGCAATGCATTAAATTGCAGATAAAATATGATAGATAGGAAAATATTAATAAATTTAGAATATTTCATAAAAATGCTCGTATGAAATAGAAAAACACTTTTGTGAGTACCATGAGGATACATTATATAAATGAAAGTCATAAGTATGATATAACCGTTGGACTTACTTCTTGCCGTCCAATCATCATGGTTAAACATTATCCGTGTATTATGCACATACTTCTATGTACTTTTAGACCGCTAACTTCTACGAATTACATAGTTCCGCAAAATATGTAAAGAACTCATGCGCATGCGTAGAATAAGTAGTATAATATTCATATCTAATTGGTTGAATTTCAAATGATATACATATTATATGCAATTTAGTATATGCACTACTACCTGTCCCAATAAAAAATATTAATAAATAATGTGCTCTATATTGTTTAAATAAAATTGTCATAATTCTTAATGATAAAATATAGATTATATTTGGAAATGTAGAGTATTTAAAAATATAAACACAATACATTATATTTATAAATAAATTTATATAAAATTATTATAACTCGTACTTATTTAATGAAGCATAAAAAAAATATATAAAGCAGAAGATATAAATTTGAATATAAAAATTGATATATCAGGCAACTCAGGCAACTAAGTATAATTGAATATTCTCAATAAATTATTGCTAAGCGTGCGTTGTTATATGTTTGCTGTATACTTGCTAACATCGAATAGAACGTGTTACTGCATGTAGTAAAATGAATACTCATAAATTTGGATGCCAAAAGAGCAAATAGTCAGCGACACAGGTTCATTATGTTGTCAGCATTATGACAACGGATGGTTTATATTTTAGTTCCAAGAATCTTGACGACATGACGATGAAAATGCAAATGTAACGATGCTCACCTATTGTCGTGTATGTTCTCAAGCAACGCAGCATGTTTGTTGTCAAAAGATTAACAATATGACATAGTTTGTCACCCTACAACCGTAACTGCAAATGATGCTATTAATTTTGTCACCGTTGTAACGGCGCATTGGCACCGCCACCCTCCCCGCGACCCGACCGACCATCCGTCGGGTCGCTCACCGGCGCTTTGCGCCATCCTAAACGACACGACACGTGTCGCGCACGTGACGCGCTTCCGCCAGGAGCGTGATCACATGCGTGTCAATAAACATAAACAAATAGCCTCCGTCGGATATATAAACCGACCGACGGAGGTATCGAGAGCCGATTCCACCGGAGTTAGCCAGAGTGACATGTTAGCAGGCTATTCCGGATCCCGTCCTCCTTTGTCGAGGAACCGAGGCGGTGTGTTCATCGCCCCAGCTGCGTATTCGCAGCCGCACTTGCAATCCTGACTTGCCGAGGAACCGAGACTGTGTGTGCGCCGTCCCAGCTGCGTGTTCGCAGCCGCACTCGGAATCCTTTCTTTTGCCGAGGAACCGAAACGGTGTATTCGCCGTCCCAGCTGCGTGTACGCACTCACCATCCTTTCCTGGGACGGTATACTACCGTCTCCACCGTGAGTTCCCGGTTCCTAGCCGGCCTCCGACCGACCGACATTCGGCCCGACAAGTCCGGGGTGGCGACTGCGCCGTCTCTGCTGAGTATCCTCGGCCAAGTCTCAGCCAAGTGGTCTCGGCCTAATTACTGCCGTCTTAAAGGTACACCGGGTCCCTCACGTTACCGTGCCGGGTTGCATGCGAACAACCCAGCGAGCGATACTAGGTTATAAGAATCCGCGAGAGCGAGCTTCAACGAGGGAGTCAACGGGCAAAGGGGTGACGTTGTTCGCCGACTCCGCCGAGCGTTCTCGGCGCCGACTCTCCTGACGAAAAGGCCACCAAGAGCACACCGACCGTTTTCGTCGCGCCGCACTTCTCTTGCGATCTCCCGGTATCGTCCACGGGGAATACATACCACTGCAGGAACGGGACCCGATACCGCGGGTAGTTCCTGATTGTCGTACCGTTCCGACCCCGTGGGACCTCTGGGCTCGGAGAGTGCCTCCGCTTTTTCGTGCCACCTGCGCGTGGCTACCGATTGCACTCTCTGCGGCATTTAAAAGACTTCGTGGGAAAATATCGCAGAGATCCGAACTGTCAGAACAGCGACAATACTAGCCGTGCTTCAAAACACCGCGCCCGCTCACAGCGACTCGTCCGACCGTCACTCGAGCGGCAATCGTATACATATTGCCGCGACTACCGAAACGCGTCCGCCGTCCCGCGCCGCCGTTTCGCCGCAAAACGCGAACGAACAGTTGAGCCGTCAAAATACACACGCGTCCGTCAATATCAGCAACACGCTCCGACGCATCTAACGTCTTACAAGGAAATTGTTAATTAAAATACCGAACTACCATCCGCTCGCACACGATCTGTAGTTGCGAATAAATCATTATGTTAACCAAAACTCTCTCACACACTTATTAGGCGAACCTGGCAATCCGGCGAGCCAATCCAGAGCCAAAAACCGCCGCGTCAACGAGCTGACTGCTCGCCCTGACCAGTCTCCTCTTCCAAAAAGACGTTCTTACCTCGAAGGGTGGAAGTAAACATAACGTAACAGCGAATGGTGGAACGTGGCACTGTAACTGCGGCTAAAGATTGTCCGCGTCGGTTGCGGGACTTCTTCGCTCCCGTTTTTCGCGGACTCACTTCGGCTAGCCCAGTTCTCAATTTTACAATAGCGAGTCGAAGCCCTCGCTATTCCGCGTGATAAAGCGTCGTAGTTCATTCACGTTCTTCCTAGATATTCGCGGATACGTCGGAGAGGAGTAAGGAAATATAATAAATTCAGAAACGTTTGTAACTTGCTATTAACAAGACTTTAATTCGGTTACTTCCAATTACAAGCAACTAACCAATTTTATAAATAATAAATTATAAACGAGTATAATAAAAATAACAAATCTTTAATTAGCCAGGGTTCTTCAAATATAGGCAACTAAGCAAAATCAGGGGAGATTCCACAACGCAATTGAAAGAGAACGATCTCTCGCCTGAGATGTTCCGCGAGATGTTTTTATGCGGCGGATCTGAGCCGCTTGACGGCAGTTATGATAACGCGCGTCGTGGTAACCGAGAAGCTTTCTTGCCCAGCGCCGTTACGCGAATCTCGCCGGGTTTTTCGTTAGGGGTCAGCCGGGTTTTTCCCGACAGTGATTACTGCTTCTTGCTGATCATGTACAGGACCCGATCAAGCTCGTTTACCAAAAGAAGTTTCCAAAAACAAACTATTTCATAATACGACCGGTTCAATACATTATATGTATATACCGATAATAAATTACCGAGGACTGAACGACCGGCGATTAGAGAAGGCAACCGAGTCTCGCGCTCGAGTTTCCAGGATTCTTACGCTTGAGACTCTCTCGAGCACGGCCCTCGTCGCCCTACGTCGTGGCCTCAAAATCCCGTACGTCCGCGCGTCCCGACCTTCAAGGCGTGACGGACCATAATCAAGTCCAAATTCCAGGTTCACTGCTCGCGCCTATGCCGACGAGAAGCAATGGCAACTGACTCGGAATTACAACGCAACTCAAATCATTTTCTTACTCGCGGCTGTACATAGCTCTCGCTCACCCGCTTGCCACCAAAAGCTCGCCTCTCCTCCTCGAGATATTCTCCCTCTGGTCAGGCAGCTTCGCTCGCTCGCTATTGCGTCGGGATGTCTACTCTGCTCGCCGTCGGGCCGTACAGTGACGAGCAGGGCTCGTCAATTAGCGCAGGAGGCAGCCGTCGCAAGGTTTATTTTATTCGAACTGAAATAGTTGTAGTATTAATGTAATTTTATAATAGTGTGTGTATAAAAGTGTATGTGTGCGCGCGCGCATATGTAAGTGTATGTGTGTATAATTATATCATTATAATTTCTCTACATTCATCGTTATAAGAACAGTAGGACGTTTTAATAGTATAATTTGACAGTAATGTCATCATAATATATTTTCATATTTCAATTTCTATATCTTTCCAGTAAAGCATTTTATAGCATTTTGTTTGAATATCATCTAGAATAATTACTTTTACTTTTTGCAATAAATTAGTGCAAATGTAGACTACAACAAATGTCGAAGGCGTTCTATAATATGAATTCCAATAAAAATTATTTATAGTACTGAATTCCTTTATAAGAAGTATAAATCGATTTGGCGTAAGTTTCAATATATTTTGCACATCACAGATAATACTTGTCTTTACTAACAAACTATCATCGCAATCATTGTTACTCGTTAATCTAAAGTGTTCAAACTGTAAACCTTTAAATTAGATGATATTCGAATTAACGAATTCTTTCAGTAAGGATCTTGAACAGTACATGCATAATCGCTTGATTTTAGAATTATTAACTATTCTAACTGAGCAGTTATTGTGTTATCCGCCGATGGAGGTGTTGTAAAAGTAGACTAGGCAAGCATTTTCCGAAAAACGTCATATTGTCTTCATACGGAAATGCCAAGTGTGAATTTAATTTACCAAAAATGTTTACATCGTGTACTACATGTAATAATCCATGTACGTTGTACGACACAAACTCATCTCCATAAATTTGTTCACAGGTTTCAACATATATTTTTAAATCAACTTTAGCATAATTCAAATTGCTTTCGTTAAGATTCGATAATGATAAAAGTTCGACAAGCAGAATAATGTAATAAAATGTGTAAATATAAAATTCCATTAAGAATATCGCAAAAAAATAAATGAATCTGTATGTAAAAGAAGTTGTCTATACTCTGTTGCTTTAAAATGTATATAGTTATTAATTTTGCGTGAATGTCGTGTAAATTCTTTAAGACAATATGGAACTGTAGAGATTTTAAAGATTTTTACTTTTATTATTTGGAAGATGATTAGAACCATCTGTTGCAATTAAATAATCTTCATTAGTTCCTCGTTCGGCAAAATGATTAAAAAAAAACATTCTTCGTTTGATCGATCTTCCAAAAATTTCATTTTGAACAAGGACTTGCTGAGCTATGACTATGATGATTTAATATAAAAGATTGTGTGCAGGAGCATCAGCAAAAACGTAACTAATAGAACTGTGAATTCTCTCTGCACAGAATTCTATTTCATTTGCATTATAAATTTCTTGAAATTACGTAACAACATACATGAAATATTCAACAAAATAAGGAATTATTTTCTTCACCTTAATACGAGGGTGGGTCAAATATAAACTAGCCTTTTTAAATTTCGCGTCCGTCGGTGGCGTTAGGGGTCTGCAACGTTTTGGACATTGGAGGAGGGTCATGTGGAAGGCAGTAATAACGTTGGCGCGCCACGTGCTTCTTACTCTCAGCAGCAATCAAGATGAGCGAGAAAGAGGTAAACCCCGCAGTTGCACAACGTGTTATTATTAAGTATCTTATTAAGGAAAATGTAAATGCTGCTGAAATTCGGCGCCGTTTACTTCCACAGTTCGGGGAACAACCCCTTTCATCCAGGTCGTTACGGGATAAATTTTGGGGGCTCGTCCGGGATGATAAAATATGTGTGTTTGAGTTAAGAATGAAGATTTGATTAAAACGTTACATTAAAAAAAAAACATCTTAAAAAAGAACTAATCTTATAACCAGAATCTCCAGTTGATAAAAGGCCTATTGTCGATAAAAGCAAAATGAATAATACAACCGACTCGCCTACTTTCCCATCTACCAACTCTTTCGCGACTCTATCATACGCCGTAGAAGCTGTTTCTTTCTTTGATGGTCAGAATATATCTGTAAAACATTTAGTAGAAGGATGCGAATTAGCGAAGCGCATGTTACCACCAGAAGCCGAACCTTATTTCACAAAGGTCATACATAGTCGATTAACCGGAGAAGCACGAATTTCGATCCAAGACCAAGACTTTACGCGAATTAATCAATTAACCAGATATTAAAAAAATATTTTTGGTTCCTCTAAAAGTTCGTGCCAATTGCTAGGCGAATTAGGACGCATATATCAAAAGGCAAATGAGCCTGTGTTTTCTTATGCCAACAGAGTGAAAATTATCGGTAAACGAATTTTAGAAGCTCATTGTACGGAAGCTAATGGAACAATAGATCAAATTTTTAAATAAAATTTATAAAGAGAAATGAACCGTAGCTTTATTAAAGGATTAACGACTGAAATAGAAAGAAGAATACCCAGAGACTTAGATGTAACCGCGACAGTACACAAAGCTCTAAGAATCGAAAAAGAATTAGCGGAAATTAGCGAAATACATGAGCTACGAGATTCCTCATTTACAAAAAAATCATGTCAAATTTATCGGAAAATTGGCCATACTGCGGAAACATGTCAATTATACTTACAAAATACCATAACTTCACATCTAGAAAATGAAATTTTAATATGTCAAATTTGTAAAAAACGCGGACATAGTGCTGCTAAATGTCGATTAAGAGACCCCACTGCGGAAAACCCTGTTAAAACAATTCAGAGTAATATTGTAACATGTCAGATCTGTTCTAAATCTGGCCATACCGCGCAAAATTGTTTGTTTAATAATCAACCTAATATTATTAATAATCAACCTAATATTATTTGTCAAAATTGTCAAGGATACGGCCATAGTTCTCGCGAATGTAGGGATAATCCATTTCTAATAATCGTATTGTCTGTCAATTATGTAATAAGATCGGTCATGATGCGAAAAATTGTTATTTTAATACCAGCCGCAATAATCCATTTTCTAATAATCATATTGTCTGTCAAATATGCAATAAGACCGGTCATGATGCGAAAAATTGTTATTCCAATAATAGTCACAATTCCGGGTTCAGTAATGAAATTTGTCAATGGTGTAATCGACGCGGGCATCCGGCATCTCAATATCGAGAACGGCAAAATGGAAATAGAAACCAATCGAATAGTAATGATCAGCTCACTTGTCAACTATGTAATAAGATAGGGGATAAAGTTAAAGAATGCTACGGAAATCAGAACATAAATGATAATTTTAATAAAAGATTCGATACGAAGTAATGAATACTCCATGTGATTATTGCAAAGAAATAAGTCTTTTGATTGAATATTGCGTACTACGAATTCAAAACAACAGTACAAATCAAAGAAATTATCAAAAAATCGCGGAAAATATTTCGGATCAGAAAACTAAGAAGAATACACATCCAGTCATGTTGATACAAATGAAAAAGAATGATAATGAATCACATACGACCCGTGAAATTCAAATTAATCCGATTCAAAAAGATAGTATTCCATCTAATAAAATAAGTAATGTCGTAAAAGATAAAAGTACAATAAATAATTCCATCATCGCAGAAAACAGTTCTCAAAATCCTATATCGATTAATTATCATACTACGAGGGTTGCTACTTATATTTCTGGCCTAATAATGAAAAAACAAATATTTATGATCGAAATTGGTTTTATTGTTTTTCAAAATATTTTCCATGATGATCAATACATTTTTGCATGCGTTTGAACCAATTTTCGAAGCACTTTTTCCACTCTGATTGAGGTAACTGCAAAACATGCATTTTTAATGCATCAACCGCTTCTTTGGGTGTCGAAAATCGTTGACCACGTAATTTATTTTTGATGTGCAGGAACAAAAAAAAGTCATTGGGTGCCAAATCAAGGCTGTACGGCGAATAACCTATCAATTCGATGTTTTGGCCGGTCAAAAATTCCTTTGTTTGACCCGATGTGTGAGAGCTCGCATTGTCATGATGAAGAATGATTCGCCTCTTCTTTTGCTTTTCTCGAATTTCTCCGATGACTTCTAGCAAACAAATGATCGTGTACCATTCAGAATTGACCGTCCACGGTGCTCTAACGCCACTGTCGCCACGTGACCGGTAATGCCGAAGAAACAGGCAACCATTTGCTTCGATGTGCTTCTTCCGCGAACAACTTTTGTTGGATTTGACTCGTCTTGGAAGACCCATACAGTCGATTGCTGTTTTGTTTCGGGCTCATATGCATAGATCCATGATTCGTCACCTGTGTAGGTGTTATACACAGCCTTTGATGCACCTTGAACGTATTTTTTCAATATTTCCTTGCACCAATCCATACGAGTCTTCTTTTGAGCGTTTGTCAGATTATATGGGATGCAACGCAAACAAATTTTTTTACGGACAAATGTTCATGCAATATCTTATTGATCCTTGTCATACTAATGCCCAAAGATGCCTCAATCTCACGGTATGTCACGTGATAATCTTGCTTTATCAGTTCACGCACAGCATCGACATTTTCTGGCACAACAACCGATTTTGGAGGACCTTTACGGAATTTGTTCTGGAGCGAACTTCGGCCACGATTGAATTCGTTATACCAGGTTTTACAGTGCTGCAGGATGGTGCTTTCTCGCTGTGTAAAAAATTAAGTTCATCGATGCACTCTTGTCTTGATAATCCACGTCGAAAGTTATGAAAAATAATCGTACGAAAATGTTCACGAGTTAATTCCATTTTTTGCCCGACATGAATTTTTCAATTCACTGTAAACAACACAAACCGTGCTCAAATGACAATGTGTTTTTATGTTCTTATGTTTAACAATGTCAAGTTTCCAATGACAAGTTCAGATGGCGTCTGGCAACACTTACTGCTACCAAGGCCAGAAACATAAATAGCTACCTACGTATTGATAATGAAAAAATAATTCACAATCTTCTCATCTGATTTTATTTAAAACTTCGAATATGGTGCAAATGAAAAAGAATGATAATGAATCACATATTATCCGTGAAATTCAAATTAATTCAATTCAAAAAGATAGTATTCCATCTAATCAAATAAGTAATGTTGTAAAAGGTAAAAATACATTAAATAATCCCAACATCGCAGAAAATATTTCTCAAAATCCTATATCGCTTAATTATGATACTATTAATAATGAGAAAAATAATTCACAATCTTCTCATCCGATTTCAATTAAAACCTCAAATGAAAGATTAAAAGAAATTTCACAATCTTTAGTAGGACAATCAGAATCTGCAAAATTTAAAAATCAGGATGATAACTCTGAACATGAAATTCCCAATAAAAATTTAAATAAAGATCATAAAGAAAGTACCCAAGCTTCCTACAAGGATCCTAATATTGAAAAAACTAAAAATCCAGAAAATATTTTCCACATTCCCTACGATAATAAAAAATTAAATAAAAAACAGGAGAAGTATTTCCAAATCTCTTGTGGAAATAATAAATTGAATAAAGGGCAGGAAGAATATTACCAGTCCTCTTATAATAATAAAAAATCGAATAAAAAGCAGGAGGAATATTTCCAAACTTCTTGCAATAATCAGAAATTAAATAAAAAGCAAGAGAAACATTTCCATAATTCTTATAGAAATAATAAATTAAATAAAAGGCAGGAGGAATATTCCCAATTCTTCTATAACCATAAAAAACTGAATAAAAATCAGGAGAGAAATATTCAAACCTCTCCTAATAATTATAATCTTAATAAGAAAAATGAGAATTACCTTCAAATCCCTTATAAATATATGGATAACACAAATCAAGGAAACCCGCACATCAAAGAAGGGTACCTACCGAAAATAACCTTCGGTAAAGGGGTAGAGGTAGCAGCAAAAACCATGGTAAAAATTAAAGACGGTAAAGCGTACATGTGTGTTACGAATTTCCTGGACACGGAAGTAGAACTATCGATACCCACTATTAATATATGACCTGTATATTCTAAGGATAATGAGAAAAGTGACAACATTACGGATAACGGTAACGAGATAAATGATTCTGACCACGAAGAAAGTGAGAAACAGGTTTCTACGCTACCTGACTGTCGGGACAATAAGGTTCACAAGAAAAAATTCGTCGATCAAGTCCCAGACATAACTTTAGAGGATGCGGGACTCGGAAAACAAAAGCTTTTTTTTAATTCGGAACATAGTAAAAATCGTGAGGAAAGGATTACTTCCCACAGCTCCCATGGGTACATTAACTCCTACAATACTATTAATCAAGGAGACGATTTCCAGTTTCTCCGTAATTCCTTAAAAACTATTCTTGACCAAGGAGACAATTTCCAGATTCCCCGTAATTCCTTTAAAATTATTCCTGAACAATGGGTCAACCTCCAAACATCTCATATATCANGAGAAACACATTTTACAAAGACACACAAATGAAAAAAGACAATTTCTAAATGTTAGTGATAAATATCAATCCATAACGTATACATCTCGTACCTTCAACGATAATCAAATTATGCACACAAATTATTACGTTATTTATCAAATAGAATTTTTATTCATTCCATTTTATTCAATCCATGATGTATATATCTCGTATCTTGAACTATAGTCAAATTATGCACACAAATTATTACGTTATTTACCAAAAAGAACTTTTATTCATTCAATCCATAATGTATATATCTCGTATCTTGAACGATAATCAAATTATGCACAAAAATTATTACGTTATTTACAAAAAAAATTTTATTCACAACACATTGTATTAACCATTTTAAACTGTATTTATATTGGCAAGGCCCTACCTTGATAACAAATTATATAACTCTACTGCAATGTAAGAATGTTCAAAATATATGTAAGCAAATACTTCAGTGGAGGTCAACATTTCTTGAATACAATTATGATGCAATATACAAAACAGGAAAACTGATTGTAAACGTGATTACATTATTAGTAAATTTTATAAAAATCACATTCCGAAATTATAAAACAATCGGCCATAAGTTAAAATAAATTATAATAGTCCAAAGGACCCTACTTATGGTGAACAACTACAGGAAGAAGATACTAATCCAAGGGAACCGAACGAGAACAACAATTACAAACTACATTTGTTAAATATTGACGAGATGGACGATTTTTTGGACCGCCGCTTCCACGCCTTTTACCTCACAGAAACTGCCTAAGTCGTTCGGAAAACCAAGAATTGAGACGCATATCTACGTGTACGACACAATCGAAATAATACCTAAACCAACCAAGGAGCAGGTACATGCATCCGAGTCAGCTGACACTCCTCGTTACATAGTTACGAAACTTGGAGTCAACCGAACACCGGAAACAGATGATCCGTTTGATGAAGCCGTAAGGACAAGAGGACGCAACATATCCTTAAATCCTTTACGAGACTATTCCACTGACGAAGGGAATTTCGTGGACCAACCACAACCAACTGAAAGAAGATCAGGCATACTTAATGTCAATGAAGGGATAAATGCAGGTGTAAAAAAGTTATACATTGAAGAGTCCTTGAAAAATCGAATTGGAAAATGACTTGGAAAAGGAACCAAATCATAATTTGATCCTATCATTTCGTCACAAATAACGTGACGTCTATAAGAACGACAAGTCGCAACTACCTACTGGTTGCATTGCAACAGGCTTGTATCAACTATGGCATCCTGACGTAATACCGAAGCCCGGACAGCTTTCTTATGGAAGGTAAAGATGAACGGATATATACATTTTATACGAATCTATAAAATGGGTGGCAGCATTCGTCCAACCCTCAATGGAAGGAACATATCTATTGGAATGCAACAATCTACGAAAGCAGCTCATCATCTCAAGGAACGCACAACACTTGGACAACCTGGTGATATATATATATTTCCTCTTGTTACTTAAAGTAAAGAAGAGAAAATTTTATTTATTATCGGATATTAAGGTTCAAAATATATATGAACGTTAGAATTTTAAACTTAGCATATATACACATATAGATAAATTTTAATTAACCAATACAAAAAAAAAATAATAGAAGTTTAAGCTACGCATATGTAATTATGTTGTTTTATTAGTATTATTTGGGAATTTTGATTGATCCATTCCACTTATAATGCGTTTACCAAATTGCATCATAATTAAACTCGAATTAAGATATGAAATTTATAATTTAACAAAAAATATTTGAGAGACAAAGATTTTTCATTACTCATTACATTTGCTACATTAATTTGCTCAAAGAAGTATTTTGCACCACCACGTTGTATATGTGAATTAATAATTAGTAATTAACGTCACTTAGAAAAATCATTAGTATTAACCTAGATAACTGATAATACTATAAAAAAAACGGCAATTGCCGTTTCATATTTAATAATCATTATGTTACATTTTATTACTATCGTAAACCTTCAGAAAGATATTAGAAAGATATAATATATACATATACATATTATTCAACTATATGAGTAGAATTTAAATATTAATGTAATCGTACGATCTATTAGATGAACAACTTTGCTCCCGCCGTTTCCCTATAAATGGCTTTAGTGGAACTTAGTGGTCAAAGTAAATAGATCATATACGTCATACAATCAACTTGGGCATCTATCAACATAACCTAATAGTTACATTAGTCGATTTGTATCTGTACCATAAAGTTATCGTCGATTGAAGATGTCGGTTTACGAGCCGAATTCTCGTCATTTGCGGGAGGTTTTACTTTTCTGCTTCAATATGAAGAAATCTGCGGCTGGGGCTTATCAAATGCTTTCAAATACCTATGGTGAGATCACTATTAGTGAAAGAACGTGTCGTGAGTGGTTTCAACGCTTCACGAACGGTGATTTTCACGTCGAAAAGCGGCATAGCGGTGGAAGAGAAAAGGTTTTTGAAGATGCTGAATTGGAGGCATTACTTGATGAAGACTCGTGTCAAACTCAGAAAAAACTGGCACAATCATTGGAAGTGACTCAACAAGCCATTTTGAAGCAAATCAAAGTCATGAGAATGATTCAAAAGCAAGGGTATTGGGTGCCGTACGAGTTGAAGCCAAGAGATGTAGAACGGCGTTTGTTTGCTTGTAAACAGCTGCTTAAAAGGCAAAGACGAAAAGGATTTCTGCATCGCATTGTGACTAGAGATAAAAAATGGGTTCATTACAATAACCCCAAGTGCAGAAAATCATGGGGAGTTCCCGGCCATGCTTCCACATCGACGGCTAAACCGAACATTCATGGCTCCAAAGTAATGCTCTGTATTTTGTGGGATCAGCTCGGCGTAGTGTATTACGAGCTATTAAAACCAACTGAAACAATCACAGGCGATCGGTATCGAACTCAATTGATGCGTTTGAGCCGAGCATTGAAAAACAAGCGGCCGCACTACGCCGAGAGGCACGAGAAAGTGATTTTGCAGCATGATAATGCTCGACCCCATGTTGCAAAAGTGGTGAAGACATACTTGGAAAAGTTGAAATGGGAAGTCCTACCCCACCCGCCGTACTCTCCAGACGTTGCACCTTCGGATTATCACTTGTTCCGTTCAATGGCACACGGCCTGGCTGATCAACACTTCCAGTCTTATGAAGAAGTTGGAAAATAGATAGATTCGTGGATTACTTCAAAAGATGACCAGTTTTTTCTACGCAGGATTCGTGCATTGCCCAAAAGATGGGAGAAAGTAGTGGCCAGTGATGGACAATACTTTGAGTCATAACTTTATCTCCATTTTTTTACAATAAAGCCTCAAATTTAAAAAAAGACGGCGAGAGCAAAGTTGTATACCTAATATCATGAGAGCGTCTCATTAATCGTACTTTCGGACGATGTTTGTACCAGTGTGATAAGTTCCTCGGGATTAAGATACTTGTAGAATCTCTCTTCGATATGTTTGTCATGTCAATTTGCATTTACAGTCCCTACGTGAATAAATAACTGCAAAGGAAACATTAATAATATGTAATTAAATGATAATTAATTACAATAAATTGAATAGTAATAAATTATAATGAATTAGAATAATAAGTTATTGTTCAAAATTCTAACTTTCATATAAACAGAAAGAGTTAAATTTATCATGCTCATAACATGCGAAGCGAACATGATGCGGGAGTCGGGTTGCTATCTCGACACGATAACACGCGGATTGCCAACCGATAACAAAAGGAGACCCGTTACACAAAAACGGGTAAGCACTAAACACGTGTTGTGTCTATTATATTACCGCGTTTTTATATAATATACATTATATAAAAACACTTAATCATAAGCACCAAAACAATAAAGTTAAAAGACTCATCGATTTATATGAAAAATATTACCGTATTTGGACATTATCTAATGCTTCATCCGATTGAAGGGTAACCAATCCACTCGTCCTGCTTGGCACAAATAACTGTATAAAACTGGGTGCCTTGGGCGCGACGAATCAGAAATAAGACTCAGACTTAAGACTTAAGACTTCAGACTTCACAATTAGAAGAAGTTCGTTAAGAGAATTTCGAGTATAGAATTCAGAAGTTAAGTGAGCACATAGAAATTAGAACGAATTCAGAAGTGAAATGAGCACATAGAAATTAGAACATATTTATTTGATTCTAATTATTTGCGTATCTCCGCTCGCTACGGTTTCGACTACTCTCCGTGCAATAAATTAAGCCTCATTTTCTCAAGTCATCGCGTTGCGATATATCATCCGCGTCTTCGCGACTACCTCGCAACATCGTCCGGTCCTCAATTTGTTGCGAGTCCGAAACGTCGCGGTAATATGAGGTTGCCCGATACTGCGCGGTTGAGCGGGAGGAGGTAGTGAGGCGTGGTAGTTAATAAAGTGTTTCTTTGATTCATAAAAACTGAACTTGTCTTTATTACTTGATCGCCAGATACAATATGACGTACGCGTCCGACAGCGTGTCGGTGCTCGAGAGTTAGAGTCGCGCCCTCGCCGGTCTTACGTCCCCTTTTATCTTCTTCCTATGTCTTAATCAGGGGGGACGATTTGGATGTGTCAGCGCCACGTGAGTGTGGACGCTGCCTATCGTGATTTTGATATTTCCTTTGTCAGAATGCGGGGTTGCATTTCCGCAAAGCGACATTCGGTAATTCGAGCCGTGGTCTTCGTTCACGGTCATCGATATGTCTTATGAATGCAGGGTTGCATTTCCGCAAAGCGACGTTTGGTAATTTGAATCGTGGCCTTCGTTTATGATTATCGTTGTGCTTACAACATCCCTCCCCCGTTGGAGGGAGAAAACGGAGGGACAACGTTTTCGTATACAATAATTTTTTCCCGTGGACAATATTCTTCATAATCGTTTGTTTTTTTAAGTATTACATTATTTCTATCGGTTGCCTTCGTTCCGGCACGGTTCTCTTAATCTACTGAAGTATTCTTATTTTTTGTCTTGTGTCGCTGTTGCGGCGTTCTATTATACTTGTGTTATTTTTTGTAATGTCTCGTAACATTCTTAGTATTAGTATTATAACGATGATTACAATGATAATGAATATTCCACTCGGCGCGGTTGAATATATTAAATATTTATGTTTTTCGTAACTCGAAAGAGTTTTGATTTTCTAGATCTTGCTGTAGTTCGGCCAATCTATTTCCTAAATTTGTTAATTCCGCGGGGTTCTGTATTACTCTTTTCAGTGTTAAAATTTGTGCTGTATTATTTTTGTTTTGATTTGCTGTGGTTTCTTGCGCAAACGTGAGATTATATTCTGGTATACTTATTTGTATGTCGTTAATTTCAAAAGTCTCTTAGGTCTGTATTATAGTGTATTCTACTGTAAGTCTACATTGCTGTTGAAATTAGATAATTCCTAATTTTAAAATTGTCTCTAGTTGTTCCTTATTATTTTTACAATGTATCATTATCGGTTGTGCGCTATGCGTTGAATAAAACCAAGCGTTGTTTCTTATTAATGAAATAATTTCACTGTGGTTTATGTTACATATTTAATATTACAATTTTCGAGTGTTTTCTGTGCGGTATACATTTAGAACCCTCGCAGGGTGAATCGTAATGTATGCGATATATTGGAATGTTGTGAGAACATGTGTACCGATTCCGTAACTTAATACATTCATTTAATTCGTTTTCGGTCAAAACAATGTATGTGTTAACTTCTATGTTTACAGCGATTTTTGTGTATGTGATGTCTGTCAGTGCAAATACGTTATCATGAACATGTATAAAAAGGGGTATTACTTGCACTATTTCATAACCTGGGTAAGTTATCAACGGTATCTTTAAAATAGTGTATATATTTCCATCTTTATAATATGCGCTAATTGTTATATATTTGTTTATTTGCAGCCAATTTTCTACTGAGAGGATAACTGGGAAATGGGTGCCTTCCGGTAGGTGTATTACTGTTTTTTTAAGATTTTTAATTATTTCTTCTACCGGTGTTATTTGTTGTGGTAATCTTCCTTGGTTTATGTTATTTAGATACATGATTATATCTTCTTGATCGCGCATAAGATCGGTAATTACTGCATTTGGGATTGTAAAATGTTCGTTTACCTCTTCCCCTCCGATGAATTCGCTTTGTTTTAAGGCAAGTTTACTTATGCTATTTATCAATAAGTCATTGTTTTTCTGTGTTGTTTCTTCAAGGCCTTTCATGTGTCTTATTGTTTTATTTTAAATTTGTAATTGATTCGCCACCATATGTTATAGAGTTTATTGGTTATTCTCTAGTAGACTTAGTTGTTCATGTATTATTTCATTGTCATTTGCGTCCATTACTCCGAATAGGGTTTTTGCTATGGAGACTACTCCTTTAATTATGCCTTGTCGTAAGTTAGGGGTGCTTTTATACCAGGTGTAGAAGTATGAAACCGGAATTTTCCTATAGATGGTGCTAGTCATCAGTTTAGAGACCGTAAGACCGCTTCTGCAGCGCCATCATCTCCCTTTAACAGCTGACGAAGATTTTCAACACACAACAACCTATACGCCGGTATATTTTTCTATAACCTTAAGCATGTCGAGTTTTGTGCCTACGAACTACGATTTGCGGACAGCATTGGTTTTTTGTTATCATTTGAAGAAAACTGCTGCAGAATTGTATCGAATGCTTGTCGAAGCTTACGGTGGACAAGCTCTTGGTAAAACACAGTGTTTCGAGTGGTTCAAAAAATTCAAAAGTGATGATTTTGACGTGAGAACCGAAGAGCGTGGGAAACCACCGAAAAAGTTCGCAGACAACAAATTGCAAGCCTTATTGAATGAAGATGATACTCAAACTCAACAAGAACTCGCGGATCAATTGAATGTGACCCAGAAAGCTGTCTCAATTCGTTTGAAAGCCATGATTCAGAAAGTGGGAAAATGGGTTCCGCATGAACTGAATGAAAAACAGCAAGAAAATCGAAAAACCATTTGTGAAATGCTGCTCGACAGATACAAAAGAAAGTTCATCGTATCATGACAGGTAATGAAAAATGGATATATTTTGAGAATCCTAAGCGTCAGAAATCATGGGTGAATCTAGGCGAACCATCGATATACACTGCTATCGCTTTGGAAAGAAGACAATGCTCTGTGTTTGGTGGGATCAGAAGGGTGTAATCTATTATGAGCTGCTAAAACCTGGTGAAACCGTTAACATTGATTGCTACCAACATTAAATGATTGATTTAAATCGCGTGAAAAACTACCGGAATATGGCAACACAAAGTCATTTTGCTCCATGATAATGCCCCATCACACACAGCAAAACGGGTCAGGGAAACGATCGAGGCGTTCAATTGGGAAATACTAACGCATGCGGCTTATTCTCCAGATTTGGCTCCGTCCGACTATCATCTATTCGCATCAATGAGACACACTCTCGCTGAACAACTCTTCAATTCGTATGAAAATGTACGAAATGGCTCGATAGCTGGTTCGCTTCAAAAGAAGAAATGTTTTTTTGGTGTGGTATTCATAAACTGCCGGAGAAGTGGGAAAAATGTATAAATAGCAATGGACATTATTTTGAATAAAATATTTTTTATCATTTTCAAACAACAGACGTGTAATTTTTATAAAAAAATTCCGGTTTTATACTTCTACACCTCGTAAATATTATTTATATTGTCTGTTGATTTTCGTACTCGTTCTAGATTTCTTTCTATAATTCTGCGCAAGTTCATACATAAGCGCGTGGAGCGGCATGTTAGCATTGTTTGGTGGAGATATTATTTTATTTGTTTACAGCGATGGTTTAGAGATTCAATGTCCAGTTTGATTACCATCTTCCAAGTTGCGGCTACCTGGTGTAGTTGTCTCTGTTTACCAAAGAATAGCCCTAATATATTCCGAAATTCTTGAAGTATGTAGGGCTTTTCTTAGAGCTCGCTCGTTTTGTATATAATGCTACTGAATATGGTCAACCTACAATTGAATAGTGAAGGAAGAATGTGAGGTAAATTGTGCCTTCTTCCGATATTTATTCTTCTTCGTAGTCGTATTTCGCTCGTATGTGGTGTTTGTTTCTTTTTTTCTTGACATTAGTTATAAATGTAGTGTTTTAGGCGATTTGCGTGAGTTGTTAGGGTTTTTTGGCCCCTTTTTATTATGTAGTTTACATCAGAGTGTTTTTTATTATTTCATACGGCCCTATCCACATAGCGTCGAGTTTCTTTGATCTTCCTCGGCGTATGGTTTCATTATATAATAAGACTTTGTCGCCTACTTCGTAATGGACCTCTTTTGTTTTTTGATCGTAATATCGTTTGCTTTTCATTTTTTCTTCTTTAACGTGTTCCCTTGCTAGCTGATTTGTCGCGCGTAATCTTTGTTTGAGCTCTTGGGCGTAATCGTCGAAGGTGTATGCGGGTTCAGGTTATAGGTATACAGCAGATTGTAATGTTGCTTCATGTCCGTATAATAGTTCGAATGGTTTATAGCCTGTGCTCGTATGCGGGGTCGTATTATATGTAAAAATTGCGAATGGCATCCATTCATCCCAGTCTGTTTGTTCGCTATTAATGTAATGTCTTAGGTATTCTGCTAACGTTCTATGCGTGCGTTCTAGTGCGCCATTACTTTGCGGGTGGTACGCGGTTGTTTGTATTTTTTGTATTCTCAATAATTTACATGTGTTTTTGATCACATTGCTTAGGAAATTCGTTCCTTGATCCGTTAATATTTTATCGGGGACCCCATATTCCAAAATTATTTTTTCTATGAATTCTTTAGCGATAGTTGAGGCTTCTTGATTTGGTATAGGTATCGCTTTGCTGAATATGGTTAACTTGTCTTGAAATGTTAGTATATATTTATTTCCATTTTGTGTAACTGTTAATGGTCATACTACGTCTAATGCGCATTTTTCAAATGGTTTGCGCGGCGTATCGGTGATTACGAGAGGCATTTTAGTTTTTTGCGATATTTTGTTTCTTTGGCAGAGTTCACATTTATTAATATATTCTTTTATATCGGCCACCATATTTTTCTATTTGTGATTTAGCCGTATTCTGTTTATTGTTCTTTGTATGTCTTGATGCCCTCCTAGAGGTGCATCATAATATTCATAAAGTATTTACTTTTTTCTTCCTCGGTATAGTTCCGAGGATTTTCTGTTTCGTCAGCATATTTTTCTTCAGCGTATTCTTTTTCTTCGTCTTTTTCCTCTTTCTCCTTAGGCGCGCCTATCTTTAAGACAAGTCATGTTTCTGCTAAGCGCGTTAACGTTTGTGTTTGCTCATCCGGTCTTGAGTATGATTTCTTAATCATATTCTTCTAGTTTTAGTCGTCACCTGATTAATCGTGATCCGAGGTCGGTGACGTTAAATAGCCATATCAGCGGTTTATGGTCAATTAGTATTTTAAATTTTGTTTCATATATTAGTAATACAAATAAGTTTCCGCCGTTTTTAAAAGATGGCTCC
>NW_014556293.1:0-592 GCF_001313825.1 Dinoponera quadriceps
TTCGATTCTACATCAGAAAACGTCAACTAATGCAAATTCGCGTTTCGGCTTGAATCTTTTCGACGAAATACGATAGTTCCACGAGAAAAGTTAAAAGAAATCAATCCTCGTGCGATATTTGCGAGTTTCCGTGAAATAGGCGAAATAACGTGAATGTCGACTGAATTTTGCCTTAACCTTACGTTAAATCTTGAACGGATGCAAACTGGCGTGTGTGATTGAAATATTCATCTTTATTACGTTATTTCCATGCGGCAGCCTCGCAGATTTCAGNCGAGCGTTTCTTTAGATTCTACATCAGAAAACGTGAACTGATGGGAATTCTCTTTTCCGCTCGAATCTTTCCAACCACATGCGCTAGTTCTACGAGAAAAGTTAAAAGAAATCAATCCTTTGGCGAAGCTTGCGAGTTTGCGTGTATTTTGCGAAGTAACGTGAATGTCGAGTGAATCTCTCGCTTCTTTACGTTACATCTTAAACGGATACAAACTGGAGAGTGTGCTTAAAATATTCAGCTTTATTACGTAATTTCCATGCGGCAGTCTCGCAGATTTCAGGCGGTGAGCGTTTTTTTCGATTCTACATCAGAAAA
>NW_014556294.1:0-377 GCF_001313825.1 Dinoponera quadriceps
CTATTATGAACAGCACTAACCGAGGAAAAAAACCTTCGTAATTAATACTTTTTGTACAAAACAAATGGATCTTTCCCTTCTTTTGTACCCTTCGATTTAAAAAAATGCACCTTTCCCTTTTTTTTCCTACCAAACGTAATCGTAATTTAACGTTTCTTAAATCGTAATTTAACATTTATGTAACGATGTTTCGTAAAAAGAAAGTGGAAGGGAAGAGTGGACAATCGACCGAAAGTTTCTTTTTTCTTTTTTTTCCCTTTTTCCCTCTTTTTTTACGTAACGTTCGTTAAATAATCTTTAAATACTGATTTACGAATCGTTAAATAGCGATTACGTTTCGTGGAAAAAAAAGCGAAAGGTCCATTTATTTTGTTCGA
>NW_014556294.1:479-768 GCF_001313825.1 Dinoponera quadriceps
TTTCTACAGTTTAGTGCCGTGCATAATAGAAAATGGCGTGGCACCTGACTAGTCAAAATATAAAGTTGTCGACCTGATGACGTGCTAACTCACTGGTCAAAATATAAAGATTTCGACCTATTCTAAACCGGAAATTCATCCCTACTAACCCGAGCATATATAAGGGCCTCGCGACGGAAACAAGACAGTTTCAGTCCGCTCACGGTACGAAACACTTGTACGACATACCAGTACGAAACACAAGTTCGAAGAATACGTCGAAGATGTCGTCCGCAAGCACAGACCTCTC
>NW_014556295.1:0-11832 GCF_001313825.1 Dinoponera quadriceps
TGATTGCTCTCCAAAATGAGGGCATACCTTTCGCCGCACCCTGTATCTTTCAGCAATGCTTCACAACTGCTTTTGTATATTTTCTCATACTACAAAATGAAAACGAATTAATCGATATAATATATTGTGCACCATGTTACATAAAATAAAAACATGAGTACAGATAAATTTGCAAAAACATTTTAAAGCATAAGCTTCATTCGCTATTTGATAAATTTGTATATATAATAATAGTAGCAAATATGTGTAACTGCGTTCTTCTTTGTGAAGAATTTTTAATATAAATTTCTTGAATAAACTATGTGTGAAAACTATGTTTTATGATATTGCAATTTTAAATGTAAGTGGATACAAGATCAAGGTGAATTAAAATAAACCTGCAATGCGTAAAGTAAAGAAATGCAGATTGTTACTTTTGCAAAAGATTAAACGTGATGTATGAAAATACAACATATCATTAACTTTATTGCGAAAGAGATATAACAAGGTGCATCATATAATATAAATTGTGGAGTAATAATCTTGAGAAACACGATAGAAAAGATCAATGTAATAAATAAAAAAAAAATATTTATACTTATATATTATATATATTTTATAACATAATTTACGTAAAAAAATCAATATAGGATTCATTCATCTGTTACGTTCTATGAATTTCACCAACAATAAATTTGTTCTTCCTGCCCCTTTCTTACAAACCTATGTTCTCTTGGATTGGGAGACGCATTTGGCCAAGTGATATCCAATGGTATAAACTGTAATATAACTAAGAACGTAGCCGAAGGAGCCAACCAGATATATAAACATTAACTTGTCATTGAAACGCAGACCCAAAAGTTGTTTATAAAATCCTATAACGCGTTACCAGATATGTGATGTGTTTCCTAACACGTTACCAGATATGTCATGTGTTTCCTAAACCGTCTGTTCTATGAACTACATAAAGGAAACAGCAGCGATCCCTTTCTCACCCTCGCGTCTTGCGTGCGCTCTGATTGCTAGCATTCGAAAGACCTCGACCAATCCACCTAGCCCCATCTTCCTTCAACGAAAACCGTCATCCGCCATTCCTAAAAGTCTCTGTATAAAAATCCTTCTCTCTTGCAGCTGTGACATTATTTCTGACTGACTCGCTGTATCAGGCAGAATCAGTCCCGTATCGAACAATCGCCCTGAGTCTATCGCAATACTGTGCAATATTTCCTTACCAGACCATGTTAATTGTTAAAACCTCTCGGTTCGACACTTCGGCATAGTGCTCCGTTACGAGCACAATCGTTACGAGTACATCTGCCATCCAGCCAATTCATCTACAAATTGAGCCACGAGACGACAGCTAAAATTAGCTTTCGCTCCTAGGAATCTCAGAAATCCAGTACACCTCGATCAACGAACCCATGTTTTACATACTATTTACTACAGTCGATCCATCTAAATTGTTAGTCTCTATTTCATATTTAAACACGATTTTTAATCATTTCAATCCAATCTCCAATCCCATTTCACTCTTTAAACACACACACACTGCGTAATTATTATCTTCTTTGTATTGTATAATGTTGTTTTCTCATCATATAGATATATTAAACAATCTGGTCATGTTAAATCCGATTGTATTACATTAAATTCCACAGATTACTTTTTAATTAATCTTATTTTAATCTTCATCTTTTATTTGAATTATTCCAATAATGCTGATTTATAAAAGTTTGTTCACTGTTAACTCATAATTTTGATTGTTTAACTTGAAACGAAGAAAGAATTGTTGTTATTAGGAAACAAAACTGATACTTTACACTTTTAATTTTCGCTAGTGGACGTGCGCAGCGCAGAACATACCCGTATAGCTTTCTTGGTCTATCCGACTACAAAACTCTCCGGTCTGACCCGAACCCGAGTCGAACAGCAGCTCTCTGTGTTTTGACTCTTGCACATATAGAAAGCCAAAACTCGGTTATTTCCATGCTCGCATTGATTCAGCATTTCACTTTCGGTAGCGTAATATTTTCGAAATCGAAGTATTTTTATATCGGTGACCTCTTCCACATAGGATTCAGCGCTCGAATCGCGGAATACACTACGTAGCATTTTAATGCAGTAGTTGTACTTTGCTGACAACCACAATTAGCAGTGCAGTTTTGTCTTAAATATATTTTTATTTTCTTCTAAGTCTTAAACATCTTTGCAGATATATGGTGACTATGTCTATTGTCCTTCCAATACTTTGGTGGCGTTTTCTGGTGGCTACACGCCATGCAACTGTTGAACAATCTTCAGTCGCCCTCACCGCACCCTCCATATTGGTGTTAAGGAGCTGTCTGACTGCATCAGTCTAGCGTGTCGGTGAGAGATCCTGTCTTCGCTTTCCCCCTGATTTTCCGTGGATCAGTAGGTGTTCCAGATTGTCACTTTGATTTATGTGGCCAAAACATTTGAAGATAAGTACACCTGACCAGACAATCTTTGCAGTGGGTTTATTTCCGCCAGTATTGACACATTTTTTTTCTGGCGGTCCAGGGAATCCACAGCATCCTTTGCCAGCACCACATTTTAAAAGCATCCACCCGTCGCCGAATAACCACACGTAAGGTCCATGTCTCCGACGCGTAATGGAATACCAAAAACACAAGCGTTTTAACCAGGTTAACGTTGGTCGTATGATACTGGGGCTTTTCCAAATCTTAATTAGTTAGGATACAGCTACTCTTCCCATCTGGATGCGTTTGCGGATCTCCGTCCCGCAGTCGTCCTTGTTGCTGATTAGCGCTCTTAAGTATATAAAATCTTTCACGGCTTCAAACGTCCCAATATGCGTCGTTCCAGATAGATTGTTATGTTTCCTATCCATTATGATGAAGTTAGTCTTGGACTTGTTAATTCGTAGTCCGTATTGCTGGCTTATATATTCGAGCTTTTGAAGAAATATGAGTAGTTCTTCCTCACTTTTGGCAACTAGGAGTGTATCGTTCACGTACCTGAGGTTCGAGACTATTTCTCCGCCTACAAACACTCCGCCGTCCCAGTTCTTTAACACCTGTCAATAATGCATTCACTGTATATATTATATAACCATAATGTATTCACTGTATAGATTATATAACAATAGCAACAATATGCATCATTGCCTCATCCATTTTTTAATCATACTTCCTCTCGACGTGACATTCTCAATCCTCACTTTGGCTGTGCTGCTTTCATATAGATGCTTGATGAGGTGTATTAGATGTAAAGTGCCCATGTCCTTAAGAATAGGCCACATAAGGTGCTATTTTACATTATCAAAGGTCTTCTCGTAATCCACAAAGCACAGGAATATTGGTATATAGTACTCTCGTGACATTTCAATCAGCTGTCGGATATTTAAGATTTGCTCCAGCGTACCTCGAACCTTGACAAACCCAGCTTGCTCTAGTGCTATCTGCCAGCTGGTAAAAGCTTGTATTCGGCTGTGTGTAATGTAGAGCAGGATTTTAGTGGCCTGCGTGATAAGCACTATTAGGCGATAATTTTCGCATTTTTTCATTGAACTCTTTTTATGAAGTGGCATTATCAGTGAGATGATCCACTCCCTGGGCCATGTAATTGTAAACCATATCTTTTGGCAGATTAAGTGGATGCTTCTTATTCCGACAGGCCCCAAGGCCTTGAACACATCTGCTGATATACCATCTGTTCCGGTGGATTGATTATTAGCTAGCTTTCTTACTGCCGCCTCTATTTCTTCCAGCATGATTTGCGGCTCTTGTTTATGAACAAGACAAGTTTATGGCAAGGACCATGGTCAACTTGTTTATTGTTCCCCACATTTATTGTTTCGTCTTCCGTATATAGGTCTTTGCAGTACTTCCTCCATACCTCCAATACATCTCTTATATCTGTAATCAGGCTACCATTCCCGTCCCGTATCGACTACGTACGGGGTTTAAATTTCCTCGTGATTTGTTTGATCTTACGAAACAGGTTTTTTGTCTGGAAGTGATCAACATGTAGTTGGATCTCCGCGCAGATTTTATTCAAGAAGTTATTTTTGTTCCTTCTGGTGTGCGTTAGGATAGTCGCAGATAAGTTGTGGTATTTGTTTATCATTTCGGGGTTATTAAATCCTGTTGCAAGTACCTTTCTTCTTTCCTCTACGAGCTTGCGAATTCTATCAGAGATCAATTCCTGATATTTAACGCTCTTTTTTGACGTTGTGTGTACGTCATTGATGCTCTGACAACATTCTTGAAACGAGTCCACATTTCATCCAGGCTGGCTGCTTCGCCACTTTCCTTTAGTTTCATCTTCTCCTCCTCTTATTTAGAGAACGCATTCTTATCAACAATACGTGGAAGTTTGTCATTGGTTGCGTTCTTCTTGCAGACCTTCAGCTTTGTTCTGAACTTAAAAAACAATAATTTGTGGTCCGAGTTGCCATCAGCCCCTGGCAGTGTCTTTGCCGATAGTATCTCCGATCTCCACCTTTCGACCAAAATGTAGTCGATTTGCTTTTTGTAATTTCCACTTGGTGAAGTCCAGGTGGATCGTATTCGCGTTACAAAACTTAAGGCTGAGCGTTGCCATTAAGTAAAATCACTTAATGCTGTCTCGTCCAATATTCTGGTCGTTTTTCGTGTAATGCTCTGGTCAAACGGATAATTTGTTCTCGGTGGAGATGCCCTGTGACTGTTTGACCAGATTTCAACAGGTCATGATACACTACATCCTTCTGATATTACCAATTACAGAGCATTGCTTTTTTTCCGTGAGTATTCCGTTTTGACGTCGATGATGATGATTGGCCGAGGTCGCAAATGGTTTTTCAATGTTTGGAATTGTTAAAATATATCCATTTTTCATTCCCAGTGATACAATGCAAACAACTCTTTCTTTGTTGCCTAGCAAGCAGAATTTCGCAGTTAGTTTTTTGCTTTTTAATGTCTCTTGGCTTCAGTTTATGTGGGGCTCATCTTCTTTCCTTGTAGACCTTTCCCAAGGTTTTCAAACGATCAGAAATGACAGAATGTGCACAATTTAATGTTTCTGCAAGTTGTTTTTGCGTTTGACATAGGTCTTCATCCACCAATGTCTGCAATTTTTCGTCTTCGAGTGCTCTTGGCGTCCAGAACGCTCTTTGTTCACATCAAAATGACTACATTTAAAGCGTCGAAACTATTCTCTGCATGTTTTATCGGAAGGAACACTATTACAGTAAACTTCTTCAATTATTTGATGTGCTTCATATGTAGTTTTCTTCCATTTGAAGCAAAAGGTTAACACTTCTCGCAATTGGACGCTTGGCTCAAATTTCGACATTTTTGATGCAATAAGAAACAGTGTTATTCATGCGAAAGTATACCCTTATATATTGAATTTTACTGACAGATGGTAAACTAAAAAATTCAGCTTGGTTTAGACATTAGAGTTACAGACAGTTCTAGCTATAGCTACTTGCCGCTAGATGGACGGAACTTTCCAATTTACCTAATAGGTTTGAATCTTCTGAACCACGTAGCTGAGACTTTAAATCGTTGCCAATTTTCATCTTCTTACGTTCGAAAAGTTCACGGTGTGATGTTAATGTCATGAATAATTATTACTTTTTGAAGTGCTTCATTGAAACGATTTAACGTGTATTCAGTAATACGTTTTAATTTTTCAAATCTGGTACCGCCTTCGTTAATTTTCTGTTCCTATCGTCGTGGTTGTGTTATTGATGTAACTTTTTTAAACCTCTGTTTGTCTACATCTTGTCACTTATAATCAATCGATATTTCTGCTTCAACGGAACTATTAACTTCTTCTGGAAGAAATTATTCATTTCCACGTTCTTCTGATAAATCAACTTTTTCTACTTCAGGAATCTCATATGCATCATAAAAATCTAAAACGTCCTTTCCTTCTAATTGAAATTCTTTATTACTAATTATTTTTATATAATTATTAATCATTATTTTATATAATTATAATTTAGTATTTCTTCTAACATGTGTTGAATTTTTTTCTATTATTTAAAGTTTTTCCGCAGTTATCGGACTTTGTGAAAGGTTGAAACCAGTACAAGTTATATATTATAGAATTCCCGCATCATTTAATTTTGTCGGTAGATAGTTATTGATGTTCAGGCAAGTCAGGTGTTTGCAGTAAGCGTGCATAATTTTAAAATGTTCGAGCAAATAAGATTGAGTGCAGAATATACCGGAATATAACCTAAGAGCGGCGATAATCGTAGGACTTCGTGCTGGGCGTTCGCAGATCAAAATTATCCGGTTATACCCGAGATCGACCATATATGATGTTGCGGCTAAATATTTGGCTTGGAAGACGTCAGAAAAAGATTCTGCCAACTCGACAAGGAAGAGCCATTCGAAAGAAAAGTTGATAAATACTCCAGCAATTATCGAAAGGGCACAAGAGCTCATCTCAGAGGACTTAAGGTTGTCTCTGACGAAATTGGCAGGAATATTGGATGTGTGTGACTCACAATGCGTAGAATTGCTAGAAAGGACTTACGTTTCAAGTGTGATAAAAGTTCGACAAATACTCTTTGAGGCTATCAAGATGAACAGAGTTGCTCACTATAATTTGTTTTGGTGTTCTTTGAAAAATAAAGCTGCGTGATGCTTTAGGCCTTTTTCAGACGAGAACATTTTTTCTATCCGTAAGGTAAACTGGAGGGTCGACCGTTGGCTCGACCACGACCCCAAAGATGTCCCCATAATAGCTGGGACGAAGTTTCCGGCCTTTGTTCACGTCCAAGACGTCGTCTCTAGTGAAGGTTACGTCATACCGCCACATTTCTTTCAAAAGATAGAAACCGTCACAAAAGATGTTTATTTACGTGTTTTGACGAGTGAATAGTGAAATCGTGGATCAAAAGATAGAAACCGTCACAAAAGATGTTTATTTACGTGTTTTGACGAGTGAATAGTGAAATCGTGGATAGATGTCGTGACAGCCAGGAGGCCGTACGTCTTCCAGCCAGGAAGCCGTACGTCTTCCAGCAGGACGGCGTGCCGGCGCACACAAGTCACTTAGTTCAAAACTTCGGATAATGTGGACATGATTTGGTCCAAGACATTCTATCCTCCAAACAATCCAGATTTGAATCCGTTGGACTACTACGTGTGGAACGTCGGATGAGTGACCAACAAGTCGAGCCCAACATCCCAACGTGACATCTTTCCAGACAACTATCGAGGTAACATTCGTTAATATGGACGAGGATGCGTTGCAGAGAGCGTACCTGCTCTTCAGAATAAGCACCAAAACAGTCATAGAAACGAAAGGAGTTTATATAAATTAATTTTACTCTAAAAGGGTACCACTTGTGATGTACGAAATATGTTTTTGTAATTTTTACATTTAACGAATAAAGCTTTGTATAAACAAATTGTTTGTTTTATCCGCATTTTGTTGGCAGAATCTATTTATTTGAAATTTTTTTTTACAAATGACGACGCTGTTAAACATATTTCTTTTTGTTATTATATATGCAAATTTATTAAATTGCGTATGAAGCTTAATATTACCTAAAATGTTTTGAATTTATCTGTACTCACGTTTTTATTTCGTGTAACACGTTGACAGCATATATCATAAGGATTAATTCGTTGTCAACTTGTAGTGTGGGAAAATATGCATAAGCAGTTGTGAAACGTAGCTGAAAAAAAAAAATGCAACGTAATGGTAGCTACCTACTCGCATAGTACGGCGCCTGTAGCTCCCATAACACTATATTATGGCGTCGTTTTCTAAAGATTTAATTGTGACCACTTTCTATTATCATATATGAATGAATTAGGTATTTAATGCTGTATAATTTTTTGTTGTAATAAACATTTAAACATTTGGGAAAGTAACAATTGGAGGGGGGGAGATTTAACATTAAATAGAATTGAATACATCGTTACAAAGAGTATAAAATATTATAAAACTTTTATATGAGACATTTTTTCGTATACTTCGTACTTTAGAAGAGATTTGCTAAAAAGGAAAAAGTTGTTTTATTCAAGCGGTTGTTTCAACTCCTAAACGTCAAGATGAGGCGCTAAAAAATATGAGTTCTTTATTTTTTGATGCTCTACAGTATTCATGACCAATCAAAATCGATGAAATACTGTTTCAACTGTTCTCTAGTGAGTGTGCTGTGAAACAACTGATTTTGTTATTAACCCTTTGCAGTCCGCAGATTTCGCTGGGAGTATAGATTTTGATGAGAGTACCAGCAGGTCCGCGCAAATTTAGCGTTACGCAGTTACTTTTCCGCTAGCCTCGTTCGCCGTGCCGCTCGCCAGGCGATCATGAATGACATCCATGCCGTCAGGCTGACGGCACGGACTTCTACGATGGCTTGCGAAAACCGTAACTGTGGCGGTTGGCATGGACCGCAAAGGGTTAAAATAGCGAAAATGGAAATTTAAGGCATTATCATGATGAACTGAAAAATTAATATGACATGTAATTTTCTTTTTAACTAAGGTCTTCTCATGATATTGTTATATTAATTTTATGACTATTTATTTAATTATTCCAGCAATAAGAAAGCGGTGTATTTTACAACTATACTGGTTCGGTGTATTTTACAACTGTACTGAATCAATCACAAATGTCATTTTGTGAATATATCTTTTTATTTAAACGTATGCTGCAAGACTTCTGGGAATAAATTTCCATGCTTTTGACGTAAAATAAGATGGCTACGACAAAGGCGTAAAAGCCTTAACATTAATGTTAAAGGCTTAACTAACGAAACCAAAATTTCGACTCGAGGAATCAATTGGCAAAGTCGAAAATATACCGAACTAGTCGCACAGAATCTCGATGAGATTCCTGCAATGAACATGTCTCACTAATCTAGAGAATTCCCAAATAATAACTCTGCTCTTCATCACGAGACTTGGTTTCAGATGAAATTATGGACATAAAGTTTCTTTGCCTGAACGGGACCGTCTTCGACCAAGAAACCAGGGTCTGTGAAAGGGTGGATGAGGTCGACTGCAGCAAAAGCGAGCGATTCTACAATCTAAATCTGGAACTCTATGGCAATAACGCTGTGACACTCAGGTAATTCTATGTTGGTGATTTGCGCTTTGAAAAAAATAGACGGGAAAAACCTCAGTTCCTGCAAGTGAATAGAAACAAAATGAAAAATCAATGATAAAGAATGATTGCGACCGAGAACATCCGCCTGAACATTCCACTGCATCAAAGCTCGATTGAAGTAATTGAAAATATATAGGAAATTGATTGAATGGAAACATCCTACAGGAATATTTATTCTTATATTCGAGCTTTTATATGGTCTCCGGTCAACAGAAAATTCAGTTACATTAACGGAGCTATTTCTTTATTATAACAGTAAAAAGTTACTTTTTTCGATATACAACAAGTAACGGTAACGAGTTATAACTATATATGTTAAAAAATAATTTATTATATTACATATTTGGAGAAATAATTTGTTACTGTTATTGTTATTTAAGGAAACGTTACTTAACAAGTCATATTTCTATTTTATAATATTTTATTTGTTTACATTTTTCTTCATGTTTTGGAAGGTTTCTTTTTACGATTCGCTAACGCTTATTTCACATATATGAGCCGTTTATTTTGAAAGTGGCCTAAGTCCATTTTTCAATTATTTCCGGTTGCCCGTGGTTACATGTACAACTTCAAGTTATGTATCAATAAAGCATTTGAGATTACTTATATTCCGAGTAAATACGATAATTTTTGACACACAAGTTTTCAGAGTTAGTTCAATAATTGAGCCGTTTATTTTGAAAGTGTCTTAAATCCATTTATACTTAAATTGAGATATTTATTATTGATAATGTCCGAAGGCAGTGATTAAGGTAATTTTAATTAATTAGTATTTAACAAGTTAACCTCGCTTTTTGGACAATTGCTTTAGTTGAATAATCAGTACGTTTAATTAATGCCGTTAAAAAAAATTTACGCAATATACATACTTACAGTTAAATATAAAACTTAAAATTTAATATTAAATTTTAGAAATTATTTCACCTATGGGGAAGAACAAAACGACAAGACCATTTAGTTCAGATAGTGAAGAAGAATTAGTAACTAATGATTTCAAGGAAAATCGAATAAAAAAGAGAATTATAGAACAATATTCGTCGTCAGGGGATGAAGATACAGATAACAATGGAAAAAAAATTGATGAAACATACATCCAAAAAATGCGAAAGATTAAACAGAATTCAGGAAAAAGATATTGTACTGAAATCAGAAATATTGTACATTTAAAAGTTTTCCAAAACAAAGATTGCCGTTGTCGAAAAGCTTGTATAAAAAATTACAAAGAAGAAGAGAGAAAGAATATTTTTGAGAAGTTTTGGTATTTGGCAGATTTTAATAAACAAAATGTATTGCTCTATAAAGCTATCGAGCGCAAAACTGTGAAACGAAGATGTCAAAAAAACAAAAAAGTTTCGCCAAGAAATTGGTGTTTTAGGTATTTGTTAAATTCTAAAAACGGAAAAGTTCCCGTCAGTAAAAAATTCTTTTTGGATACCTTTAAAGTATGTGAAAGACGATTAAAACGTGTATTAAACTCTGCAAATGTAGAAAATGATTTACGTCGGCGTATGGTTGGATCATCAAGAAAAATTTCTGAGGAAGAGAAAAAGCATCTTCAAAATCATATTAAAAGTTTTCCTAAATTTGAATCGCATTATACCAGATCTCACAATTCTAATAGAAGATATCTACATCCTGATCTAACTCTTAGGAAAATGTTTAATTTATACTAGCTTCATTGCAAAGAAAATAAAATAAAAGCCGTTAATGTGTGGACTTACAGAAAAATATTTTAAAAAGATTTTGATTTACATTTCCACCAACCGCGCAAAGATACATGTCAAAAATGCGACTTATTAAACATCAAAATTAAGGGGGAAGTCTACTGTAAAATTTTCAAAAAATAAATTTTTTGTTTATTGGCTTGAAAAATACTTGGAACCCTCTAAAATAAGGTACATTAGATGTTATAGCCGGATAAATTTTTCTTCATTGAAATTTCGACCTTTTGCCGAAGCGCTCCGAAACGCGTACCTGCGGCAAATTCCTATCTGTTCGGCGGGTACAGCGTAGCGACTTGCAATTCTATTTGTAACATTTCTAATACTCCAAATCGATCAACAGATGTCACTAGGTATATTTTATAGTTAGTTAGAAGCGATTTCAACAGTAAGGACGCCGGTAGTGCGTAATTTTAAGGACCAGTGTGTCGAACAGCAGTGATCGTTTCGGCGTTTCCCGCGTGGCTAACGTATAGTTTTTATACTTTTATCAAAATGAAGCCTGCTTCTTTCGACCGAAAGGGTTCACGCGAAACTCCCGGACGACCTTCACGACGTAGGAAAAGACCGCCGCCACCAAATCGCCATACGATGGAGAATGAAACGGAATCGACAAGTTCTTCCGCGAAAAAATTAAGAACGAAATCGGTGGAAGTGGAAATTAATAATGGCTATGGATACCGTTTGATTGAATTTTTATTCTTGTTTCAAACGCTGAGTGAAATGATCATGTGCAAAACGTGCGGTGGAAATGTGACTTTTTCGGAAAGTAGTATCCGTGGACTTGGATTCAACTTAGTCGTTAAATGCAGTAATTGTGAACCTCGAGCATTTTCAATGAAGGCTACTACAGTATCCTCAGAATGATGGACGTTATGAACATCAAAACTGGACCAAACGCCTTCAATTTATGCAACACCGTGGACGAGCGCAGAATATCACAAGCAAACGAACGGTCGTTCGACGCTTCAAAAGAAGGGAGAATCGAAAGAAGAACGGCGCGATCGGCACTCGAAGAGGATTT
>NW_014556295.1:12473-40178 GCF_001313825.1 Dinoponera quadriceps
AAAATAATGTGAAAATCATAGATCACAAATTCTTAATATCAGGACATTCGTTTTTACCAAATGATAGAGATTTTGGCGTGGTAGAAATGTCATTAAAAAAAAATTATTTACTGTTTGTCCCCCAAGATTATTATAATATTATCAAAAGTGCCGGAAAGGTAATAACTTTATTGTAAATGAAATGAAACAAGAAGATTTCGTATCAACAAAATTATTAGAAGACGCAATTTTTAAAAGAATTCTAACGGAGAATCAATAAACTGGTTAAAAATATGTTGGATGCGTTTTGTCAGGAATGAACCGTATAACATTTTCTATAAGACATCAATGAATGAGAATGAAAATTTTAAAGTCCTGGATTTATTATCACGTCGGGGTAGACCAAAAAAGTTCGAAAATATTGTATCGACACTACTGTATAAAAATATCAGACAAATTACAACAGCAAAATTCAAGGACTAATGGACCTACTACGATATATACCACCGGAACATCATGATTTCTTCAAATCCCTTTCTCACACACAAAATGTAGATGAGCAGTAAATTGTTTTGTAATTTATGTAGTTAAAAAATGTTTTGAATCGTATAAATTATGTTTTTGAAGTGTTGTAAAGATACATAAAATAAATTGAGTATCGTTTTTTTTCAATTCAAAGCATCTTAAATTATGTTGAATGGACTTGAGCTCCTTCAAATTTTATAAGGAATCTGTTTGTTAATTTTGAAAGTGGCCTGACTCCATTCTTGGTAAGAAAACGCATATTATTCACTTAATAATTGTCATTATTTTAATAGGAACTATAAATTTAACTCCTTTAGATACACTTAAGCAGTATGACTCATTAGTATCCTGTACGTATATTTTTAATTGCATTGAAACACAAACCCTTAAATATCTCGATTTAAGTATAAATGGACTTAGGCCACTTTCAAAATAAACGGCTCATATGTTACAAAATATTGTTTTAGTTTTAAGCAAAATGAAACATTTAATATGCTTCGTTAATATTTAAAATAATAACATTAGGTCTTTAGCTAAATTTGGTGAATCACATTGAGGTGGTAGTGTTTAATGAGAAATTTTTTGGCCATTTTTTTGTTTCTGAAAGATTTTTTATGCTTGTATTAAAAAATTATGACAAGTCATTTGGTGTTGACATAAACATCTTTTTAGTTGAATTCCAAATAAGTTTTAGATAATTAGCATATTCGTCATTGTATTCTCTTGTTCTTTAACTAAAAAAAAAACCGCCGCAGAAAAAATATGATTTATCAAATTGAAGAAGGAATTATCGAAAAATCCGCTAGTAGCATTAAATCGGTCGAAAGTCATATTGCAAAATAAAACGACGTGGTAACCATGTGACTAGACCACATGGCACTAAAAGCACTACAGAAACCATATCTGACTTAGGTTGGGAAATCTTTCTTTACTCTGCCTACTCTCCTGATGCTGAGCCTTCAAACTATCATTTGTTTTGTTCAATGCAACACGACCTTAAAGGACAGCGCTTTCAAAATATCGACAAAATGAGTGATTATGTTGATAAATTATTTCGCTCCAAGGAGTCATTATTCTACCGCAGTGGAATTCAGCTCATGCCTGAGAAATAGCAGAAGATCATAAAAACAAGCCACAATTATTTTGATTAAAAAAAGTTATCGTAAACCTTTCATTTTACTATCAGGTTGTTTAGAAAATTTGTTTCAAATCTTTTATGTAAATTCAGAATGCAATGGTTTACACATACAATAACTTTTTTGAAACAATATGTACCGCTTAGTTCAATGACCTTTATTCATTTCTCGGGTAGCTGCATAATGTCTTTTCTCCAAAATGAAAGGTTCCTATTGGCGAGAAATGGATCGAGGTGAATTTCGAGGGCTTCCAAAGACTCGAATTTTTTGTCCTGAACAAAATTTTTTTAAGAGAAAAATAGATAGTTGTCAGATAAGGCAAAGTCGGTAGAATACGGGGGATGAAGAAGAACATTTATTTGAAGTCCAGCAGTTTCTTGTAGGTGGACATCGCGACTTGAGATCTGGCATCATCATTGTGAAAGACATCTCCACACTTGTTGGTCAGTTCAGAAACGCTTTCATGCAATGCCAGCCTTTAGTTGGCCAACTGGAGATTGTAATTTGCCGCGTTGATGGTCTCGTTCGGCTGAAAAAGCTCATAATACACTGCGCCATAAAAATCCCACCAAATGTTCAGGAGAACTTTCTTTAGGTAAAGCGCCAACTTCAAACTTTCATTTCCACTTTCGAACTTTCTAGTAGCTAACTAAGTAGACATCTTCGTATACAGAGGACTTCTCATTTATAGTCTGCGAAACCGTGAAGCTATACTAAAAGCAATACGAGGGCGGCCTGATAAGTAGTAGGATTTTTGCATGGTGACACCACTGCGACGAAACCGGTTTTATCATCATATAGCCCCATCTTTCAAACAATGCCTGTCAAAATTTCAGCCTTATCCATCCATTACTTTTAAGTTGGCAGCCGATTAAAGTGAACGCCTTAGCCATTGTCAATATGGAAAAAGAGCAATATCGTTTGGTGATTCATTTTCTTTATTTGGTTGGGAAAACATGTGAAGAAGTCCAAGAAAAATTGAAAGTTTACTGAGGTGTTGCTTCTTCGAGAAGCACTGTTTTTACATGGTGCGCCCAGTCTCTTCGTGGTCGCACATTCGTCTTTGATGATGACCGTCCCGGGCGACCAAAAGAGGTTACTACCGATGATTTTGTCGAAAAAGTGCACGATATCATAGTGGCCGACCATCGGGTGGAGGTGTGTCAGATAGCAGGCATAGTAAAGATCTCAAAAGAACGCACAGGACATATCATACATGTGGAAGCTATCGGCGCGTTGGGTTGCTCACCATGGACCAAAAACGAGATCGGGTAGTCACTTTGAAGATGTGTTTGTAGTTGTTTCAGCACAATCAGGCGGAGTTTTTGCGTCGTTATGTGACAGTAGATAAAACGTAGGTCCATCACTATACACCAGAGATCAAGCAGCAGTCTAAACAGTGGACTTTACCTTGCGAAAGAGCTCCGAAGAAGCCCAAAACGGCCCCGTCGGCCGGAAAAGTCATGGCAACGGTATTTTGGGATTCCTGTGGTGTAATCCTCATCAATTATTTGGACAAAGGAAGATCTATTACAGGGCAATACTACAGTGATTTGCTGGGAAGATTCGACGTGGAACTGAAAATAAATGGCCTCATCTTACAAAGAAGAAAGTCTTGTTCCATCACGACAATGCATCAGTACATTTATTCGGAATCGCTACAGTTAAACTCATCGAATTGAGATACGAAATGCTCACCCATCCGCTGTATTTTAAAGATTTGGCTCCATGTGACTTTTTTCTGTCTCCTAACATTAAAAAATTGCTCGCTGAGAAGAAATTCATGTCGAATTTGGAGGTCATCACTGAGGTAGATGTCTATTTTACAGAGTTTGGACAATCATACTTTTACGAGGGCATTAAAAAGTTTCATGTACCTTTGGAAAGAGTGTAAAGAAATAAAAAGGGACTATGTTGAAAAATATATCGTAATTTTTCCGAAATATTGTGTTTTCATTTCAAATCCTACTACTTATCAAACCGCTCTCGTATATAAAAATTGCATATATATAGGTAACTTTGACTTATACATATCTACTATCAATCTACTGTGCATGTTCATAAATCATAGGTTCGCTTTGTCGTATTTTTTGTGTGATCCGAAACATAAAAAAGAAACTGTTGCAACCGTCCTGTGACCGAGTGCACAAAGGAAAATGTCTTATTTCTAAAGTTCTCCTAACAATGATGAGCAACAACTATCAACTGATTTCTAAAGGCAGTAATGCAGCACGCAGCGAACAGCATGTGATATAGGGCTATGCGCCGAAAAGATACATGGTTTTCGCTATGAATTGGTACTCATTGTTGCAAGGAGATCTTCAGAAATAAACCATTTTTCTTTATACAGTTTAGTTTACTGTGCATTCCCGTGCACTCATTAGTTCAGACAAAATAATTAATTTCTAACTTTTGTAAATTTTACAAAATAATACATGACTTTTCTGCTCAGTCTCACCTGTTCTACCTGCACACCATGAGACACAACCGAGATTAGTATAGGATATTCTGTAGAATCAGAATCCACTCTAAGCTTGAGCGAAACACTCACTCTTGCAATTCCGAGTGATGGTATTTTCATGATCGTTTAGAGTAAAAATACCACTTTTTACTCGTTTTTAGTGAGATTTCATTCCAAGAAATTTAGGGAGTACTTTCCAATCTTGGAACACAATTTCTTACCTATAAAGCTAAACATCGTGATAAAACACGGAAGCATTTAAAATTTATTATTATATCGAATTGATTATATCTTAAATGGTTCTATTAACGATATAGATAACATAAATCTTTTTGCTGAAGTCGAGCACGTGGTAAGCCAGTTCCTAATTTATTTTCCGGTTACGCGTAATACGTTGGTGGCTAGCAAAAATCGACTAACAAGTGAAATAAGTTGTTGTACATTTCGATTGGCCAGCTCGCCAGTCACATGTAGTGACTTCTAATGCAGCTGTTCGCAGCGCAGACATTCACCCCGGATTTCGTAAGAACACATTTCCTTCGATATAATCTCTCCGATTCGCGTAAAAATATTTCACGAAAGAGTCGGAAGGACTAATATGTGTGTATTATATAAATTCTTGACACATATAATAAATTAATTGATAGCTAATGAAGAATAATATAAATGATTTAGATTGTACTGTTCGTGTAAGCGAAAAATATTCTCTCTTCGAGGGAGGATCAAGCTGCAAAAAGCACACATTTTTCTTGATAGCTGAAGAATTTGTTGCCTAAATTCTGAAACTAATCGTGGCGGGACCGCGTGAGGTAATATCGAGTGCGCGCGTTTCTTAAATTCCCGTTTATATTTTGTTATCGGAAAAAAGATTTTTAAATTACCAGTTCGTAACATTTCGCAATATCTAGGGCGACGCCTAGAAATATGACGGCGTAACTTGATGTGGCGAAAACACCGTCTGCTCGACGCAATACTGATTAACTAGTTAATGTATTTTGTATCATAAATTAATGGGAGTACAAATTAGTTCGGTCTGTTTTCAAAAAATGGCTCTTGTTGTTATGAATGTTTCATAGTGACAGCTGATTTCGGTGGTTTCAGAGAGGTTAGACATCTGTCAATAATATTCAGTTTATATCGCTTTGAGTTTCATACAAAATCCCTGTTCTTTATTATGTCAAATATATCAAATTTTGTGTTAACTAAGCAGCATTTGCGGGAAGCTTTAGTTTTTTGCTTTAATTGGAAGAAAAGTACAGCTGAAGCGCATCGAATGCTTGTAGAAGTTTATGGTGACAATGTTCCAACTGATAAATCATGTAGGGAATGGTTTCGACGTTTCAAGAATGGTGATTTCAGCGTTGAAGACAAGCCTCGCTCTGGACAGCCAAAAAAATTCGAAGACAAAGAATTGGAGGCATTACTCTGCTACAACCTGGCGATTCCATTACGGGTCATCGGTATAGGCTACAATTGATTCGTTTGAGCCGTGCATTACGAGAAAAACGGCAGGAATACGAGCAAAGACATGGCAAAGTTATTCTTCTGCATGATAACGCTTGGTCTCATGTCGCAAAAGTCGTAAAAAATTATTTGGAAACGCTCAAGTGGGATATTTTATCGCACCCGCCGTATTCGCCGGACATAGTTCCTTCTGATTATTGGTTGTTCCGACGGATGCAGCACGATTTGGCAGGTCACCGGTTCACTTCTTTCGCAGAAATCGAAAATTAGCTTCTAACTTGGATCGCCCCAAAAGACGAGACATTTTTTTGATATGGAATTCGAAAATTGCCTGAGAGGTTAGAAAAAGTAGTAGCCAGCGATGGAAAATATTTTGATTAATCTGTTCGTTCATTTTGTTCTGAAATAAATGCATTTTTCACCACAAAAAACGGACCGAACTAATTTGTACTCCCAATATATCAATTCTGAATTTCAATTTGTATTATTTATGCTTATATGTTAAAACAGGAAATGACAATAAAAAAGTATTTAGCCGTAGTTAAAAAAAATCGCAATTATCTTTCAATTTTTGAAAATGAATAATATAGCGTTTGAAAATAAAATAGTATAACGAATAGGGTTTAATGGTAAGACGACAAATTTACAGAAAATATTTTTACTATAATTTTTTATTTTTATGTGTTTCATACAGTCAGAGATATTAAAATTTCTTCTAAATGACTATTAGATATTTTTAAATGGTTACAAAGTAAAAACTGTTACAATAAAAGAATAGAAATTGTCTTTATCCTCCTATAAATAATTCAAACATATGTTCCATTTTAAGACTATTATAGGACTCTTTGTGGACTGTCATAGAAATCATCTCAAAATAAAAGAATTAGTTTTAAAAAGAATTTTGAAAATATTCCTTTTACTCCACATTACGAAAGCCTAAAATATTCCTTTTTAATTGCTATTTACTATATCATGGAAATTAGAGATATAAGTTTTGATTTTATATATTTATATATTTATATATTTTATTATATTTTTGATCGATACCTCACACACAAAAGTGACTGTTTAGGTCTAGGATATTATTTTTGCGTTGACCAGTGTCAAAAAAAGCGCATATTTTGGATTTTTCGGATTTCAGGTGTACAATCCACGACACGCGCATGTAGTTTTGCACAAAACGTTTATCGTAACGCGGTTCCGCGGACACGGTGAACTATAAAAAATATGCACACTTTGGTATTTATAAATATTTTTTAGTTTTCATTTGTTAGCCGGTATTCGTGGAACGTCGACTTCCGACGCTGCGGTCCTTTTGCTCTTCAACGAATGGAGTATAGTATGCGAATAAAAATTGTAACAATTAACTGTTACGGCAGTGGAATTTATTGACCGACGATGAGTAATCATCGATTATTTCTGTTTTTGTCCGATTTGGCCAGGACCTCTCATTCGCGCTTGTCCGTTTTAATCGGAATATTCTGCCTGTATACTTGCTGCTTATCTTACACTTTGTTGTTATTATTATCCTAGAGGTTTAACCGGGATGTATTGATACATCGTATCAATACATATCACGGAATGAAAATTTCGACATAAAAATTGGAAGTTTGTATTGATATCATAAGTATCGATACTTGAGTTGCATAAAAATATTGGATTAAAAGCAGAGTTGCGGAAGTTACCATTGAAGAAAACTGAAGTCGTTATGAATTCATTATTGAAAAAATAACTTATAACGGTAATGGAATTACAAGTAACGCGTTACATACCAACCCTGATTAAATATATCTATATTTATAAACGTTATGTGAATGTAATTATGTACATAGCATGTATTTATAATGTTTAAATAATTACGCTAACATAATTTTCTAAATAAAATATATACGAGTATATGTGACGCGAGTGTATGCGAATGCCGGACAAAATACGACCAATTAATCACAGTATAAAGAACACAATTATTTCAGTCTATATACTATTTATAACACTACACAGGTTATTTACGTTCACTGAAGCGCAGTGCTCGACCGACGGCAATTAATAAAGCGGAAAAACATGCAAATGCTGCAGTGCGTTTCAGGCACAGAACAACGAAAGCAAAACACGAGAAGTTGCGTACATCGGTCAAGCTGGTCGGTGTTGCAGCACAAAAAGAAGCGTAGAAAGATGCGTATGACAAGCAGTTGTATTACTCGAGATTTTACTTCGCAGTCTGCGGGCAAGGACCGACTAATTAGCGACGTGGCTCGCGGATTCGAGTTTTTGAGACTTTCGACTATGCTGTTAAGAGATCGGTTATACCTAAATAAGGTAATGTTTTCGAGAGCCCGATGAGTCGATCGCCCGTCGCAAAGGATTGACGGGTGGATTGACACGTGCACGCTTGAAATGCGCGACACGTGCGGTGCGCGTGATTCGCACGTATCACTGAGCTCGCGAGTTACGGAAAATTCGAATATTTGCAAGTTTTGCACAGCTCAAAATCCAGTTCTTGATTTAAACCAAAATGATAATTTTTGTTATTTAAATTAATTATATATTATTTGATAAAAATAATTCACTTATACAAGTAAAATGTTAAACAGCGAGATAGAAAGTCATGTACGTACTCATGTGGTAGTCAAAGTGACCTAATAAATAAAATAATTGATGTTCATAGAGACTATCGAGTGATATTGATGCTACTTCGCTAAATCCAATAGTAATTCAATAAATGATTATATTGTTACTATGTATTCAAAATGTTTATTTTCATTTTTATTTAACATATTGACTGCTACACTAGAAAACAAATAGTTTTCCCTAGAGCCACGATGTTTTTGATATACCCAAGGTAAAGTGACATGTGAGTTGTGTGTGCTTTACAAGGCTCCGGATTTAAAACTAAGGTGAGTTAAATATAACTCACACGACAGTTACTGTGTTAAATAACTATTTTATATATAGCAGCCTTCAGCATGCACAAATCTGTTGTAATGATTGATTCGTTATTAATTTTATGTCAAGATAAGTTTGGGGAAGTTATCTTTAAAAAGCAATCTATGACCGCAACGCTTTACCGTTATTCGTGATACTTATACCAAATAATTTGTTACTATAACGAATTACTTTTTAGAAATTAAAAAATAAAGTTACGAAAGCCTATAAAAGCTCGTAACAAAATGATAATGCGACATAAATAAAAAATAAATTCCTTAAATATTGGAATCAATGTTTGGAAACGTATCGATCACCATTTGGATTATTCCTACTTAAATTTTTATATTATATCCTTATTTGATCCGAATGATCCCAGTTACGTCCAAAATAAATAATAATTCGTAAAGTTATCTGAAAACATTTGTACTTGTTACAAATTGTATACGATATCCTTATAAGCTGTCTAGGATATTCTAGATTGAATTAAATATAAATTAAAAACAACATTAATTCTCTAACAACATAATGTTCAGAATCGAGACATAAGACGTCGAAAAATCAGCAGGGCTCGCCGTTAGAATCCGGACAAAATTAGATTAAAAATTCCCGCTATATTAGAATTCAGCTATAGGTGTCATTTGGCGTTAAGGTAGACCAAATAAATAAGACGTTCATAACCGAAACTGCCGAGTTGATCAAGTTAAGCCCAGAATATAAGTCCGGAAGACGGCAATTATTGAAAGTCTTCGTGCCGGAAGGACGCCAAGCGACATAACAAGGTTTTTCGGGGATCCCAGGTCGACGATGTATATGTTGCTCAGAGATACGTGATCTCAGAGTAGTTCAAGTAGGGCTCCTCCATCTCGGGGTAGAAAATTCAAGTTAGGAAAAAGGCGATAAAAACTGCTATCATGCACTACTTTCAAAGAGAGAAACGATTATGAAAGAAGTCTATTTTGAGTTTCTAAGGACGTTGATGAAACCTTGGATGGAGGGCGTGGCTTCAGGTAGGCCATATATCTTCTAGCAAGACGGCGCACTCACGAGTTATTTAGTACAGAATTGGCTTTCCGATAACATCGACATGTTTTGGTCCAAGGACTTCTGGGCTTTTAATAGACCCACTTTAACTCTCCCGACTACTATGTAAGGCGCATTCGAGATGGTTTTCAACAAATCCAGGTATCTCAACGTGGCTGCCTTCCGAATCGCCATCGAAGCAGCGTTTGCGGACATGAACCGGGCCCAGTTGAAAATGGCGTGCTCGCGCTTTAGGACCATGATCGAGACGCGAGGTGTCTACATGAAGTGAGAGGACTCAGGAAGGATCCCTTAAATTGAATAATAAAGCATTTTTTTGCATCTTTAATATTGCATTTAATAAACGACTTTTCTTATAAAACGTTTTCATATTTGGTGCAACGTCAATTTGTTTTCCATCCGCATTGTACATGCAAGAATTTACCGCTCGTCTGACGATTACGAAGAACCCAGTTTCTTCCTCTTTGAGCGCCAGGTACGGTAACAGCCGTACTTTCGATTATATAGTCATTTGTCAGATTGTGTGAACTCTCCTCGCGATTGCCGTCCGATGACGGACCCCGCTAGATCGGGGTTGCCTTCAAATCGGTGCGCGGTGGGTCAGGTTATAAGAATCGTGGCGAGAAGAAGACAAAAAAATAACGCCGAGTTTCGTTAGATTACAGCAAGTATCAATTTATCACAAATGTATACGTGGGCGAAATATTGTTCATCGTACTAAGGTCGCATATCAAGTACGCTTCATTCGTTTTCACGTACGCGCTAGAGACGCTCTCTGTACCCGCTATTATACGCGAGCACTTAACGCTATCTCGCGCACAATAGTTGGAACACACCGCGTATCCGACGAATATCAGACGCGCCTCGCGCCGTCCAAGTGAGTCCTGCTGGTCATTGTATCCCCGTTATAAAATTTCTCCGCAGCGTTATACCGCCCGATTCCCGGAATCGTTCTTTCTACGACACGTGGTTATCTCTGCCAGCTCTCCTAGCTGTTCGCTACGATGTATTTCGCCCAACGCTTTTCACGCGCGACACTTCGTAATTACGCGGGGAGGCAGGTTCGATGGAGGACTCTTTCGGCACGGAACTTCGATCACTCGGCTTTTCAGTGAAACTGAATTTCTACATCAAGCACGCGAGGCGAGAATCTCTGGCGATACGCGTTCGCGGACAATAATTATAAAAAGTGTAGTTTTACGATTGTTCCACTCGCTCGCTCGACGCTCCAAAACGGCAAAGAAACGCTGCAGCTTCCTGGGGGACCAGCGAGCTCTCGTTCGTAAACTCGGTATGGTCTGGGTCGTCGCCACCGGCTTTGCTCTTTCGTCCTCTCTCGCTCTCGCTGGTTGCTTGCTTGCTCGCGTCGTCACTCGCTTAGCGCCGGGATCGAAGTGTCAATACGGGGTCGATATCCGAGAGGCGATCAGCCCCGCGCGTCAACAAGGTTTCCTCTCCCTTGCGTGATGTTAGCCCCCGCGACCTGCTATACCCCCTTCTCCGCACTCCCTTTGGAACTGCCGTCTCTGATACTTACTTATTTTACCAACTTTACTTGTTACACATAACAAATAGTAATTTGTTATTATTTAAAAAATATCAAATATCGTTAAAATTTCTGTTATTTTTTTATCAAGTTATTAAAACTTTCCTCAGTAAGCAGGGAACATTAAATTAACGTTTAGAAGTATTGATTTTATGTGTATTATTTGGGTGCTTTTTAATAATATATTTCTTTACAAAATGTGGTCACTTAAAATCAGTGCTAAAAATGACTAAGTTCAAAGTCACATATCTTTGTAAAAATAGTCGAAAGCAATGTTCAAAACAGCGTTGTAGAGCTTAAGTCATCAGTTCTCGAATTTTTCGTAAGACTCGTTACTCTCCAAAGATTTGATCACAAACGGTGTTAATTTAAAATGAACTTTGCTAAATTGAAATTCTACTTTGAGGCGTGCATGGGAAGAACAAAATTTTGCTTCAAATTTTTTAATTGAATCGTAAAATTTTACATTTTTTTTTTTTAATGTTTCTTTAATCACTACGCTACGATTTGTTTCAATGAGTTGTAATAGTTGTATTATTACAAGTATAGTACGTTAAAATATTCACCCTTTATTTGATCCTCTGACCCCGAAGGCGTGGATTAATCTTGGGGAAGGTGTTGAAATAGAGTTAGTTTGGGAAAAATATGGAGGGGATACTGAATAGTTGTAGTAAAGACTATGGCCCTAGAATTTTTTAGAGGTAGTTATTACTAATTTTTATAGAAAATTCGGTCAAGCAGATTTTTTGGGAAAGAGCATGTGTAGTTCAACAGCGGAAACTGCCTCGAAAGCCCGCATCCGCTACGTTTATACACATAATGTAGAGGAGAAAGGGAAGTAGTTCTAATTTTTATTTATTATTTTTTATTTTAACATGAAAGATATGTGACGTGAGTTTCCAACGTCTTAACTCTTTATTAGTAAATTCCGAACTGACGAAACGATAACATGAGCAAGGCGCAGGAGTGAAAGGGAAGGGGAATCGCTGTGTAGAGAGAACTTATTGAGAGGAAGAGAAGAAGAACAATTTATTGATTAGCATGGTGTCAACTATAGTGCATCGTTGCGATTGGGCGTTCACAACATACTTTTAGTATTTTGTTCAGTCAACCGTGAGTCAGTTATAATGAGAAAGGAAGAGGCCTGCAGAAAAACATGGACGTTGTCGGGTAAGAGATGACAACGTTTTCCTAGTCCCTAGCTCGTAAAAGTTTTTTGTACGTCGACCATTCACCCTATGGGTGAATAGATCCTTGAGCATAATTTTCAAGTAACGCACATGTCTCGATAAGTTTCGCTAAACGACAATGTCAAAAAGAATGTTCTCGAATGTTTCGAACGACCGAGAAAAATGAAACAAGGAATAGGAATAAAAACGTAGTCTTTTTAGAGATACAATTCTTTCTTTTATTTAAAAGGTAAAATCTTTCTTGTTATACGAGGGTGGGATGAAAAGTTTTTGGCCTGATAAAGAAAAACAACTTTTTTCGTTTTTTTTTCGTTTTATTTTTCAACAAAAGCTCCATCAAGATTTATATATTTTTCATAACGGTGCTCTAATGCAGTGATACCATTTTTATAGTCCGATATGTCAAGTCCCTTAAAATACTTATTTACAGCATCGATGACTTCCTCGTTGGTCTCAAATTTTTCACCTCCGAGCCATTTTTTAAGGTTAGTAAACAAATGATAGCCGCTGGGGGCTAAATCTGGTGAATATGCTGGTTGGGGGAACAATTCGAACTTTAATTCCTTGATTTTAGCCATCGCAACGACCGACGAATGGGCAGGTGCATTGTCATGGTGAAACAAGATTTTTTTCTTCGCCAAGTGAGGTCGTTTATTTTTCATTTCGTCCTTCAAACACTGCAATAACTCTGCGTAGTATTGACCAGTGATGGTTTTACCCTTCTCCAGGTAATCAATGAAAATAATTCCTTTCGCATTCCAAAAAACAGTCGCCATAACCTTACTCGCCGATAAAATTGTTTTTGCCTTCTTTGGGGTTGGTTCACCTGGTCCAATCCATTGTTTCGACTGATGTTTCAGGAGTGTAGTGGTGAATCCAAGTTTCATCCACAGTTATAAATCGACGCAAAAATTCGCTGGGGTTTCACTTGTACAGCGCCAAATTTTCGATTGAAACAGTTTTCCGGGTGAATTTTTGATCGAACGTTAGCAAAGGCGGCACCCACCTAGCACAGAGCTTCCTTATGCTCAAATGTTCATGTAAAATATTGCGCACACGTTCAGTTGACATCCTAGTAGCCTCAGCTATCTCACTTACTTTTAATCTGCGGTCCTCCATCACTATTTTATGAATTTTTTCAATCATTTCAGGAGTTGTGACCTCAACGGGGCGTCCTGAACGTTGATCGTCAGAAGTGCTCTTGCGACCTTTCTTAAATTTAGAAACCCACTGTTTAACCGTTGAATATGATGGAGGAGAGTCTTTCAGTGTGGAATCCTGCTGTTCTTTAATTTGTAATAGTGTTAGGCCTTTTAAATAGAAGTATTTGATGACCGCATGCTTCTCTGATTTTTTTATTTTCACGTAAGCAATCGAGGCATCTTATTCAATCGGCTCTCAAATGTACACAAACAGAGCAATCTACATGAAAATTTATGTACAATCTATTAAGATATAGTACTATAGAATACAAGCCAAAAATTAGACCTTCTGGCGCCATCTCTATTTCAGGCCGGAAACTTTTCACCCCACCCTCGTACATTATTTTTATGAAATACATGTTTAACCCTTTCATTACGAGCGCCGGATATATACGGCATCCTTGCGACGACCTGTGTGTACGAGTGCCAGATATATACAGCACCCACACGATAACCTGTGTGTACAAAATATGTATGTACGAAATATGCGTTGGAAATATCCGGCACGTATATATTCAAACGTATGTTAAAGCGGCGTTGTTCCGGTGTAAGACATAAACCGGAAAAGCTGAAGACAGGCCATGCGCAATGTGTATACTTTTGGCGTGAGCTCCCGTTCAGTGGCGGGGCTTCGACGGAACGGACTGCCGTAGCGAAAGCGTCAAGCAAGTTTGAACTTGATAGTTGGAAACGTAGCGTCCCAATCGTTTGCGTTCACATTCTCCAAAGTTTTTATTAAAAAGTCGCACAATTATTAAGTCGTTTTTGTCACAATCCGTAGTAATTAGTTGTGTGAATTGTTCAAGATTATAACCGCAATACGATAATATAGAATAGATAGACAATATAGAATAGAAAAATACAACAATGTAGTCTACAAATTTGCGAAACAAAACTTTGTAATTGAGCGTTGTTCTATTGATGGGTGACAAAATTTCTTTTAAGTCGCAGGAGAAAACGCGTGTCCAAGGGGACATACCGTAGCTGTTAAAGTATGTCCCCGTTCCGTCTCGACGTGAAAGGCGATCCAGTGTTAATCCGGCCAGTCATGGTTTTCCGTATTGACAACAATGGCGGCCAATCTCATCCAAACTCTCGGTAGCTCCTCGGCAGGATAGATACCGAAGTATCAGGAGTCGATTAAAGAAAATACTGTAAGATCGGGTATTACAACGTCAGCACTTCTTGATGAACATTGAGTAAAGTCACTGTAATCTGGCATACTTGTAATATGCGGGACCGCTACAACAACAGTGATATCAAAAGTAATCCACGAGCTTTTCATAAATGAATTCTCTCGGAATTCAATTCGTGTTGTACCACCTCAATGTTAAATACTTCGGTATCTATCCTGCCGAGGAGCTACCGAGAGTTTGGATGAGATTGGCCGCCATTGTTGTCAATACGGAAAACCATGACTGGCCGGATTAACACTGGATCGCCTTTCACGTCGAGACGGAACGGGGACATACTTTAACAGCTACGGTATGTCCCCTTGGACACGCGTTTTCTCCTGCGACTTAAAAGAAATTTTGTCACCCATCAATAGAACAACGCTCAATTACAAAGTTTTGTTTCGCAAATTTGTAGACTACATTGTTGTATTTTTCTATTCTATATTGTCTATCTATTCTATATTATCGTATTGCGGTTATAATCTTGAACAATTCACACAACTAATTACTACGGATTGTGACAAAAACGACTTAATAATTGTGCGACTTTTTAATAAAAACTTTGGAGAATGTGAACGCAAACGATTGGGACGCTACGTTTCCAACTATCAAGTTCAAACTTGCTTGACGCTTTCGCTACGGCAGTCCGTTCCGTCGAAGCCCCGCCACTGAACGGGAGCTCACGCCAAAAGTATACACATTGCGCATGGCCTGTCTTCAGCTTTTCCGGTTTATGTCTTACACCGGAACAACGCCGCTTTAACATACGTTTGAATATATACGTGCCGGATATTTCCAACGCATATTTCGTACATACATATTTTGTACACACAGGTTATCGTGTGGGTGCTGTATATATCTGGCACTCGTACACACAGGTCGTCGCAAGGATGCCGTATATATCCGGCGCTCGTAATGAAAGGGTTAAACATGTATTTCATAAAAATAATGTACGAGGGTGGGGTGAAAAGTTTCCGGCCTGAAATAGAGATGGCGCCAGAAGGTCTAATTTTTGGCTTGTATTCTATAGTACTATATCTTAATAGATTGTACATAAATTTTCATTTCGCGACTCGAGTTTCATTTCGTTCTATTCCTTCATCCAATCTTCCAATCATGATCCGTGGGTTTCGAAGGAGGAACTGCTTTTCCAGTCGCTATCGTCTTTAGACTCCTCGTCGGTGTTGTCGTCAATCTCTCGAATCAAATACCGGGTCGCGTGAATGTCGTTCTCGTCCTTGTCCTCGTCGTCGCTAATTTGATTTCGAGCGATGGATCTGTATTTCAATTTATACGCGTGGCTTAATGCGCGAAATCTTCTGCGCATTTTAAAAGCATGATACACTGCGTGCTCGGGAAAGGAAGATGTTTTAAAAGAGGAGAGATTCCTTCAAGATTATATCTTTTCCGCGCTAACATATTTTGCAAGTAGCGGATTTTTTCGATGCCTCTAATGTAGAAGACAGTCCCATGTCTCGTGACTTTGCGCAGGTGCATAGCAAAATATTTCGGATTAGTTTCTCCGTCATAACATTTGATTCCATGATAATACCGTCAAAGCAATTATTTTGTCGTCTCAAATTTTCGTTCAGTTCTTTAAACGGGTGCGTCGGTAGCAATATTCAGTGTCCGGCGTATGTGCCAATAAGCACTACAACAGCTATTTCCTTAGCCACAAAACGATACTCGCTATATCAGAAACTTTGCACCTTGACGATCACCTCCATATTGTAGACATTCGTGTTTATTTCTTTCCAACCAAGTTGTAGCGTTCACGTTTTGAAGCAGATTGAATTTTTTTTCAGCGTACATGTGTGTTTCCTCGAAGAATTTACACAAAGAGTCGTTGTTGTCAACAAGAAGAAAAAGGAACGCGCTTTTTATAATTGTAATGACTTGACGCTTGGGAAATATTTCTAGAACTTGTCTAATTCTGCATAAATGACGCAGTTGATCGACTTGTTGAGAGGTTTTTCAAATCTTATCTCTAATCGTAAACACACGTGTTTTATAAGATTTCAATGTCCCGAGCAGAAATGTGTCTAGCAGATTAGGTTTCAAGATTAATAATTGGATAATAATGACTGGATAAGTTCCCTAGCCAGTTAGTAGCTTATGACTATCAAATACTCCTCATCAATCTTTAATTATTTAATCATTAAATAGAAAATATGGCAGCAGATGACGCCGTCTTTTATAAAATATATAGTCTAGTTATTAGATGCATGAAATAATTCTCGCTCTTTTTTGCAAAAACTCATGTTTATTTCAAGAGAAAGGTACATTATATTTTATTCAAAGTATTGTCCTTTGGAAGCTACAACCTATTTTCATTTTTCGAGTAACACATAAATTCCGCGCTAGAAAAATTTAGATTCTTTCGAGGCGATCCAGTCATCGAGTAGATTTCTACCTTGGTTTTTTTTCTATTTTGTCCTGCTAGCTTAATATTAAATTAACAGTACTGTTTTTTTTTAAACGGTACGGAGTACAAAATTTTTATTTGTGGTACAAATTAGTACAAAATAGATACTAAATGTTTGAAAAGGTCCGATTTGATTTCATTGATTCTGTTCCTGCTAGCTAAGAGATGGATATAGCAGATGATTCACAGGGTATATTTGCGTGGCAGATGCGGCGGCGAGGCCAGCCGCTGTTGGTGTTTCTATTCGTATGTGGAGCGACAACAAGATGTGAGTAAAGTCTATGTTTTCCCCGTGATCCGGTACGATGAATTCGATGGGGCGTTGTCTGAGAGAGAGGGCACGGGTTTATAGTAAATCCATTGCGAATTCTCGATATTAGTTTACGTAGGCGTTACGTAGGCTCGATATTGGGTTACGTAGGCATGGAGAAGAAATCAAGCTCACTTTTCAAATATTCGCTGAAATGTGTGTGAAAAAATGACATGCCGCGAAATAAATGTTTGATGATTAAAAGGAAATGTCCAACACAGAGCGTTTTTTAGCAACTCAGCGACGTTTGATGTCTCCGCTCCTGTTTTCTTACCGGTCGCTTCTTTTTTGACATCTTACTCGATTTCCTTGCGCTACTCCGACGCATTTTGTTCTTCTTAGAATTAGAAATATTTTTAACGACCCGATATTTGCACGCAGATAATTTGGCAATATAACCAGCGAGACTTCTGAGAGGAAACTGAGCTTTCTTAAGTTTCGCGGTTAACTTATATACGAACCTTCCATCAGTTTGATTAGCTTTTCCTCGGCATTTCTCTTAAGATTCGCATCTGATTCCTTGATGCGAGATTTGACAATGTCTTTCAATGGTATTGCCTTTTACGTTTTCGATTATATTAACCCTTTGAGTGCTATGGACGCATATATGCATCCAGCGAAAGCAATCGGTGTGAACTATTGACGCATGTATGCGTTTAGCTCCGCCTGGCGCGCGGTTCGACTGTCGCCGGCGCGTGGTTTGCATCGTGCGTAAAATTAATTAAAATAATTAATGTTTGAAAATAACTTTCTTGTATTATTCAAGTAGTTGCGCCTTGCGTATTCAATCGACAAAGTTCACATTAGCGAAAAAAGTGTTCCGTCCCCAGTGATCAAAACCGCTAGGCGCGCGCTGTCTACGCGGATTGCTTGCGCCGGGAGTATTTAACACTCAAAAGGTTAATCCCTGTGCGTAGAGCCTCTTTACCAACCGTGCGTGCGCCACTAAAATAAGGAAACACTTATCTGAAAAGTCATTAAGCCGAGAAAACTCTCGATACCGTGGCCACGTTGATAATAAGATCTTGCAAAAATATGAGGAATTCCCTCGCTGCGACCACCGCCTATCTATGATTCGTAATATTCTAGATAACATAATATATAGCGTAATAATTGTGGAAAAAAATCGTAAGGTTTCTTTTGAATCGAAATATCTAAAGTGTAATATCACCGTTAACGTCCTAAATTCGAATGGTATACTTTGTCTCAATTGATCTCATATCTATTTCTATTGTGCGGAAAGATGTGAAACGTAATGGGATATAATTCGAGGGCAAAAAGTGCTTCACCACATTGCAACCGAAGGCGTATTTACCGCCATAGTATTCCACTGATACCACACGATGAAGAGGTATATCCCCTGTTACGCAAAGTTTGCAAATGTTGAAATAAACGAAAAGTTTATTGGGAATCCCGCGTTTCATACTAAGTGGTTCATCGGATTCGGTGTTTCGATGCGGGTTTCCGCGTTATAGAAGTAATCTTATAAAATAATTCGGAGCTGACTTTGTGTTCATTACAAAATTGGAATTGAGATAGTGTATTATATTGTCTGTGTTCATCACGTAGGAGTATATGAATTCTTCACTCTTTTTGTGCATATCAAAGCCCAATATACGTGCGAGCTTATTGGAAAACACAATGTTAAATAGTGCATTCTTCCTTCCTATGCAAGATTCGAAAAGACATTGTTTGCGCGTTCAAAAGACATTTGACAATGTAAATGCGCGCTATTCTTCACGTTCACTATATTTACTGTCTGCATCAGGACCGAGAGATCATGGTAATTACTGGGGACTATATTACCCCCATTTTCAATGTCTTTTTCGGTCTTCGCGATACTAGCAAGTATAATATTCTCTTCACCTGTCTAATTATATAAAAAAAACTATAGGGAAACTGAATCTCAGTGAGCGCGACTTCTCACTGACCGCTTAGGCTTACTTGTTTTAACAATTTCGTGGTAAACGAGGTGGTTGTATTTTCTGGAAAGTACCGCATGTTATTATTGCTCAGAAGGATTACGAGAAACTGTTCCCTTATCATGATTGCGAAAACAATTTCAAACTCGGAGCCGGAATCCAAGATTTGAATTCAGAGATCTCCTCGCCAGCTGACTAACATTTCTTTACCGACTCTGCGTCTTCTATTTTTCATCATCTTGTCGACGATAAACTTCTTTTTTTGCAAATTTTGATCCACCGCTGCTAATTCTTGCTCGTATGATATTACGTCTACGTATAATTTCGTCAACTTTACACGTGGCTTATACAGTCATTTCTACCAGATCGCTCAATTCGTACACACGGGGATTCCGTTATTCGATACTACGATAAATCAGAAATATTTTCTCGATTCTATTTGCATCGCATTCTTTCTCAAATACCTTTTGACTTATTGACGCGTACCAGGTCACCCATGCGGTATTTCTCTTCGATTGCGAAGTTTTCCATCGCGCGTATCGAAATAACATTGTTTCATGTTTTCACGAGCGCCGCACTTGTTTTCCAACGTGATATTTACGGGTTGCGTCTTGATAGTGGAATGAGAAGTGTGGTTGTCGGCATCGATATAGCAATGTGTATTTTTATCCATGAAAACCTGAAATAATGCATGAAATAAGCGTTGCTTGAGCGTTCTATTGAACGTTCGGCAACGGCCGTTTTGACATAAGAATTGCGAGCCACGCGAAAATGTTTCTTCTTCTGCTTTAAACGTTTTTGAAACGCTTAACAGAGAAATTCTTCATCTTTGTCGGTCTACAACCACCCCGGTACCCGGTCTTCATTTCTCGAATACGCGACAGAAAGCCTCTATTCTTGTGATGGCTGTTTAGTCCCGTATCGTATTCCACCTAGAGGAATTTGCTGAACACGTCGATGATCGTCACTAAGTAACGATAACCGTCGTTATAAATCTTGAAGTTCCATAATTCGATTCATAAATCCTTAAGTTCCATAATTCGTTCCATCTAATCGGTTTCTCACGTCGTCGATATTCGTTCCGTTGTAATGGAAGCGCAGGAATTTATGACGTATTGGTCGATGTAGAGTGTACGTGTCCTGCGATTCGAGTCAGCGTAAATCTCAGCTTACAATCTTAAGCGTATATTCGCGTGAATTCAGATCCAGCGGTTTGCGAAAGATTTTCTGTCGTCGAGTATCCCGTGTAATATGTCGGATCGTAGTAAAATTTTGCGCGGTCCATCACTAGTGCGTTTCAATTGATCAAACGTCTTTCATTCGCAGATAGAAGTGTTGTTGTTTACAGGTGTTTTATGGTACTGGCTGGAGGTTATATACTCGCTCGCGTACGATCACCTCTGTGATCTTTCGAGAAATCGTTTCTCCAATCTTGCGTTTGTGTATTTGCTGGTGCCGTAACGAGAAATATTTGCCGCTGATATCTATCGAAAGTGCCACGCTCAAATATAATGGGTTCTAATCCATCATATTTTTATTCATAGATTTAGAAACGTCATAGATGTTTTATTTCATTTCTGATTGATAACTACAATCAGAGAACGCGCATGATTATTCTCGCGATCCTTCGCCTTGAGAGACGATTCACTGATTGCACGCTTTTATCACGTAGATTTTGCCCAGTGGACGATAAAATTAGGGTGCTTGTATTTCTCGGGAACATTTCTCTCAAACTTGCAGAAAAATCGCTCTCTTCCATATCGCATTCTTCTATAACGTTTTTTAGTAATTTCGAATTTCCTTCAAATTCAGCGGGTGTGTCTATTTAGCGCAGCAGCCGCGGAAGCGAGTTCTCGTTACAGCTCTTATGGATTTTCTCTCATTTGCTGCGTTATTCAAGAGCTCGACGACATTCGAATCTCTCAAAATTCTGTTATCAATAGTCGCGATTCCCTATCTGCCCCAGCTTAGGGGATTAGGTTATACTTGAGGTTCCAAAATAATATGTAAGATTGGGAATATTTTATGGGTAAATAAATAATTTTAATTAAAATTTATTTTAAATCTGCTTAATTTTTATTGTATCTATAGGGGGAGGCATTTAACATGAGACATCCAAATATCTCAAGAAATATGCGTCATACGAAAAAATTGTGCTAGATCAAATTTGTTTGTTTTAAAGATAACAGCAAAATAGTACTATATGTTTCATCATAAGTAGTTAGTAGTATGTTTTATCATAGATAGTTTCATCATATCAACTTGGTTTATTTATTGGAAGTACAAATTAGTTCGGTCCGTTTTTTCTGGTCAAAAATGCATTTATTTCAGAACAAAATGAATGAACAGATTAATCAAAGTATTGTCGCTGGCTACTATTTTTTTTCACCTCTCAGAAAATTTTTGAATTCCATCTCGAGAAAATGTCTCGCTTTTTGAGGCGATCCAAGTTAGGAGCCAATTTTTGATTACTGCGAAAGAAATGAACCGGTGACCTGCCAAATCGTGCTGCATCCGTCGGAACAACCAGTAATCAGAAGGAGCAATGTCCGGCGAATATGGCGGGTGCGGTAAAATGTCCTACTTGAGCGTCTCCAAATAATTTTTTACGACTTTTGCGACATGAGGCCGACTGCTATCATGCGGAAAAATAATTTTGCCATGTCTTTACTCGTATTCTGGCCGTTTTTCTCGTAATGCACGGCTCAAACGAATCAATTGTAGCCTATACCGATGACCCGTAATGGAATCGCCAGGTTATAGCAGAATAATGCAATTCTCTGTCTTCGAATTTTTTTGGCTGTCCAGAGCGAGGCTTGTCTTCAACGCTGAAATCACCATTCGTGAAACGTCGAAACCATTCCCTTCATGATTTATCAGGTGGAGCATTGTCACTATAAACTTCTACAAGTATTCAATGCGCTTCAACTGCACTTTTCTTTCAATTAAAGCAGAAAATTAAAACCTCCCGCAAATGCTGCTTAATTAACACAAAATTTGACATATTTAACACAGTAAAAAACGGGGTTTTTGTATGAAACTCAAAGCGATATAAACTGAATATTATTGACATATGTCTAACTTCTCTGAAACCACCGAAATTAGCTGTCACTATGAGACATTCATAACAGCCAGAGCCATCTTTTGAAAACGGATCGAACTAATTTGTACTCCCAATATTTCTAAGTAAATTTGCGTAGATTCTCCTTCCTTGTCGATGTTATCTTGTGTTGTTAATTATGAAAAATCTTAGGCTCGCATGGAGGAATAAGAATCACTCTTATCGCATCATCCCTAATTTCTTTTATTATACAGATTTCTAAACTTAAATTTTAGATTATAAAATTCAGGCTACAAAATAGTGCAGATCTAACATTACTCTGTCTCTGTCTGTCTGTCTGTCTGTCTGTCTTTCTCTCTCTTTCTCTCTCTCTCTCTCTCTCTCTCTCTACTTGTATTTACGTGAAAACGAATGGAGAAATCGTTTCCTCCACACGTTCTTATAACGAAAATCTTTCCCCACCGCTTAAATTCCAGAAAGTTTCTGGAAAATATGAAAATGCTTATCCCAGACGCAAAAAAAATTGTTAACGTGATAGCAAAATCCGTGCTTAACACATTGCTATTTTCTATAAAGTCCATAAACCGAGGATAAACTTTAATAGAATCAAAAGTTTATTAAATACAAAAATATCTGATATTTTTTCATTTTGATATTTCATTTTGGAAATTTATTGCAGGATAGCTTATTAAGTATATTTACGTCTTCCGACTCATGAACTCCAATAAACCTTCTAAAGCGAGGCGCATACGATTATGGAAGATGTCTAGAGCTGCATAATACTGCTATTCACAATATCACGTGTTATTCATTGAAGAAATCACATTAGAAGCGATAATACCCAAGCTTTAATAGTTTGCGCACAGCCAATTTTGTAGTTTGTATTCAGCTATAAAATAAAATGAAATTTGATAATTGTGACAACTGAAACCAACTAGTTGAAGGTCTTTCCGGTCAAGATAACGCATTCCAGATTACTTCTTACATATCGCTGATATTGGGAAATTCCATCATATATTATAATTTTTAAATAATGTTAACTAAATCGTTTGATTAAAACAATTACAAAATTTTTTAACATTTTCTACAGACGCATTCTTCCTACGCAGCTTCCCCCTATTTTTTTCGATTCTCTAGAGGATATATATTGTCGCTTTTTCTCGAGCAAAATTCAATTATCCTAGTTTCCCTTCTATAGTATATATTTCGTTGTTATTACAGAGAATAACCATTTATATGCAAGTATTTTACTCGTTAAAAATAAATTTTCGTGACAATAATAATGGCTGATACCAATGTAACTTGTCACATCAAGAAGTCAGAGCGCAGCAGCGGTATATTCAAGACGATGAGAAATAAAAATTTCACGGTTTCCTCTACGATTTACGCACTCAAAAATTCTGATACGAAAAGGATTTACGTGGGTCTGCGAGTATTGAATGAAGATAGTATGTTTGAACTAGCCATTTGAACCAATAAATTAAATTATCCAGAAAATCTGCCATTAGCATCTTTTTCGATCGAGATATCTGAGCGGAATCCTAAAAGAATATGGAAAGAGCTGCTACTTGCTAAGTTGTCTACTTGCGAGGAGTAATCAACGATATTCCGAATCCTGTTCTCATCAACGATACAACTATATGTTTCATCATCGCGGAGCATGAGCGATAATAAAGAGTTATAATTGTAAGAAGGAAGTGGAGAAGAAAAATAACGTGGTGACAAACGAATCTACTGCACTGCTGCCTGCAAAGAAGCGTAAAATCTTCTTTGTCTATTGTGATGCAGAGAATAACTTTCGAAGATCTCGAAAATTTATGAAGTTATAAAATGTATGAACGCTCGATACGAGCAATTAATTTCGCTTGGCAATCTAGTCAACGATTGCACTCCATTTCTGATCACGGAAATAGAGTTAAATCTCAAACGTATCATCGATGAGGATGCCGTGAAACGAACGTTTCTTAATAAATAACTAATAAATAAAGATATTAAACAAAATATACGTCGATAGATAAAAAAATTATAATTTTTGAATAATTACTTTGAAATTGTATTTTAAGAACGAACTTCTATAAATTTTAACGAAATTGTTAATACCATTAATATGAATGCCATATTATGATTTTATGAATAAAATTGTAAACCTCCGCTTTTAAATAGTCTTCAATTTTTTTTAAATCTCAACCTCATCTCTTTTTTATACAAGAATTGGCTAATTCGGAAAAACTCGCACGTTTTCACTTATGTCGTAATATTTTTAAATACAATTTTAAAAGAACAATATGAAATTTACATATATCATTTATAATTAATTGTTGTAATTTCGTGCTATATAATCTTACGCAAGAAATAAATTCTAAATTTTTAAATTCTGAACATTCTTTTTGTTATCCTCTTAATTTACTTTCTTTCAGAATATTCGAGAATATTCTTTCTGATGATCTATTTATCGCAACTTGGCGAGACATGTTCGTTATCTTGAATTATTTATCGTTTGCTCGCACGAAGTAAAAAAATTCTACCAACGAGATATTAGAAAATTAATGTTTCTTTATTCTCTATCTTCATTATTATTTTTCTAGAACATTCAAGAACATTCTAGAGCATTCAAGAATATTCTCCCAGAATATTCTCCAGAACATTCGAGAACATTCCAGAATATTTTCTTAATATATTCGGAAACATTCGAGAATATTCTTTCTGGTACTTATCGAAACATGTATGCTACTTGAAAATATACTCGATGATCTATTCACTCGCAAGTTTGATGTACAAACAAGTTTTACGAGCTATGGATTAGAAAAACGTTGTTATAATCGCTTATCTGACAATGCCTATGTTTTGCCTGCTACCATTTCCTATTACACCGTACCTACCATGTGGCTGTCTGGCTACATTCAAAACGAACGTGGAGTGAAGTATCAATCACCTTGATGCACAATATTTTACACCGTAAATAACCAATAAACTTTACAGACTTTCTTTTCTACACTAAGATTCTTAGATATAACCGCTCCCCATTTCATTTCTAAGCCTTCTTTTTACCTCCGCTTTGTCGGTCGGAACTTTACTCGTCTATCCTCAAAACGTGAAATCTCGCGTCGACCATTTTTCATGATACAATAAAAATATGCCAAATATTTAATAAAATGTCATTATTTTTTTCTTATATCACGTATAGCGGCGGATGCAGACCATCGGGGTAGTTTTCGCCGCCAAACTCCACGTGCGTGTTTTTTTCCAGAAAAATCTGCCGGCCGAATTTTTTAAAAATGTCAAGAACAACAGCCTCTGAAAAATTCCTAGTCTTGTTCGCACTACGTCTATTCACGTTCCCCTCCATCTTCTCTCCAAAATATCTGTACACCAACACTTTCATAGAAATTAGGATATGCCTCCTGCGCCAAAGGGCCGGCGCCAAAGGAGAAGGGGAAATGTTTAGACATACTGTATTTGTACCAATATTACTGGCTATTTCAAGTAAGTAGAACATTTTCAGATCTTTTCTCTAAAAACTGTATTCTGCAACCGATGTTAGCATTACCTAAGATGTATCACAAAGAGGTTACGGGGTTGGATTTATATTTCGCGTGAACGTGTGTGTGTGTGTGTATGTGTGTATGTGTGTGTGTAAGAGAGAGAGAGAGAGAGAGAGAGAGAGAGAGAGAGAGAGAGAGAGAGAGAGAGAGATCATGTACGTGCATGTGTATTACAGTAAAGTTGAAGACCAAACGGTTTGTGAATCCCGAAGTATTTAATGACTTCAAACTCTCTCTGCTGACATAGACCCACACACACAGCAGAGAGGATTTGGAGTAATTAAATATTATGGGAGTGATGAACCATGAGGTCCACATCTCTGCTGTAACACACACACACACATACACATATAAATACGCGTGCGCGCGTGAACACATACACACACACGCAGGCATGCAAAAGATATAAGTCCGACCGAGTAATCTCATTAGAGTTCAACTTGTGTAATGCTAATATGGAACATATTAGGTGCGCAACTTAATTTTAGGCGTTCTTCACTGAAGTTTGATATTAATTTATAAAAAGTCATATAATTACCTAATCTTCGAAGTAATCTCCTTCGCTTTCTATAAATTTGCGTCATCTCTCGAAGAGCTGTTAAATTTCACTTAAAAAAAAAGGGTTGTTTAAAGTTGATAAAACTCAACAATACTTTTATCGCAATCCTCGACAGAAATGAAGTGGGTATTAACCAGGTAATGTTGCAGGAATCTGAAGAGGTAATAATCCAAAGGGGCGAAATCTGGAGAATACGCCGGGTACAATAAAATTCCCAAGTCGGTGATCGTTTCCAAAGTCGTTTTTGTTGTGTATAGCCACGCGTAGTCCTAAAGCATGAAGATTTTTCTTCTTTCTTTATCGGAATTAGGCCTTTTTTCCTCTAATGCGTCACTAACACGAATCAGTTGCTGGGGATAACGTTCAGTAGTGATTATTTAATCACATTGCAACTCACGGAACAACTCATAATGTGACGACGTCCCACTAAACCCCCTAAACACATTGCAACATCTTCTTGGCGTGGATATTCGGTTATGCGTTACTGGTCGAAGGCTTACTCGGATAAACTCACAATATTCGCCCCTTTGGTTTATCGTAGAGGATCCATTTTTCATCGCAGGTCACAATCTTGTGCAGAAAATCCTTCTTCTTGAACCTAACGAGCAACGACATGGCAATATCGTAGCGTGTAAACTTGTTCTCAGCTATGAGTTCGTGGGGAACCTCGTGGGGAACCTAACAGCCTTCCTTTTTAACCCTCCCCAGATTGTATAGATGCTTAGAAAGGGCTTGTCATGTTACTCCGAATTCCATTCTGAGCTTTGATTGTGCGACAAGAATTCTCTTCTAAAAGTTGTTCCAGTTCCTCATCTTCGACTTTCTTTGGCTGTTTCAAACATTCTTCATCATTAAAGTCGAAGTTTCCACTCTTGAACCGCCGGAACCATTTTTTACAGGTACTATAGGAAACAGCATCCTCACCCAAAACAGCACAAATCATTTTTTTGCTTCAGCGACATTTTTTTTCAGTTGAAAGACTAGAAGGAGGTAGTGCCTCAAATGTTGCTTCTCGATTGACATTGTTTTCATTACTGCTTTTTCTAGATTAGCTTAATACAACTGTCAATTATTAGAGCACGTTTTAAAGCTTACAAATGACGCTTCACTATGACTATACCGGGGGAAATATATATGAATTAGAATAGATACTGTCTTCGATTGAAGTTAGGGGCCGAGAATTAACTTGCGCACGTAACACACACACACACACACACACACACACACACACACACACACACA
>NW_014556295.1:40330-57481 GCF_001313825.1 Dinoponera quadriceps
CACACACACACACACACACACACACACACACACACACACACACACACACACACACACACACACACACACACACACACACACACACACAGGGGGGTTCATAAATGCATGTCATTGAATTCCTCACTCGCTTGAAGATACCAAGCATTCTTCGAATAATATCAAATCAATTTTGTATTCTTTCTTGCAGATTGTGCACATTGTTCACTTGCGTTGAATACACAATAAAATACAAATGGCCCCAAAAATAAAAATCTAACGAACTGAGATATCTGATTTATATCGATGGATATTGTTTGCAAACATTCAATAAAATCAAAACGTATTAAGGCGTACAGTAACGTGTGTTGACGAGGCGAGCCGTTACCAAGTCGTTATTAAAAGGAAAAATAACTTTCACGCGTTATTTCCTAACTCAGTCTTGAGATATTGTAATGAATGAAGCGACCTTTATAGCACCCAAAGATGATAGGACAATAAGTTGATAAGACTCAATAACTCATCGTGTCTTCGCTATATATGATACAAAATAGTATAATGGTATAGCTTAGTATGGTATAGTGGAAAATATAATAATACCGGTCAATGGCGGTCACCTCTATATTTCGATTGTGATCGGTACAAATCAAATTCAGTAAGTTTTCGTCTTCTGTAAATAGCCGAAGGAAACAGACAAAAAATTGCTATGTTAGCAACGCTCACGTTTGGGCTAATGTAAAAGTTTCTTTCGTTGTTTTTTAATGTGAAGAAGTTTGATAATTCGATACATTTATTCATGCGAAATTAATGCACTACTTTCTGCAATGTTACTCATACATTCGGTAGGAATATTGGAATTTTCTAAATTGATAGATTGTTATATATGTTTTCAATCTATTTGTGAAAATAATTTGGATAATGTTAATTTGGATAATGTTAGTCAGTTGGTGCTGAAGTAATTGGGATTAAGAGTTATATTTTCTTTTTGAAAAATTTGTGATAGATGATGAAAAGTGGTTTTGCTGTACATTTTGCGGACCTTAGACACTCAAAAATTGCATTGATTGAGATAAACCTGGTGGGTATCATTGCGACGGATGCAAATAAAAATAATTGACTATTTTTTCAAAATATTATGTGAAAACCTTATCATATCTCTTTTTTAAAAAATGATTTTTCGATTTTCAGTGAAATATATCTTTTCTGGTTTTATGTATTGTAAACATCGCTCAGCAGTATTATCCTAAGATAGGAATAATCCTGGTCAAATGTCATTTTGTGCTTTTCTATTTGTCTCTCCTGCACATCTTTTTATTGAATTTTTTGGATCATTCTATATTATAATAAATACTTGTATGTATCCATTATATTAAACAGATCTCGAATCCGACATTTATTATTAATTTTATAGTTCCGCTAACCGCCATTACCGCGTTTTACTCCATGTATAATATGATCTATAAAATATAATACTTTATACTGAAAGTAATGAGGATATAACTGCTTTAGATGCTCATGAATTATTTAATAAATACCTGAAACTTAGAATAACCTTGGTTGAATCTTTAGTTCCATTGATTTTGCAAATACGCATTAGTCACATATTGAAAATCAATGAGAAATATAACATTACTTAAGTTTCCTGATGGAATAAGTGGTTATTTATTACTGTTTTCTCCATGTTGAAATTAAAAAAAAATACTTGTTCAAACATAACCTAACTTCATATAATAATAGAATATCTCAACCGTTATCAGAAATTGTATATTTCACATATAAATTTCTTGAAAATTATGTTGCAGTTAGTTTTGAGGGTATTTACAAAAAGGACAATTATTTTAGAGAGACGTTAAATAATATTTTATTCAAAATAATTTCCATTGATATTTATAACTTTTTCCCACTTTTTTGACAATAAATGAATTCCTCGATAAAAAAATATTTGTCCTTCAAAGCAATCCATTCATATGATCAAGACTATGCGTCAAGACTGTGTTGCATCGAAAGAAATAAGTAATAATCTGAAGAAACGGTTTCAGTTTGGTGAAAACGCGGTGTAATGATAAGATTTCCCATTGACGCGCCAATAATGTATCTTTAACTGCTTTTTCAATGTGTAGTTAAGTATTGTCGTGCAACAAAATCACTTTGCGTTTACCTTAAGCTATAATTGAACATATATATTTAAAGCATAATTCAAATTATTAATTGTTGTTGTTAACGCCTTAACAATTTCCTACGCTTAGAATTATCATATTAGATCTATTTTTCAGCGATAGTTACAATTTGATACAAAAACTGCTTGTTTTTGTGACGAGAAAACAATGAAGTGCAAGTGGTTAAACGCTTTTGAATAACCAATTCAGACAATTCATATGCCTTCTTTCTTAATTTTTCCTATTGTGTGTAAACGATCAGAAACGCTTGATTTACCAACATTTAACACTTTAGTTATTTCTTGAAATGTTTGAGATGAGTTTTTGTTCAACAATGCCTGAAATTCTTCGAACATTTTTGATTGACCTCTACGTTCTTATCTTTCAAATCAAAATCATCATTTCTGCTTCGTCGAAACCAAGATTCACATTCTTAACTGATGGAGAAGAATAAATTTCTGAGATGAATCAATAAACTTCGGCAGGTATTTTCTTCGAACCAAAGCAGTAAAGTAAAGTAATGTAATAAATGAGTAAAGTAATAAATGACGAAAATGCTTTTCATCTCGTTCCATTTTCTATTGCATATAAGTGTAATTATATTTACAAATACACATGACGTATCAAATTATTTGTAGAAATATTCAAGTTTTGAAATAACGTACCAACTTACAAAATATCTCGAGATTTGTAGCTACAGCCATTTATGGTAAGCCTTCAAAACTAACTATAATATCAAATAAATAGTCAGCGATCTTTTAATTCTTTTACAATATTTCTACAAGTTTTTTATCGTCTTCTCATTTTTCATTAAAATTTTAAAAGTAATTTGAAATTATTAAAATTAGAAACGTGACATCAAAAATCGTTTCCTTCCCTGTAGTACATATAAATCATAATTAACTTTCAAGTTAATTATCTCAGTTTTGGCATAGTTAATCTTTTGATTAATATACAGTAAAAATTTGAAAATGTTCTTCAGAAAATAGGTTTCTGGATCAAATATATTAAATGTTCTCAGTTTCAGTTCCGAAATTAGATTCGAGCTGAACAACTTAATTTAATTTTTGCGAACGAATCGATCGAAGCTGTTCGCTCAATGCAGTCCCCTAATTGTTTCAACTAATGGGTCTGGTTGCGCAAGTCTGGCGACGCCACTCATACCAAAATGCAATACTAGAAACGCACAAAGATGCGCATATATGTTCTCCGTTAAGGCATTCAAGAACACTATTGCAATGTTAATCAATTATCAGACTTTATCTAAACATTTTCTCTCCCAGCCACAGCCTACATGAGAACGGTGATGATGAGAATCCGTTGTTGGACCCGATAGAGGATCACCAACCGCGAACGACCTCAGTGCGACCCAGTACGACCTCCACGATCAGCACAACTACACCGCGACCGAGCCAGTCGTCCACTACGGTTGCCAGTGGCTCGTTCCAACATCCGATCGGTTACCCACAGCATTACCAGCCGCAGCCGCCGTTTCCGCAGATCCACACCAGCCAGTCGAAATCGCTGTACGACGACAAGAATGCCGGCTATCACCATCAGTACATCTTCCACAGCGATGAGCACGAGCGCAACAATCAGGCGACGTCCTACCAATTGTTTAGCAATCAGGGCGTTAGTTCGACCACTGTCCAGCCGCCACTTTCGCAGGTCCATCAGATTAGATTTAGCTCCGACGTGGGCCCACAGATCATTCACAACGAACCGCCGACCGTGACGCCGCTGTTCCACGCCACATCCTCGACGATCCAGACGCTGCTCAACAGCAAAGCTAACAGTCCGGCTATAATCAACCCCATTTTTCACAATCACGGCATCGCCAGCACCACCGAGCAGTTTACTGTACACAACAACAATCCGCGCGAGACAGCAGACTATCACAATGAGGCCGATCACGAGCAGAGCGTCAGGCCGTTGGAAGCGATACAGCCTACCAATAAGGGAAAGGTGTGTATGTTTATCGATTGTTCCACCAATTGTTTGTTGCCGCGTTTAAGGACTTTATTCTGAAAACATATTGGTATCTAAATGTGTTTTTCTGATTCTCAAACTGAAATAATGTTATACGCAAAGTTGGGTAATTGTTACATATTCGAGCAAAGAATTTTTTATATAATATTGGAAATAATTATATACAAATATATATTATTAAATATAATTCACGTATGATTAGACTTCATACCATATATAGTGTACTATAATTTTATATATTATCATATATGGCTTCATATTGAGTCATGCATGATCATGCGTAATATGTATACGAGGATGGATCAAATATAAATGAGCCTTTTGCAAAAAACCATATATTTTTCAAAATCAATTCTAATTTACATTTTTCATATTTTTATATATAGTCTCCCATCTTATCTATACACTTCTTCCAAAGATCTAATAATTTTTTAATTCCTAGTATCATAAAAAGTTCACGGACGGGTATCAAATCAATTGCGCACGAACTGCTGCACCTCCGCGTTTGTTGTAAAGCGCTGTCCACCAAGGGCTTCCTTGAGTGGCCCAAACATATGAAAGTCGCATGGTGACAGGTCTGGGCCGTAGGATGGATGTTCTAGGACAGCACAGTGTGTATCGGCCAATTTTTGTTGTATTACTGCTGCGGTGTAAGGTCTGGCGTTTTTCATGGAGAAGCAACACACTTCTTATTGGAATGCCGCGTCTTTTTGACCGATAGGCAGCTTGAACTGTAATTTCTGAGAGATTTTAAGAACAGTTATGTGCCGATCACCTTCGATGAGTTTTCGAACATCCTCGGTGTTCTGCGCTGTGATGCTGGTGCGGGAACGGCGCGAGTTGGCAATGTTTTCAACACGCTCCCGTCCTTTCTTAAATTCGTTACAGCACTGCTTTACCCAAGCCCATGAAAGGGTTCTTTCCCCGAACTGTGGGAGTAAACTCCGCCGAATTTGAGCACCATTTACATTTTCGCTTACGAGAAACTTAATAATAACACGTTGTGCAATTGCGTGGTGTACCTTTTTCTCGATCATCGTGATTGCTGCTGAGATTAGTATTTACCCTGACACGCGTAACGTGCCACGACATGCGACCTCAGCCATTAGGCTATACCCTAGCAAGCATCTATTCTATTTTTCTAGCTTTGGCAACGACTGACAAGAAAGTGGGCGATAGAAAAATCCAGCAGCGCCTGCGAGCGTACTTCGCAGGGTGGGCAGGTTCGGCTGTGACCGTACGCGCCTCCTAACCCTCCAACCGCGCGCGGAGTATGCGGTAAGCCGCTAGCCCCCATGCGTCCTGCGCACTTGCCAGGCCCACGGGGACCACGGGGAGGCCTGCTCATTTGTGTCCCGATCCTGGACACACGCTCTGACTCTATTGACTCTATTGATATTTTGGACAGATAATAGGATTAGGTGTTCTAAATGAAATGGGATATGACTGGATCCAAGGATATAAGATCGTGCTCGCTATCCATTGGATAATGGGTGGGACCCTGCCTAGTTTGGAAGCTAAACTCTACCTAAGAACCCAGCTAAGGACGCCTAAACAACCCGGGTGTGTGGTAATCTCGCGAAGCTTACGAGGCCACACTCCATAACCGAGGTCTCCGACAGCCCTCGGCCTAGTTGTTCAAGAAATCTATCAACAACCTCCCTTTATCCAAAGGGTCTCCTTGCAGAAGCCGGCAAAGACCGAGAAAGCCTCTGGAGACAACACCAAGAAGGGTGCTGCCGCCGGCCATTCCCAGGCCCCGACCGGAACGAATTCCCGCAGAGCCTTTCTCTAGGGTTCGAAGAGCTGGCAATGGAGGTGATACGCCACAGTGTCCTCGCTGTCCCCGCAAGCACACATCCCACCGTCTACAAGTCCCAGATCCGCGAGGCGCCTCTGGAAGTTGCCATGTCCGGTGATCATTTGCGTGACGTAGTGGTCGGATTTGAACCAGGACGCACCAACCATAGCCCCGACATCGCCGAAGAAGGTACGTGTGATGTGACCTTTGACAGAAGAAGACCATCTGTCCTGCCACATCTCCGTTGCCGCAACCCTCACGAGGCCTAGCGCCTCCTTTTGGTTCCCTGCGTAGGGAACAATCCTATCTCCTACTTTGGCATCTCTCTCTTTTCTAACTTCGAATCGCGCCCGGGATTCCGCGAAAAGGATGTCGACGAGAACCGCGCCCGCAGCCACATAGAACGACTCAGTCGATGCCGTGCGATACGCGGCGGTCACCGAAATGAGCACTCGGCGCTGCAGGGACCTGAGGACTTTCAGTTCGCCCCTGGTACACAGGTCGGTCCACCCGGCGGTAGCGTATGCTACCGTCGGTGCGAACACGCCCCGGTATATAGCAGAGAGCGCCCCGAAACGCAGGCCCCATTTACATCCCACTTGCCTGTCTAGCTTACTAAAAAGCGAACTGATCTTTTCGCTGAGATATTTGCAATGGGTGGATACACCCATTCCTCTATCTATGTGGATGACAAGGTACCTAACTGATTTCTTAAATTGAATCTTATTATTTCCTAATCGGATGGTCGGTGGCCTACTCGTGAGGTCAGCCTTTTTGGCCCTGACCGCTTTTCATTTCCGATTGGGACGCGCTCCTCCCCGTCTGTCTATTGGGGCCCTTTTGACAAGGTCGCTCTTGAGGACAATTGAATCAGTCTTTCGCTACGAAAGCTCTAATTTGGCAAAGCTACACTATTTCCCTATTTCGTCAACTACTTCCTGTGCCTTTATTTCTATTTCTTTGCAGGAATCTCCGCTGACTAATACGAGAAAATCATTCGCGTACGCTATGAATTTATCCCCTACTTTAACTTCCAAAGCCCTAAGGAGTCCGTTAAACATGACGTTCCAACAAGTTGGACCTAACACCGAGCCCTGCGGGCAACTTCTGGTGGCCATCTTCGAGACAATTATATCTCCGAAGGAGAGAGAGACTTTCCTATCACGGAAGTAGTCAACTAACACATTGAAGATGTAAAGAGGGCAGTTCCTATCCCTGAATCCTGATAATACGAGGGGTCCCCAGACGTTGTCAAACGCGCCCGAGATGTCAAAGAGCAGCGCAATGACGTATCTCTGTTCAGAGGCAGAGACCATCCGTCGCAGCTCCACAACAGCGTCTTCCGTCGACCTTCCGTGTGTGAAGCGGAACTGCCGATCGGAGATTTTCCCCGGCGAGAGTGACATCTGGTTGAGTCGTTTCAGAATAAGCTTTTCGAAGAATTTCCCTATTATGAAGAGGAGACAGATCGGCCGTAGGATTTGGGGTGCTCCACGTCCTTGTCCTTGACCTTCAGGAAGACTCTGAGGGAGACCTCCTTCCAGATAGAGAGGAAGACACCCCCACTGAAGGCATCCATTGAAAAGCCTAATGAACTGACCGGGAGTTGTCTTGTAGGCGGCCTTCATTACCGAGACCTCGATGAGATCCAGGCCTGGCGCCTTGTTGTTTATTAGAGATCTGACTGCTGCGATTTCTGTACCCGTAAAGACAGGGTCATCGGCAGTGTCAGTCACATGGTGCGCGCTATATCTGACTTCGCGCTGCTGCAGCGTGTCCTCGTTCTCCCGGTTATCCGGCACGTGCACGTCGAACAGGCGAGCAGCGGTCTCTTCTAGGGTGACGCTAGAGAAGTTTCCGCTACGGAGAGTGCTCAGCACTTTGTCAACCCGGAACTTATTGGCCTGATGCTCATAAACAAATCCCCAGGGCTTCGAGTTGCCTTGCTCCGGGACAAATTTCCGCCAGCTCTCGAGTTTCGCCTTCCTCACCTCCCTGGTGTACTTCCGCAAAGAAGAGCAGTAGACACGCAGTTTGGCGGAGCGGGTCGGCTCAATACTTTCCTGCTGGTATGCCCGTCTGTCCCTATAGACGATTTTCTTCTTTATTGTCAGATTTTTTGAACACCACGGGTTGGACTTTCCATATTGCCTTTTCCTTGGCATTGCCTTCTCACAGGCGTCCATAAGGAAGCCCGCAAGAGCATCCGCGAACTTCACCACGTCTTCCGCTGACGTCAAACCGAGGACCTCAAGTCTTGATACGGACAGATCGACGAGGCCCTCAGCGATCTTCTCCCAGTCAGCCCGATTGGTGTCGAACCGAACTTTCGTAGTTCGCTGCTCCCTGCCTCTGACTTTTGGCAACTCAGCCTGATATCCAGGGAGTTGTGGTCACTAGTAAGTCGCAACGTACCTTCCACTCGTCGACGAACTGGCTCATGGATGGTGACGACAGGGTCACGTCGATGTGCGACGATCCCCATACCGCCCAGTATATGGGCGGCTATCCGACAACATTAAGGACTTTGTATCCGCAGGCCCAAATAAAGTCCGGGAGCACCGATCACCTATCATCCAATTTACGGTCACCTCAGAGAGGGAATCGCATATTGGCGTCCATTCCCACTAACATCCTCTGCCTCCTCAGTGAACGAAGCGCCATTTCGAGCCTGAAGTGCTCCTCTATTTCGTCGCTGTACTAAAAATAGCGCGATAAGACGTAGAAGGAGAAGCCGGGTGCTCGCACTTCCGCACATGCACAGTGCGTCGTGCTGAGCCGAGGGACAAACATTATCTGGAATTTTGGGGTTGCAAGCGACTACTGCGACCCAAGGACGTTGCGCGCATACAGCAGCCACCCTCATTCCAGTCCCTAGCCCGACGATGGCGTAACCACTGACCTGCTTTCGGACATGCAATTTCTGCAATAGCAAGATGTTCAGTCGCTTTTGGACAATGAATTGACCTCCCCTGTTGCCTCATGTTCAGTTGCAGCACCCTAATTCCCGTGGATCTATGCAACGCGGATAGTGAAGTGCTCCTGGCCGGTACCAGAGACACGGAAGAATCTATTACCTTTACTGGGGTTTGGGACGAAATCGCGATCGCGGCATCTACGTTTATCGCAGAGCTATTGCCAGAGCCTATCCTGATTTGCTTCACCCGGTCGAGGATTGCTGGTGTGGGCAGCCTATCACATCTCTCTAAGCTAACACTGACAGCACAAAGGCTAAGAACCAGGGACTGTGCACCGAATTGATCTGAGCCGCGGATGTGTGCGGGCATGGTTGGTCGAGGCGCTCTCCTGAAAGCGGGGGCCTCAACCAAGCGCGAGACTAAGCGTGCACGCGACAGAGCATCAGAGGATCCCCCCGCTTCCAAAATTGCGGCTCTGTCTAATCAGAAGCGTTCAAACAGACGGACACTCCTCCTCAACACATCATTTAGAAGTTTTAATTTACCCATGAAGAAGAATTTGGGAGTTGGAATGGAAGTCGAGCAACGCAGAGCTGCCTTACGTTGCCAAGCCAAGAGAACCCGGGGGGTCGGCAGGTACCCCGGGGTTGTATCGTTAGCAACTGCGCATTATTTCCATCCTCGCAGCCATTCATACCCTCGGTACGATATTTCCACCTTGGTATTAGGACTGTAAAGGCAGGGCGGCCCGCGCTGGAAATAAAAGGATGAACTGCGGTTCCGTCGTCGCTGCGGACAAAGCCACAAAGACGCAGGGCCCGGTAGTTTTAATTTAAGGGCAGCCCCCGAGCGCCTCCCACGCACCGCAGTGCGCAGGAGCAGGGCGGAAGTGAGCTGTTCCGGGGATGAGGTTAGGGTGGTTGTAGTTTTTGGGTAAGTAAGGCTTTTTCTGCATTTGAACCAATTACGTGTTCGCGGTAGTGCTGGGGTAGGATGTGGGAGTGGTTTGCGGAGAGGAAATGTGGAGAGGAATAGGTGTGTGTGCGATGCGGTCGGGTGGCGCCACCTCAGCTCCAGAGAGCTCAGCGACTACGGGTTTCATACCGCTCGAGACGCTGACCATCCTTCGGCGCCTCACTGTTTCGTCGTCACCCGTTCCGCTACCGCAACGAACTAGGGAACTTGAAAAAGAAAAATATATGAATACCTCCGGTTTTGTCGCCGCTGGGGCAGAGCCACAGAAGCGCAGGGCCCGGTAGGTCTGTTTAACGCAGCCTCTGCCCGACTTCTCCGCGGCGCCAGGGTTGCGAGGAAGAGGGCGGTTGGGAGACAGGCCGCGGCAAGAATGGGAATACTAGGGTTTTGCCGCATAAGGACAGTTCAACTATCCGCGGTAGCGCGGTGATTTTCTCGATGTGAAGGAAGAGGCGTCTTTAACGTTGTACCGCTTAAGAACTACTTATGCGTTCGCGGTAATACAGTGGGCCTCTCAGGATGGGTGGGAGGGATAATTTTGTGGGTACCGCGTGAGAACAGATTTCCTGTTCGCGGTAATACTTGTGGGGGTAGAAGAAATAGGGAGATTTGGTTTTTAACCGCGTGGGAACAGATTATCTGTTCGCGGTTATGCTGTGAGATTCACAGGAAGGATGGAAGGTGTAAAGGTTGGAGAATACCGCGTGAGAACAGATTTTCTGTTCGTGGCAATGTTATGTTAATTAAGGAAGAGATGAGAGGGAAGGGGAAGGAGGTGGGAAAATCCGCCAGCAACCCCAAGGCTCAAGCACACCAGTTTGCTGTCTTAGCGGATTTCATACCGCTGGCGTGCCTTCTGCGCCTCGGCACCAAGCCGTCGGCAGTTTGTCCCACAAAGGACCCGCTGAGCCTCCCCCACCCCACCATTCGGGGGGAAGGTAGCGTAAATCCAAGCCAGAGTCCCGTCAGCCGCCAGGAGGAGTAATTGTTGCGACCTCCTCCAGCGTTTCCGACTCACACCACGAGGAAGTGGGATTGGCAAGTGGGAGATGCTGAGAACCAACATCTCCCTTCTGAGAGTCTATTGCTGCTGAGAGTAAAAAGCACGTGGTGCGCCGATGTTATTACTGCCTTCCACATGACCCCTTCCACTGTCCAAAACGTTGCAGACCCCTCACGACCCCGATGGGCGCGCAATTTAAAAATGCTCGTTTATATTTGATTCTCCCTCGTATTAATTATCTCAAGTAAAAATTTCCACATATATAGTTACACATGAATGTATATAATTATTCATGTTTATATGATTAGATCTCATAATGTATCATACCATACATAGTATATAGTATTATGCAATTCTATATGCTATCATAAACGATTTCATATTCAATCGTATATTATCTATACAGTGAGTGGCACAAAAGCGTGTTCAGTGTTTCTTCTGGAAAAGAAAAGATTTATGAAAAAGGAATATATAAACAAACAATGTCGACAATTTGCCTAAAAGATATGGGCAACGTTCTATATCAGAAAGAGACGATAAAATGATAATCAAAATTTTTGAGAAAATCCCAACTTACTCCTTACGTCAAGCTCAAAAAATATTGTCTAGAAAAGATATTGATATAAGTCTGAGAATGATTAAATGTCGATTATTTACTTCTAATTACGGCTGGCGAAGTACAAGACTCAAACCGTTCTTAAAGCCATTACATGTGGAAAAATGTCTCTAATGGGCTAACGCTAATATTGACCATGATTATTCAAATGTAATCTTTACCGACGAAGCTTCGTTTTGGACGTAGTTTCCTAGAATACATGCGTAGTCGATTTGTGGACTTTGAAGTATATTATCTGTGCTTCAATGCGTTTACTTAATATGTTGTCCAGTCTCCTTCGTTATCGATTAATGTTTGGCTACGTCGAAGCTTGTTTCCTACAAGGTTTTCTACCAATGTCTTTTGAAGTGACTACCAGATCCAACGTAATTGATATGATAATTGTTTCAAAGTGAAGAAACGCTTTTTCCTCATCTTCACCTTCATCTTCAGCTCATACATTTTCAATCGGACTAGCATCAAAAGACTATGAGGTGCAATCTATCGTATTGGCACCATTTTCAAGCTTCCATGCCGTACATGCACAGTTTCGATGAGGTCATTATCTTCTTGGAGTACCTATGAACTAGGTCCAAACCATCTCTTAGCAAACTTCAATAAACACTTTTGATAAATGTTTATCATTCTCTCTGTATTAAGATTACCCGTGAATACAAACGTACCGTACAAAGTTCCAAAACCTTGTTTACAGGAGTACCCCTAGACGTGCATTTTGGTTTGGTGTTTTACAGTACGTTGAAATAACGGACTTCCACGAATCGACTACGCATATGTTCAAGGAACTTACGTCCAAAACGAAGCTTCGTCGGTAAAGATTACATTTGAATAATCACGGTCAATATTAGCTTTAGCCCATTGTGGACGTTTTTCCACATGTAATGGCTTTAGAAACGGTTTGCATTTTGTACTTCGCCAGCCGTAACTAGAAGCAAGTAAACGAAGTTTAATCATTCTCAGACCCATATCTATATCTTTTTTAGACATAATTTTCTGAGCTTGACGTAATGTGCAAGTTGGATTTTTATAAAAAATTTTGACAATCATTTTATCGTCTCTTTCTGATGTAGAGCGTTGCCCACATCTTTTAGGCAAATAGTCAACATTTTTTGTTTCTTTATTACACTTTACCCACTTCGCAACGAACTGCCGAGACTTTCATATAACGGGCTACAACTGCATATAACAATTTTGATCATTTTGGGTGACTATACAAAAATACTACTTCAAGACGATTACACAGGCACACAAAAAAAAATTTTTGAAGCAGGGAGTTTGACTATGTTTACTGTATGTTTTTGGGGTTGCTGAATCCGAATCCGAGGTCGGTTTAACCCTTGGAAGTCAGGGTTTAGCCATAACCTCAAAAAACACTTTAAAATTTATTAAAATGTTTAATCCCGATTATTCAAAACGATTGAAAATCGTTTAATACTATATTAATCGAAATACCTAAGAACCTGGTAACTCATCGACTCGCAAACTGAATTTATAACTCCATAACCCTTCTTCTTTATTTTCTTTACGAAAATAAATTTTTGGCTCGTAAACGTAGATGAGACCGTCGGCATTAGCGTTACCTGATGTATACCGCGAGGAGGTTGCACGATCGGATTTTATACATCATTTAGCCTTTAAAAGGGTTGTTTACAGTTGAACAAATAAATAAATAAATAAATATATATATAAATAAAAAGCAAGTAACAGATTTGTAGTTTTAGTTTTTCTCTTCTCATTTTAGTCTTTCTCTTTTTTCAAACTATATCGAGTTCTTTTCTCCTCAAAAGATCGATGCAATGTCTTACGTTTTCTACTTCTCTTTGGTACGTCTTTCTTCAGATTCCAGCAGAAATCTGCCATCATATGTTCGTCCCATCTTCCCTGATAGCGACTTTCCATTACTTTTGTCTTGATAAAAGCGTTCACCTTGTTCTTCGCTAAAATCTCCTTGGTTGTCTGGAAATTCATCAAGATGTGAGTGCAAAAGATATAATTTCAAATTCATTAAACAACATAGTTTTTCAGAGTTTTTGGGAAATACAAAAAGTCCACAGTATAAAAAATCTTTAAAAATATGGTAAAAAACTTTGAAAAACTAGGTTGTTTAATGAATTTGAAATTACATTTTTTGCACTCATANAAAATCTGCCATCATATGTTGGATATGTAATGGAAAGTCGCTATCAGGGAAGATGGGACGACCATATGATGGCAGATTTTTGCTGGAATCTGAAGAAAAACGTATCAAAGAGAAGTAGAAAACGTAAGACATTGCATCTACCTTTTGAGGAGGAAAGAACTCGATATAGTTCGAAAAAAGACAAAGACTAAAATGAAAAGAGGAAGACTAAAACTACAAATCTGTTATTTGCTTTTTATTTATATATTTATTTATTTATTTATTTATTCGTTCAACTGTAAACAGCCCGTTTAAAGGCTAAATAATGTATAAAATCCGATCGTGCAACCTCCTTGCGGTATACAACGCTAATGCCGACGGTCTCATCTACGTTTACGAGCCAAAAATTTATTTTCGTAAAGAGAATAAAGATGAAGGGTTATGGAGTTATAAATTCAGTTGGCGAGTCGATGAGTTACCAGGTTCTTAGGTTTTCAATTGTTTTGGGTAATCGGGATTAGACATTTTAATAAATTTTAAAATGTTTTTTGAGGTTATGGCCAAACCCTGACGTCCAAGGATTAAACCGACCTCGGATTCGGATTCAGCGACCCCAAAAACATACAGTAAACATAATCAAACCCCCTGCCTCAAAAATTTTCTTTTTTGTGTGGCTGTGTTATCGTACGCTGCACTCCTTTGTTTAAATCCGATTGTAACAGTAACTAAGCCGAATTACAACCTAACTTTCACAGCATTTTAACTTAACGTATAGCTAACATTAACATATAAATATTTGATTCATACGACATCTATTGGCAGAATTATGAATAACACATTTTTGTGCCATTGACTGTAGAATGTGACAGATATCAAACTAAATATCATCAAGTTTGATTTAGTATCAGAATATACATAACTTTCATTTCCAATCATGCATAATCACTTTTTAATGCGTGTTGTGTGTTGAATAATATGTTAAAACAAACTCATATTTGAACATATCTTAATTTTATAATCAGATATGATATTATGCGTGAGTATATGTGACTATTTATTAAGTTATATGAAATAAAAAAATGTATATTTTTATGTTATGGTCTATTTACGCGAGTAGAGGAAAGAAAAAAGTAAAATATATATTTTAGAAATTGATTTCCTTTATTAAAATATTTCATAATATGTATTTTAAGCATGTAAATTACATATACCAGGTGTAGAAGTATGAAACCGAAATTTTTTTGTAAAAATTAAACGTCTGTTGTTTGAAAATGATAAAAAATATTTTATTCAAAATAATGTCCATTGCTATTTATACATTTTTCCCACCTCTCCGGCAGTTTATGAATGCACGCCAAAAAATACATTTCTTCTTTTGAAGCGAACCAGCTTCGCGATCGAGCCATTTTCGTACATTTTCATAAGAATTGAAGCATTGTTCAGCGAGAGCGTGTTCCATTGATGCGAATAGATGATAATCGGACGGAGGCGAGTCTGGAGAATAAGCCGCATGCGTTGGTATTTCTCAATTGAACGCCTCGATCGTTTCCCTGACCCGTTTTGCTGTGCGTGATGGGGCAATATCATGGAGCAAAATGACTTTGTGTTGCCTTCTTCCAAATTCCGATCGTTTTTCACGCAATGCTCGATTTAAATCGATCATTTGCTGTTGGTAGCCATCAGTGTTAACGGTTTCACCAGGTTTTAGCAGCTCATAATAGATTACACCTTTCTGATTCCACCAAACACAGAGCATTGTTTTCTTTCCAAAACGATTTGGTCTTGCAGTGGATGTCGATGGTTCTCCTGGATTCACCCATGATTTCTGACGCTTAGGATTCTCAAAATATATCCATTTATCATCACCTGTCATGATACGATGGACTTTCTTTTGTATCTGTCAAGCAGCATTTCACAAGTGGTTTTTCGATTTTCTTGCTGTCTTTCATTCAATTTATGCGGAACCCATTTTCCCATTTTCTGAATCTTTTCCATGGTTTTCAAACGAATTGAGACAGCTTTCTGCGTCATATACAATTCATCCGCGAGTTCTTGTTAAGTTTGAGTATCATCTTCATTCAATAAGGCTTGCAATTCGGTGTCTGCGAACATTTTCAGTGGTTTCCCACGCTCTTTGTTTCTCACGTCAAAATTACACCACTTTTGAATTTTTTGAACTACTCGAAACACTGTGTTTTACCAAGAGCATGTTCACCGTAAGTTTCGACAAGCATTCGATGCGATTCTGCAGCAGTTTTCTTCAAATGATAACAAAAAACCAATGCTCTCCGCAAATCGTAGTTCGTAGGCACAAAACTCGACATGTTTAAGGTTATAGAAAAATATACCGGTGTATGGAACTTGGGTTGTTGTGTGTTGAAAATCTTCGTCAGCTGTTACAGGAAGATGATGGCGCTGCGGAAGCGGTCTTACGGTCCCTAAACTGATGGCTAGCACCATCTACAGGGAAATTCCGGTTTTATACTTTCATACCTGATATTTAATAGGTTTTACAAATTAATATCTGTTTTCCAACATTTAGCTGTTCGCATATAAACCAATCAACTATTATAACGTGATGATAAATTCAAAACTTTACCTTGTAACTAAGTATACAGATTGAATATTAATTACGGTTTATTATAATATTTGCATGTTTCTTTCAACAAAAATTAACCGTTTTGTTCATTTTTATAAATATGTAATGAGAGTACAAATTAGTTCGATCTGTTTTTTGTGGTCAAAAATGCATTTATTTCAGAGCAAAATGAATGAACAGATTAATCAAAGTATTGTCCATCGCTGGCTACTACTTTTTCCCACCTCTCAGGCAATTTTCGAATTCCATCTCGAGAAAATGTCTCATCTTTTGAGGCGATCTAAGTTAGGAGCCAATTTTCGATTTCTGCGAAAGAAGTGAACCAGTGACTTGCCAAATCGTGCTGTATCCGTCGGAACAACCAGTAATCAGAAGAAGCAATGTCCGGCGAATACGGCGGGTGCGGTAAAATGTCCTACTTGAGCGTCTTCAAATAATTTTTTACGACTTTTGCGACATGAGGCCGAGCGCTATCATGCAGAAAAATAACTTTGCCATGTCTTTACTCGTATTCCGGCCGTTTTTCTCGTAATGCACGGCTCAAACGAATCAATTGTAGCCTATACCGATGGCCCGTAGTGGAATCGCCAGGTTGTAGCAGAATAATGCAATTCTCTGTCTTCGAATTTTTTTGGCTGTCCAGAGCGAGGCTTGTCTTCATCACTGAAATCACCATACTTTAAACGTCGAAACCATTCCCTACATGATTTATCAGTTGGAGCATTGTCACCATAAACTTCCACAAACATTCGACGCGCTTCAGCTGCACTTTTCTTTCAATTAAAGCAGAAAACTAAAGCTTCCCGCAAATGCTGCTTAGTTAACACAAAATTTGAGATATTCAACACAATAAAAAACAAGGGTTTTGTATGAAACTCAAAGCGATATAAACTGAATATTATTGACAGATGTCTAACCTTTCTGAAACCACCGAAATCAGCTGTCACTGTGAAACATTCATAACAGCCAGAGCCATCTTTTGAAAACGGACCGAACTAATTT
>NW_014556295.1:57556-59002 GCF_001313825.1 Dinoponera quadriceps
TAAAAAACAAGGGTTTTGTATGAAACTCAAAGCGATATAAACTGAATATTATTGACAGATGTCTAACCTTTCTGAAACCACCGAAATCAGCTGTCACATGAACCATTCATAACGTCCAGAGCCATCTTTTGAAAACGGACCGAACTAATTTGTACTCCCAATAATACAAGGAAGATAATAATTACGCAGTGTATGTGTGCGTTTTTAGGAGTGAAGTGGGATTGGAGATTGGATGATGGATTGGTATGATTAAAAGTCTATTTTAACATTAAACTTACCAGTACCGGTCAAATTAACCGTTTTCAAATTTTTATAAAATGTACACACTTTAAACGTTATAATACCGTTATCGAACTATATAACAATTCGTAGAATATGCATATAATATTTTTTTCACTCCGTACTTCTAGTTATTTTTCCTCTTTTCCAAGAAAAATTTATCATGTGTCCTACCTACCGCGCTCGGTCAAATTGACCGGTAATTAAAAAAGTTATCGATTTTAGTATTCAATGTAGATAATGGTTGATTTATTGCTAAATGTATATAAAATGGAAAATTTTCATGAAATTTCGTCCAAATTTATTTTTATGTAAGTTCAATTATAAATTTAAAAAACAAAAATTTCATGTTTCCCATGAAAAACCAAACTAAATATTTGGTGTATCTAAAATTATTTATAAAAAAAACAAATAAAATTAAACTTTTATATGCAATGTTATGCATACATACATACTTATATACTATAGTACTACATGTATATACTTTATTCGGCTTCCTTACAACGTTTACAAATTATTTTAGTCTGAAATGTACATTTACCGCAAACATATTTTTCGCACTTCGAACAGATTTTTGTTGTTTTATAATCCTTACAATATTTTATTTGACAAGTTTTTTTTGACAAATTTTTCAAATCTGAATTTGTGGACGCTGTTGGTAAAAGTATTTTTTCGTGATATTTTTTATATGTATCGCCGAGCTTTGAAGCTAACTGGAATAAAAATTCCTGCTTCGAAATATTAGGTCTAGTAAAAATCCATTAGTTTTCCAATAGAGGGCTTTACTAATCTGTATCTCGCGTTGTATAAGTCCAATCGGATTACGCCAGATGGAGTTAGAAAGATGAGATTTCGTACTAAAAAAACCTCTAAGACAGTTTTGTGATTGCTTGACTCAGTATTGTTTGAGCGCGCGTCAAATGTGGACACAGCAAAGAGAAAATACGCCATATTTTACAGTTTTTCTTCGATAAAGGCTAAAACGCAAGCTAGGCGGCTAAAAATGTAAATATTGTTTATGGTCCTGATACTGTAAGAGCCAATCAAGCGCAATTTTGGTTTCGTCTATTCAGTTCCGGTAATTTTGATGTCAAAGATGCACCACTCTCCGGGAGGTTAATTGTGGAAAATGTTGATAAAATAATGGAAATCGTCGAGTCCGACCGT
>NW_014556296.1:0-839 GCF_001313825.1 Dinoponera quadriceps
GATTGCCTTAACTTTAGCTGCGGGTGGTTCGTAGCCTTTGCCAGAAATGGTAAAACCGAGAAAATCAAGGCGGGGCTTACCGAAGCTGCATTTCGCCAAATTGACGAACAGCTTGGCCGATCGAAGAGTCTGGAAGAGTGTTCTGAGGTGCTCTATGTGCTCCTCATGAGAATTAGAGATGATAAGTAAGTCGTCCATGTAACATCGTACAAACGGCAAGTCACGCAGAGTGGTATCCATAAAGCGTTGGAATGTCTGCGAGGCGTTCCGCAGCCCGAGCGGCATGCCCAGGAATTCGAAGAGACCGAAGGGCGTGATGACGGCTGTTTTCTGGATGTCCTCTGCAGCCACAGGGATCTGGTAATAAGCCCTCTGCAGGTCGATGGTATAGAAAATCGTCGAGCCGTGGCAGTCTTGAAGAAGATCCTCAATTATGGGCAAAGGGTAGCGGTCNTAGGCGTTGAGGCGTCGATAGTCACCCGTGGCGTGCCAGCCGCTGGTCCTCTTCTCTACCAGGTGCAGGGGGCTTGCCCACTGACTAGAGGAAGGCCTGATGATGCCACGAGCCAGAAGGGTCTCGAATTCCTGCTTGGCTGCAACCAGGCGGTCCCCGCAAAGTCTGCGAGGGCGCTCGAACACCGCCGGTCCTGTTGTAACGATGTGGTGTGCGACCGCGGAGCCGCGGAGTGTTACGGTCACGCCACCTGAGCCAGCGAGGTCCGCGAACTCGTTGAGAAGCTTTGAGTAAAGCTGTCCTGCGTCTCCCTCCGGAACGACCAGGTGATTTGTTAGAGAGATGCTGAAGATGCTAGGACGTCTGCAAACTCCCTCGGCCGAAA
>NW_014556296.1:846-1692 GCF_001313825.1 Dinoponera quadriceps
GGCCGAAAGCGAGGTGAGGGGGTCGACGAGTTTACGCCTCTTGACGTCGACCATCAGGTTGAAGTGCACCAGGAAGTCTGCACCCAGGATAGCTATCCTGACGTCCGCTACGATAAATGTCCATGGGAAATCTCGTCGGAACGCGAGATTGAGCTTCATGAAGCGTTGTCCGTACGTGGTGATGCTGGAGGCGTTGGCTGCAGAGAGTTTCAAATCCGAAGGCGTCATTCTCTCATGCACCGCCGAGCGGGGTAATAGGGACACAACGGAGCCAGAGTCAACCAGGAACTTCAAGCCCGTTGTCCTGTCGTAAATGTGTAGGCAATTTTCCGATGCTACTTCGCCGACGCTAGCCGCCTGACAAAACGCCGACGGTATTAATTTCCCTGCCGCTGTGCCTGGTCGGCCAAAACGGGGAATGAGCAAGGGCGCAGGCATCGCCGCGCTGAGTGTCCCCATCGTTGATGGTAGTGGCAGATCAACGAAGGCGACGTTGGAGATCCAGAGCGGCGCGGTGGCTGAGATCTCGAGCCCGACCTGGTGCGTAGGGTCGTCGCATTCAAGGGCGCCGGCGTGGACATCCTCGCCAACACTTCCAGGTTGAGCTCAATAAGCTTGGCCAGAGAGAGTCGAATTGAGGCAAGCTCTGCGGCGAACGTGCCGCCCGTCCGGGGCCCGTCGGACCGCGCATCGACGGGAGAAACCGCGCGAAACAAAGGTGGATCGGTGGCCATGACGGCCGGACCGCTGTCGACCAACTCGTCCGCGGCCGCCGCGAGCTCTTCAAGGCTCGGCGCTTTGAAGATACGGAGGAGTCTCTGAACGCCTACCGGAAGCAGGTCGAGC
>NW_014556297.1:0-18231 GCF_001313825.1 Dinoponera quadriceps
AATTGTATTTTATACCAGTCAAAAAAACCGAACGAACTTATTTGCCAACTCAATACTTCGGCATATATTGGGTTGCCCGAAATGTAATTGCCGATGGCTCTAATAGATGGCTTTAAGCGTCTGTTTGAATGTCTTCTGTCAATGTTATGATTTTTTTCTTTTGACGTTTGTAAGCTGTGACTCTTAGTTGACTTTAGAAGCAAATTACACGTGTTTTTGTTAAAAATTGTTAGTTTGGCGTCAGTTTTAGTATGGAGTCCAATAACGAGCATTTTCGTNTTTATTTCCGCAAATGAAAAAACGCAGCGCAAGCTGCTAAAAAGTTAAGTGACGTATACGGCAAGGAAGCCTTAAAAGAAAGACAGTCCCGCAAATGGTTTGATAAGTTCCGTTCTGGAGATTTTTCACTCAAAGATGAGCAACGTTCAGGTCGGCCATTGAAAGCTGATGATGACCAAATCAAAGCCATAATCGAGTTAGATCGTCATATATCTGAGCGGGAGATTAGAGAGAAGTTGAAAATACCAAAATCAACAATGCACGATCATATAAAACGTTTTGGATTCGTTAAAAAGCTTGATTTTTGGGTACCACATGAATTGAAAGAAATTAATTTAACAAAGCGTATCAATGCTTGCGATTCTCTTCTCAAACGCAATGAATTCGATCCTTTTTTGAAGCGAATAATTACTGGTGATGAAAAATGGATTGTTTACGATAATATTAAGCGAAAACGTTTATGGTCTAAACGTGATGAGCCACCACAAACCACCTCGAAAACTGATATTTACCAAAAGAAGATTTTGCTATCAATTTGGTGGGATTGGAAGGGTGTGGTGTTTTTGAGCTCCTTCCAAAGGACCGAACCATCAATACGGATGTCTACTGTCAGCAACTGGACAAACTGAATGCAGCGATTAAAGAAAAACGGCCAGAATTGGTCAATCGTAAGGGCGTCATTTTCCACCAGGATAATGCTAGACCACACACATTTTTGGTCACTCGCCAAAAACTAATGGAGCTTGGTTGGGAATAGATGTTACATCCACCATATAGCCCTGACATTGCGCCGTCAGATTACTATTTATTTCAATCCTTGCAGAACTACTTGGATGGTAAAACTTTTAAGGATAATGAAGCTGTGAAATCGCACTTAAATCAATTTTTTGCCGATAAAAACCAGAAGTTCTACGAGCATGGAATTATGAAGTTAGTAGAAAGATGGCAAAAGGTCATCTAACAAAATGAAAAATATGTCAGTGATTAAAGTTCATTCTATGCACAAAAAAATTGTATTTTATTTCTATGAAAAAATCGGCAATTACTTTTCGGGCAACCCAATACTTCCTCTAACAAACGATGCGTTTCAGTGGGCGATTCCTTTGCCAGGAAATAATGGAGCACAACTTCCTGCAAGTATCCCGCGCTATTTGGAACAAAACTTGCCATTGTAAACACAATCAAAATAGATGATGTTAACGCGTCGCAAATATGTCATCTATGGCGTTTTGGGGCTTTATATACCTGGCATCAAGTGTTCTGCCAACTTTCAATTCGAAGAAATAACGTACCTAACATCATCTATTGCCAGTAGGCGGTTTTATACGCAGCCATCAAATATTTTATGACTGTTTCTTCAATAGCAGGTTGCGACGTTCCTGCTGCTCTCTGCCTAACTCGCGGCGGGAACGTCCTCGTGTATCGGGGAGAGAGTATCGGCTGCGGATGTCCTTGGATGGCTCGCCGGATGTCCAGGTTCGGTTTGGAAAGAGAAAAGAGTTTTGACTTCGTAACAACAATATATTTTCTCGTCGGTCGGTATTACAACGGATGAACAGATGTAGTCGGAACTTTAAACGGTTGTCGGTGGGTTGTGTCTATTGACAAGTGCGTGTGTGTTTGTGCAGAACAGCTGATTGCTCGCGTTTCGTGGTGAGACGGTTGCGCGGTCGGACGGACGCGGTTCGGCGAGTCACGGCGCGTTGTGTCTACTTGTCGCGAGCGGAGATCGGTCGAGTCGCGGAGAGCGGGCGCGGTGTTTGGGATGCGTACTGCTGCTGCTAGACGTATTCGATCTCCGCGATGCTTCCACGATGCCTTTAAATTGTCGCAGAGAGTGCAGTCGGTGGCCACACGCAGGTGGCCCGAGGAGCGGAGGCACTCTCTCGACCCTGAAGCCCCACGGATTGGAACGGTGCGGTACTCAAGAGGTACCACTCCTGCAGTGTCGCGAATCTCCCGTGAAGACTGCTACACCGGTAACATGCGGAAACGCGTGGCGCGATAAAACGAACGGTCGGTGCCATCTACGTAGCGTCGGCTTTGCTAGGAAAGTCGGGGCCGAGAACACACGGCGGAGACGGCCACTCCTTTCCCGCTGACTTTCCTATTGCGGCTTGCTCCTCCCCCCAGATCTTACATGCTAGAATTCGCTCGCGTGGTTGCTCGCATGCAACCCGGTTACGGTAACGCGAGGGACCCGGTATCCCTTCCTATANCCGGTTACGGTAACGCGAGGGACCCGGTGTCCTTTCCTATACGGCGGCGCTTCGGGCCGAGATCGTGTGGCTATGACATGACCGAGAATACTCGGTGGAGACGGCGAAGGCGCCACCCCGGGCTTGTCGGGCCGCAGGTTCTTCGGTCGCAGGCCGGCGGAGAACCGGGAACTCCCGGTGGAAATGGTATGCCGTCCCCGGAAAGGATGGTGCGTGCGGCTGCGGATACGCAGCTGGGACGGCGAATACACTATCTCGGTTCCTCGGCAGTCGGTAGGAAGTCGGGTGCGGCTGCGGACGCGCAGCTGGGACGGCGTACACACCGTCTCGGTTCCCCGACAAGTCAGGATGCGAGTGCGGCCACGAACACGCGGCTGGGGCGGCGAACACACCGCCTCGGTTCCTCGGCAATGGAGGACGGGATCCGGAGCAGCCTGCGAACGTATCACTTTGGCTGAGTTCGGTGGAATCAGGTCTCGATTCCTCCGCCGGTCGCAATATATACGACGGAGGCTCTCGGTTTGTGTTTACTGACACGCACGCGATCACGCTCTCGGCGGAAGCGCGTCACGTGCGTGTCGTGTCAACTTGGATGGCGCAAAACGCCGGTGAGCGACGGATGGTCGGTCGGGCCTCAGGGAGGGTGACGGCGCTAATGTGTCGTCACAAGGTTATCAAAAGAAACAAAAAATCTACCTATGCCTGATTAGGGATATATGAATTTTCAGTTTTTCTTAAAAACCTGCACAAACATATCGAACAAACCAATATTATATATTTGGATTTAGAACGTCGATTTAACATGTTCTTGAATCTAATATTAGGTACTTGAATTCATTCTCGCTTTTCCTTGCTACAAAAATTCATGTTCATTCCGAAAGAACAATACATTATATCTTATTTAAAGTATTGTTCTTCGGAAGTTACAACCTTTTTCCACTTTTTGAGTAACACATAAATTCCGCGGTAGAAAAATTCAGGTTTTTTCAAAGCGATTCAATCATCAAGACATTTTTTTTTATATTTTCGAATGAACTGAAGTGCTGCTGAGAAAGGTCATGTTGCATCGACCGAAACAAATAGTTATCTGAATGAGCAACATCTGGTAAATAGAACGGATAGGGTAAAACGTCTCATCCGAGTGCCTCCAAGATTTTTTTCATTGTTGATGCAACTTGTAAATTGATGCAAATTATAAATTTTTTATTGATTCATAAAGTACATATTATAAGGTTATGTATGGAATAGCAAATCAGGTAAATGGCTTCCATGGCTTTGCTGGCACATACGCACCCTTTTGTTGAAATTTTCCATTGCTGTTTTGCATAATTGTGGCTGAATTTCGTTAATAGAACACTCAATTTCCTCCTTCAAGGCGTGGGTGGTCATGGGCTTGTTGGCATATACCTTAGACTTCAAAAAATCTTCCCGAAAAAAATCCAACGGCGTTAAATCTCATGATCTGGGCGGCCAATTCTGATCACCAAAACGGGAAAGGAAATGACTCATGCAATAATTGAATTGTTTCTCGGGCTGTATGGCATATGGCACCGTCTTGTTGTAACCACATGTCGTCCATATCCATATTTTGCAATTTAGGCACAAAAAACTGGATTATCATGTCGCGATAGCGAGTACCATTAACTGTTATTGTCTGACCAGCCGCCTTTTCGAAGAAGAATGGTGCGATGGTGCCTTTAGCCCAAAATCCGCATCAAACAGTGACACGTTGTGGATGCAAGATCACTAATTGATCCAGTTTCTCTAAATTTTTTAATTAATCTCTTCACAGTTGATGAAGTTAAGTCACTTATTCCGACCATATTTTGTACGAAAATTGTAAACTGTAGCTGCCAAACTTTCATTATTTTTAAAATATTGCTCAACAATGAAAACGCGTTGTTCTTTCATGTAGCACTCCATTTTTAATAACTCTGAACTGTCAGCTGTCACGCTCTCTTCTTTTTTCGTTGGCAACACTTTACCGCAGAAATGGCGCAAAATTCAAATTTTGCGTAAATTTTGGGACACTCTATATATATGTAACGGTGCGATTCGCACCGATGTCCTCCCTACGACCCGACCGACCAACGTCGGGCCGCTATCGGCGCTTTGCGCAATAAACTGTCATAAAACGAGCACGTGTCACACCTCATTAATGATGTGCGACCGCGTGCTCGTCAAAACACAAAAAAACATTCCGTTATTCGGCAAAATACCAACTAGAGCGGTATATAAGCCCACTGCGTCTGAGTAGTGAGGCCAATTCCAGAGAAGTCAGTCCGATCGCGTCGATCTGAGATTACTCCGAATCCTATTCCCCAGGTATATGAGCTGAGACGGTGTCTCCGCCGTCCCTACCGTGTGTTCGCGGCTTCCAAAACCGACCGTCCTACCTGCCTGCCAGAGAGAGGTTGTGGTTATCGCAGTCCCCGTGGAAGTCGTAGGCACCGGTCTTTATCATCCACACGGGGATGTGTTCGCCGTCTCCTCCGGGAGTTCCCGGCCTTCCCACCTTACGGCCAACTGCCTGCGGGCACCTGACGAGTTCGGAGTAGTTTGTCTTCGCCATCTCCGCCTAGTCTTCTCGGCCTCGTCACCTCGGCCTCGATCGGATACGTTTAAACTCGCGTCTTTACACTTAGCGCTGAATACGGGAGATTATTCCGGATGTTAGTAGGTAGTCATTTGCAGGGGAAGAGCTAATGGGTTGCGTCTGACATCACCGTATCCACCCGAGAGGAATACGACGAGTTCGGGATGGCGTTTTCGCCATCTCCGCCGAGCCTTCTCGACCCCGTCCCCTCGAGGACAATACTGCGCGTGCTACCGAGCTCTGCATTAGCCGTCTGCGAACGCAGCCACCACACCGATATACTGCGACCGCCGGGAGACTGCGTTGCCTGAGGAAAACAGTAGACCGACGCAAAGAGCGCCAGATACCGCTGTGTGACTCTTTGCCACAACGTCGGTCGCGCTCCACTTCCCCAGAAGACACACTCGTCGGAGAGAGCATCCTGTATAATTTTGCCGCCTGCGTGCGACCCTCGTCTCGCTTCTCTCCGATGCACCGATAAATCGGCAGACTACTGTGTGAACGCAAGTCAGGTGCACCGCGTCCCAAACGTCAACAATTTACGACGCGTCAGAACACCGCACTCGCTCTACGCGACCCAACCGCAACCGATTGTGAAATTGCGCCTTACCTGTGTACATCACCGTGTACATTCGACCGTGTTTCCCGTTCCGCGAAAACCGTCTATCGTCTATCACTGAAATTATAGTAAGTCATAAAAACACGTTGCGACTATTGGTCTCAACAACACGTTCCGACGCATCTGTTGTTAAACTGTTAGCACCGCTTAAATCACCGAGCTATCATCCGCTCGTAATTTAGCCTCGACATATCTGATCTATATCAACATCTCCGAGGTTGGAAATTCGAAAATAAATAGTCTTTCTAATATTCTCAAGGAATCTCTCTCTCTCTCTCTCTCTCTCTCTCTCTCTCTCTCTCTCTCTCTCTCTATCACTTATTAACGAACCTGGCAATTCAGCGAATTGCTCTGGGACTACTACTACTAAGACAAGCTCGACCGCTTGTAAAACTTCTGACCGAATTGAGGAAAGCAAATCAAAGGAAAAGGGTCAACACTGTCGCATGTTCGTCGCGTAACGAATAGTCCGAATCAAAAACCCGCCGAACCGACCGGAAAGTGACCGTCGCATATACCAGGTGTATGCATAAGTTTTTTCCGGTCTTTTGGTAAAAAAAGACACGTAATTTTCAAGAGAAAATAATTTTTTTTTATTCAAAATATTGGCAATCGGCTTCTACACATTTCGCCCATCTTTCAGGTAATTTATGAATACCATGCCAGAAAAACTACTTGTCTTTTGCGGCAAATCATTCGTCGAGCCATTTTCCAACTTCTTCGAAATTGCTGAAGTGCTGCTCTGCGAGCGCGTGCCCTATAGATGCGAAGAGGTGATAGTCAGATGGCGCCAGGTCTGGGGAGTACGGCGGGTGCAGAAGGATGTCCCATCCAAGCGATTTCAAGCTGTCTTTCAATGGTTTTGCTGTGTGAGACGGCGCATTGTCGTGTAACAAAATCACTTTGCCATGTCTTCTGGCCCATTCCGGTCGTCTTTCGATTAATGCGTGGTTTAAATTAATCATTTGTTGGCGATAGCGTTGTGTATTAACGGTTTCGCCGGGCTTCAAGAGTTCATAATACAGAATACCGCTCTGGTCCCACCAGACACAGAGCATGGTCTTCTTGCCGAAGCGATTTGGCCTTGGTGTTGATGGACCGGCTTCGCCAGGTGAAAGCCACGATTTTTTCCGCTTCGGGTTTTCAAAATAAATCCATTTTTCGTCACCCGTCACAATTCGATACAAAAATGATTTTCTTTCGTGGCGTTGAAGCAGCATTTCACAAGTGACTTTGCGATTTTCCATTTGACGTTCATTCAAATTGTGTGGGACCCATTTACCGAGTTTATTGATCTTTTCCATTGCTCGTAAACGTCTGCTGATTGTTTCTTGTGATACATGTAATGCTTCTGCTAATTGCCGTTGAGTTTGAGTTGGGTCATCATCCAATAATTCCTGCAATTGCTCGTCTTCGCATTTTTGTGATCTACCAGAGCGCTCACTGTCTTTCACATTGAAATCACCATTTTTAAATTGTCGAAACCATGTCTCACATATTCTAATCGATGGAGCGTGTTCACCATATGTTTCTACCAGCAAACGATGACTTTCAACAGCCTTTTTCTTTTGATTAAATAAGAAAAGCAATGCGTGCCGCAAATGTTCTTTTTCAGGCACAAAACTCGACATAATCACGGAACGATAAAACAAAGACGCTAGTTTTTGGCGGACTCAACTTGTGTGTGTTTGTAGTTTTAAATGTCAGACGAACAAAATAACATATGTGTCAAATTAATGCGCTGCGTACTTTTGCTGGCGCCATCTCTTAGTTAAACCGGAAAAAACTTATGCATATACCTGGTATACCAGGTGTAGAAGTTTGAAACCGGAATTTTTTTGTAAAAATTACACGTCTGTTGTTTGAAAGTGATAAAAAATATTTTATTCAAAATAATGTCCATTGCTATTTATACATTTTTTCTATCTCTCCGGCAGTTTATGAATGCCACGCCAAAAAAACATTTCTTCTTTTGAAGCGAACCAGCTATCGAGCCATTTTCGTACATTTTCATACGAATTGAAGCGTTGTTTAGCGAGAGCGTGTCCTATTGATGCAAATAGATGATAATCGGACGGAGCCAAGTCTGGAGAATAAGCCGCATGCGTTAGTATTTCCCAACTGAACGCTTCGATCGTTTCCCTGACCCGTTTTGCTGTGTGTGATGTGGCATTGTCATGGAGCAAAATGACTTTGTTGTGCCTTTTTCCATATTCCAGTGGTTTTTTATGCGATTTAAATCGATCATTTGCTGTTGGTAACGATCAGTGTTAACGGTTTCACCAGGTTTTAGCAGCTCATAATAGATTACACCCTTCTGATCCCACCAAACACAGAGCATTGTCTTCTTTCCAAAGCGATTGCAGTGAATGTCGATGGTTCGCCTGGATTAACCCATAATTTCTGACGCTTAGGATTCTCAAAATATATCCATTTTTCATCACCTGTCATGATACCTGTCATGGACTTCCTTTTGGATCTATTGAGCAGCATTTCACATGTGGTTTTTCGATTTTTTTGCTGTCTTTCATTTAGTTCATGCGGAACCCATTTTCCCACTTGCTGAATCATGGCTTTCAAACGAATTGAGACAGCTTTCTGTGTCACATTCAATTCGTCCGCGAGTTCTTGTTGAGTTTGAGTATCATCTTCATCCAATAAGGCTTGCAATTCGTTGTCTGAGAACTTTTTCGGTGGTTTCCCACGCTCTTCGTTTCTCACGTCAAAATCACCACTTTTGAATTTTTCGAACCACTCGAAACATTGTTTTACCAAGAGCATGTTCACCGTAAGGTTCGACAAGAATTCGATGCGCAGCAGTTTTCTTCAAATGATACCAAAAAACAAATGCTGTCCGCAAATCGTAGTTCGTAGGCACAAAACTCGACATGTTTAAGGTTATTGAAAAATATACCGGTGTATGGAACTTGGATTGTTGTATGTTGAAAATCTTTGTCAGCTGTTAGAGGGAGATGATGGCGCTGCAGAAGCTGTCTTATGGTCCCTAAACTGATGGCTATCACCATCTATAGGGAAATTCCGGTTTCATACTTCTACACATGGTAGACAGGTAATATACTATAGTACATGAAGTACAATAACAGATAGTCCGTACTATATTGATTTTAATAGATGAAAATCAGATAGCGTGTTGTCTGGAGAATATATCGAGTGCAGCCGAATTTCCTAATCTAATTCAAACACTGTTCCTTTATTCCCAACAGCAACATACAGCCTGGCGTTGTCGTGAAACAGGATGACGGGATGCTACGCTAGAATCCAAACATAAAAAAATTTTTTTTTTAAGCCGTTTTAACCAATAATAAATATACAAATAAATGCTTTTGTATATATATTGAGAGATTCTTTAGAAACTCTCCTATTCAATATAAACCCCTGCGTCGCTGTTATTGCCTCTACATTTGGTCCTTGAAGTGCTCACACGCGGTCTTTAATTGCACGCGAACCATGCGCCTAAGGATAAAATATATCCTATACAGGATATCACGACTAATGAAAATAGTACGCGGAGGAAAATATTTAGTCAATTTAACTTGAAAATGAACGAATCAAACGCAGTTAAGTTCGAAAAACAAAATTATTGGTTATAAAAGTTAAATTTGGTCTATAAGAAACAGAAATTTTATTTTTTTCAACCAAAATACGTTTGACTCATTCGTTATCAGATTCGTTATCAATTCATCCAAACTGTTTTCTTCGTGTAGCAGAGAAAAATAAAAGACAAAATTAGCTTATGTTACGATCGATAACAAATAGCGGATAGATATTACTCGAATATTGTACACGATTTTCAGTTTCGAATATCCAGGTATTCGATTATTTCAAATAATACCTGAATATCTAAGTAGTTCTCGCGAATTTGATTACCAGGCATCTGAATATAGAAACTTATATTGACAGCACTGCTTGTAAAATCGCATTTTTCAAATAACTAATTATATAGGACTGAAAATACTTAACGCTTTTTTAAGTGTAGGAAAGCGTTAAGTATTTTCAGTCCTATATAATTATTCATTTGAAAAATGCGATTTCACAAGTTTTTCCTTCCTAGGAAATAAAGTCTTCACTTTCCCAGAAAGTGAAGTTGGTTTAGCACAATAGTGACTATAGTATAAAAATAATGCTGTCATTAAATATGGTATATGCTTTCATATTAAGATGAGATACGCGTGCTGCCTTGCATGTTAACAAACGCGTTTCTATGATTTGTTTCTTGTAACATTTGTATGCTTTCGCTTTGTTACGCGAAGAAAAGAGATTGGTTAAATTAACATAACAATGGACATAAAGTGTATATGTTTTAGTTCTACAAATCAAATTTGAAAAATTCGCTTTGTATGAGAGTGGCCCTTGAAGTACCCGACCTGATCTAGAGATGGCGGTAGTTGTTTGAAAAATATCACTGTATTAGAAAGTACACAATCTATAAAGCATATGTTTCAAGTTTGAAGATGCCACGTTGTTTAGTATTTGTTTGGTAGCCATCAATAGTGAACGTTTTCAGTGAATTTGTGAAAATGAAGAAAATTGGTCATCGTTATGTGATACAATATTTTTATTTGAAAGGCCTCAGCCCAACCAATATAAAAGCTGAATTGGATTCTACTCTGGGTGAGTCTGCTCCTTCGTTTACAACAGTAAAATATTGGGTAGCAGAGTTTAAACGAGGCCGTACGAGCTACCGAGACGAGCATCGCAGTGGTCGACCAAATGAGGTGACGACTCCAGAAATGGTGAAGAAAATCCACAAAGCGGTACTGGATAATCGTCGACTGAAAGTGCACGAGCTAGCAGACATAGTAGGCATTTCAAAAAGTGCGGTACATCGCATATTATCTGAAAATTTGGACATGAGAAAGCTGTGTGCAAGATGGGTGCCGCGTTTGCTCACACTCGAACAAAAACAGTGTCGTGAAGATGTTTCAATTAAGTGGTGAACCCTATTTGCCAGATTTAGCCCCCTCGGATTATTTTCTGTTCCCAAACTTGATAAAATGGCTCAGTGGTCAAAAATTTTCCAACGATGAAGAAGTGATGTCGGCAGTTAATAGCTATTTTGAGGAGCAAAACAGTTCTTATTATAAAAAGGGTATCGAACTTATTGAACATCGCTGGGAAAAGTGTATAGAGCTGAAAGGAGATTATGTTGAAAAATAAATATATTTTTTTTCAAAATTTTTGTGTTTTCTTTGTTGGGTCGGGTATTTCAGGAACCACCCTCGTATGAATCACTCAAATTCGAAAGACCCTGCGGTTACTCTTCGAGTAAAATTTCACTTAAAAAAATTAAAGAATAAAAACTAGAAATTCTATTTCAACGGAAACGCATGTGGTTCGTTTATTATCACGTTAATTAAACTAATCTACTACTAACTAATCTCTCTTCTCCGTTTAATTAAATTAGTTCTCCTAAGAAACCTCCATAAAGAACATAGAAATTTTTAATTTGAAAATCAAAGCCAATAAAGGCTTATATATGCAGTTATTGTTGCGCAAATATTATATTTATTGAAAATCGATTAAATATTGGGTCGAATAAAAAAAAATTTAGTATTTTTATGTGAAATTCGAAGACCAAATTTTCATATTAAAAAATGCCTTTAATGAACAATGTATGCACCGTTTTGTTCAATAACCTTTGGCCATTTTTCAGGCAAATTAAAGATTCCGTTCTCCGAGAACTCCACAGTTTTTTGGGCAAAAAACTGCTCCAGGTGCTTTTAGCAAGCCTCCAAAGAAGTATTTTTTGCATCGAAGGAATTTTGAAGAAACCTGAATAAGTGGAGGTCTGATGGTGCCAGATCAGGTGAATACAAAGGATGAGGAAAGACATTCCAGCCAAGCTGCAGTAATTGTTTCCGGGTTGCCAAAGATACGTGAAGTCTAGTATTGTCTTGACAGAATATGACTCGTTAACGATTGCTTAAATCTGGACGTTTCTCATCGATTACTGCCTTCAAATAGTCTAAATGGGAGAAATACCTGTTGGAATCAATTATTTGGTTTTGCTGAAATAGCTCGTAGTACATAATTCCTATCCCACCAAATATTCAGCATAACTTTTTTCATATGGTTTTGCTTCGATGTGGTTTGTGGCAGTCATCTCGTTTTCCTCATGATCTTTTGCGCTCTACATTGTTATACACAATCCACTTTTCATAGCCCATTATCATCCGTTTTAAAATTAGAACGTTTTCATTGCATTTGAGCAATAAATTGCAGATGGAGATGCGGTCCATTAAATAATTTTTCCTCAAATTGTGAAGTACCCAAACATCATAATGAGACAAGTAGCAAAACATACGCAAGTAGTTCACAACGGTTTTTTGAAATACGTTGATAACCTCTGCGATCTCTCGTGCCGTATAACGTGGGATATTCTCAATCAATGTCTTGACTTGGTCGTCATTAACTACCAATGTCCTATCTAAGTGTCCACCATCTTCATATGTCGTATCACCAACACGAAATTTTGCAAACCAATTTTGGCACACACGTTCGCTTACGGCATCTTCTCCATACACGGAAAATATCTTTTTTGGTTCGCGTCGCATTTTTCTCTTTGCAATGTGACAATGCAAATTTTTGCTCATCACTTAGGCCTGTAGCCTGACCGAGGATAAGCCGGAAACTCGCGCTTTCTCATAAGAAAAGGCGACCAAAATTTTTAATTTTGGTTGCACGCAAAATGCGACCCGCGGCTACTATTAATTTTGTAAGTGTAAGGCCATGACAAGCCAGTGCGTTGAACTTCGAAAGAATGGAGAAATCGCATATGCTGGAAGAAGCCGAGCGCGAACGAGAACGAGGACTCTAGAGGAGCGGCTAGAGAGGCGTGCAGAAGGACACGAGAAATTTTCCTTTCCCGGGCGGACGGCTGACGACAGACAGCGGGCCACCTTGCACCATGCTAAGAAAGACGCAAGGCCCCACGACCTGGTCGCAGAGCATGCGAGGGAGGATCATTACGGAAGAGCCCATAGAATACCTTCAAGTACTGCGAGCCCAACAGTTGCCGAATGTCGTCCCGGGAGGAAACGAGGACAAGCTAAACGTCGTACACAAGACGCGAAGCTCCCACGTGCACCCGTGATAAGCGTAATCTAGCCAGAAGAGCCAATAGTATGCCACATCAATCGGTACGATGGATCCTTACGACGGCTGCTCTAATTGACGAGCCCTGCTTGTCACTATGCGGCCCGACGGCGAGCGCTAAGGACGTTCCGAGACAGGAACGAGTGAACGAAGCTGCCGAAATAGCGGGACGAATTCCTAAGGAGAGGCGAAATTCAGGCGGCGAATGGATGAGAGAGAGAAACATTGTGCAACCGCAGGTAGGAAAAATTAGAGTTGTGTTATAATTCCGAGTCCGTTACCGTCGCTTCTCGGAGACATCTGAGCGAGTAGCAGACCGGAATTTGGACTCGCTTGGGGCCCGTCACGCTCTGAAGGTCGGGACGCGCGGGCGTGTGAGATTTAGAAACCAGGTCGCAGGGCCACGAGAGCTGTGCTCGAGAGGGTCTCGAAAGGTAGGAATCCCAAAGACTCGAACGCGAGACTCGGTTACCTTCTTTAATCTCCGATCGTACGGTTTTCGAATTTAACCCTTTGCACACGAGCGGCGCCGATACGGCGCCCGGCCGATTTGAAGCGTCAACTCGAGCAGCGCTGCTACGACGCCCGTATTGTTTTCTGCGAAAATCGCTCAAATGGTGGCGTAAGCTTTTTTTGTGACATGGAAACTTACCTGATCAATTCCTACATTCCTTATAAACGAGAAAAGAACAAAAAAGGGGAAAAGCCACTCACCCATTTGCGATTTCTAAAAACACTTGTCGAGCAATTGAGAGGATTATATCGCCAGCATCGTGAGCAAGCGTCGACGTCGCATACCGATGAAACCCGACTAAATGGGAAGCTTCATATAGTACTAAAAGGGCTAAAAAGGGACTGCAAGGTTTGCTCTGACCGTAAAACGCCTGGCAGTAGACAGGAAGTAACATATTATTGTGATATGTGTTCAGATAAACCTAGGATGTATCTTGGACATTGTTTTATGAAATATCACACAAAAACAAATTACAGAGTGTAATATTTACCAAATTTACCATTACCGTTTTGTTGTATTCAATATAAAAATTAATGAATTAGTGAAATTTTATTATTTTTATACGTTTGTTTGAGTATGAATGATTTTAAAGTACATGTAAAATGCTTCCCTAATTTAATCGAAATCGTCTCGAGTTGCTGGTTCGCGCGAGCGAAAATGGCCTCGAGTGCAAAGGGTTAATTGTCGGTATTGCATATATTATATATTGAACCGTATGAGTTTCAACGCTTCACGAACGGTGATTTTCACGTCGAAAACCGGCATAGCGGTGGAAGAGGAAAGATTTTTGAAGATGCTGAATTGGAGGCATTACTTGATGAAGACTCGTGTCAAACTCAAAAAGAACTGGCACAATCATTAGAAGTGACTCAACAAGCCATTTCGAAGCGCCTCAAAGTCATGGGAATGATTCAAAAGCAAGGGTATTGGGTGCCGTACAAGTTGAAGCCAAAAGATGTTGAACGGCGTTTGTTTGCTTGTGAACAACTGCTTGAAAGTCAAAGACGAAAAGGATTTCTGCATCGCATTGTGACTGGAGATGAAAAATGGGTTTATTACAATAACCTCAGGCGCAGAAAATCATGGGGAGTTCCAGGCCATGCTTCCACATCGACGGCCAAACCGAACATTCATGGCTCCAAGGTAATGCTCTATATTTGGTGGGATCAGTTCGGCGTAGTGTATTACTAGCTATTAAAACCAACTGAAACAATCACAGGCGATTGGTATCAAACTCAATTGATGCGTTTGAGCCGAGCATTGAAAGACAAGCGGCCGCACTACGCCGAGAGACACGAGAAAGTGATTTTGCAGCATGACAATGCTCGACCCCATATTACAAAAGTGGTCAAGACATACTTGGAAACGTTGAAATGGGAAGTCCTATCCCACCCGCCGTACTCTCCAGACGTTGCACCTTCGGATTATCACTTGTTCCGATTAATGGCACACGGCCTGACCCACACTTCCAGTCTTATGAAGAAGTCGGAAAATGGATAGATTCGTGGATTACTTCAAAAGATGACCAGTTTTTTCGACGCGGGATTCGTGCATTGCCCAAAAGATGGGAGAAAGTAGTGGCCAGTGATGGACAATACTTTGAGTCATAACTTTATCTCCATTTTTTTTTACAATAAAACCTCAAATTTAAAAAAAAACGGGGAGAGCAAAGTTGTACACCTAATACAATTTGATAGCGTACAAAGCGAGATCGTTAATAATCATCATGTGTCGAGCTCGGTCGCCATTACGCGTCAGCGCCGGCAGATTTTATTCCTTCAACCGAGAACATTTTAGTGAAGTAAGTACAATACATGTATTGTGATCTACGTGAATATACGAGGGGTGATCAAAAAATAAAAACTTTCTGTTTTTTTTAAATAATATTTATTTATTCGTCAATATGAATGTTGTCCCCTTCAAAGTAGTCCCCCTCGAATAAAATGCACTTATGCCAGCGCTTTTTCCAATTTTGAAAGCACTTTTGAAATTCACTTGTTGGTATGGCTTTCAGCTGCTTCACCGATTCTGCTTTTATGTCATCAATGTTGTCAAAACGTCTTCATAGGTTTCTCCAGTTTTGGAAATAGAAAGAAGTCACATGGGGCCATATCCGGTGAATACGGTGGTTGTGGCATCAATACGGTGTTGTGTTTGGCCAAAAACTCACGAACAAGCATTGAGGCATGAGCAGGTGCATTATCATGGTGCAGTCGCCATGACTGATTTTGCCACAAAATTGATCGTTTTTGTCGAATTGCTTCACGCAAACGACGTAAAACTCCTAAGTAATATATTTTATTAACCGTTTGACTTTTAGGTAAGAATTGTCCGTTATTGACCAGCGAGGACTCCCAGGGCGCTCGTCATCTTCAACGTCTTCCCGTCCATTTTTAAAACGGTTATACCACTCAAAAACTCTTGCTCGGCTCATAGCCGAATCACCATAAGCAACTTTTAACATTTCAAGAACTTTAGTGCAGTTTATTCCATTCTTATAGCAAAATTTGATACAAATTCTCTGCTCCATTTTTTCCGTAAGTGAAAAATCGAAGATCACACTAAAACATGTATAACTTCACTGACAGCTGATGGCAAAATAAACATTCAATATGGCTGCCAATGCACATATAATATCCATGCAATTGCAGCCACCTAAGAAAGAAAAAATTTTGCCAATCGGATGAATACAGCCCGGGAAATTTAAAAAGTCTCGTTATTTTTTTATCACTCCTCGTAACTACTTTTGATTTCTTATATTATTTATTTATTTTGATTTCTTATATTATTTATTATTTTGATATTATATTAAATCTATTCATATATTTGTTATTATTTCTCTTTTACCTATAAACTCGCATTTTTAACATTCCTGATTCTTTGCCGTGATCATCTTGATTTACAATGTTTAAAACGAGAAGAGATATTAAAAATTCTTAAAAATAGAAGAAATGAAAAGATACATCCTAAAATGACACGTAATCGATTGAGCAAATTTATAAAAGGGTTCGAAAACTTTTTTTTTGTTCTAATAATTTGTTCTAATAAAAATAAATAAAATAAAAATGAATAATGGTAAACTTAATATTAATTAATAAATTACAAAATCACATATTAATAATTAAGTTACATACTACGTTAATTTTACAGTTATTGATTACACAGGCCAACAGGGGTCAAGAAACTAAAACTCTAATATACTTTTCCGAAGGTTTTTTGCGCGCTGAATCTAAATCTGGGCTCAGAATGCTTTCTATCACGTCAAGTTTTCGAGATATTCTAATCTAAACGTGCAAAAAACACCATTTTTGTCAAATTTCGAGGTTATGTAGTACCGTGAATTTTTTTTCTTCAAAAATACACTTAGGGATCTTAAAGTGTCAGTTTTGCTCTTTCAAATGCCGTTGAGTTTGCTCAAATATCTTTTTTTTTCGCNGATTGCATTTCAAAGTTGATGTGTTCATGAATTTGCCTAATATCTGAAAACCCATTAAGTTAACATAGACGCGATACAGTTGATTAATTTTTTTATGAAGAAACACAAATTGTTTAAAAATCAATAAAAACTTTATAAAATCTTTATCAAATACAGTAAATCTGGGCTAATACACTGATATTCGATCCATGTAACCCATAGAAACCACCCTTACCAAACCATAAGCAAGATTACCCACCTAACCCTGGAAACAGCGAGTTTAGTCGCTTATTTCTTTCGAAATGAATCTTATTTTTCTTGAAATTGAATCTACATCCAAAGTTGGCTAACCTACCGAACATTAACTCATCTAACCCTTACCTACCAACCCCTAGAAGCCCTACCAAACCACAAGCAGGCTAACAGACCTGACACTGGAAACAGCTAGTTTAGTCACTTATTTTGTTTGAAATAGTTGAGCCCTACACCACAAGCGGGCTAACCCACCTACCCTTTACCCACCTACCCTTTACCCATCCCTTACTCACCTACCCCTAACCCACCTGACTCTTAGAAACCACCCCTATCGAACCACAAGCAAGCTAACCGACCTGCACCTGGGAACAACGAGTTTTGTTACTTATTTCTTTTGAAATAAAGTTTTTTTTTAAATGAATCTAATTTTTCTTGAAATTAAATTGTACACCCTAAGCGGGCTAATCCATGTACGCCAAATCACCTAATACTTAGAAACCTCTTCTATCAAACCCCAAGTGGGCTGACCAACCTAACCCTAGGAACATCGAGTTCATCACTTATTTTTTTCTTCAAATAAATCGATTCAACAGCACAAGCAAGCTGACCCGTCGACCCATTGCCCTCTTTACCACTTTACCTCTCGAAACCAACTCTAAATCCAATAAGACAAAATATAAACCTTAATTTTACAAACCCAAAACTCTCAAACTCTAAACCAAGAAACCCAAATTGCGGAAATCCTAAAACCATAAACCATAAACCCCAAACCTTTGCACCACAAAATTATAAACTCTAAACGTGAAAGAAATGCATTAAAAAGTACGAATCTTTTTTTGTAAAATCAATTTTTATCTGTCCGGATATCCCTTTTTTTTACCGAATAATCTAATTATTTTGCTATTTTGAATTTGATCTTCACCAATATTCCCAAATGCAATGAACTCATTAATTTTCAAACTTAGGTAAAACCTTCTATTTTGATCTTTTAAATATCGAATCTTAAACATGAAAAAAAACCTCTTTTTACTATTTTTTATTAATCCAGACCTTTAAAATCAAACATTTTAATTACTTAAACTTTCAAATTTGAAACGTTTAATCTCAAAAAAATTGAATCATTAAAAATTTGTAACTTAATTAAACCCATAATACTTTAAATCCAAACTTTTTAATCAACACGAATTTAATTAAACGTAATCATACTCGTAGCTATTA
>NW_014556298.1:0-1310 GCF_001313825.1 Dinoponera quadriceps
CTCCCCCACATGTTTTAAACTTAACTACTTGGCTCAGCTTTGAAAATACATATAAAAAATTTATAACTCTACATATAAGAAACACTTTGATCAATCGGCACATTCAAATCGTCGAAGGAAGTATTGAGCTTCTGTTCAGACGTATTAGTATTAATTGTTGCTGTCTCGGCGACGTATCTATTTGCAGGACCAACTCGCCTTTTCTTTCTATCTCTTCTTTTTGTCGTCTTTCCAGCAGAGTGCCTCTTACCTCTTTTATCCATTATTTAAACAATCACAATGTTTTTAACTTTCAAAAACACGTAAATCAAAACTTTTGTCAACAAAACAAGATCACGTTGAATTCACTAAATTTAAGGTTATATTTACCATACGCGCGCAGCGCTCCGAAACGCCCAAAAACGCTCTGCCAACACGNTGCTCGGCCGACACGTCAGTGTCTGACGCTCTTTTCAAATATTTAAAGTTCGAATTTTTATTTGAAACTTTACATACATGTTCTTCGATGTCTAAACTATTGATTTAGCAAAAAAATAAAAAATCGATTTTTTTGAAAATTTTAAAGTGTTCGGGCCCCTTAATGAAGTATGGGGTCTGGCATTGTCGTGGTGGAAGACGATTCCTTTTCAATTTGCCAATTCTGGACGTTTCGAAAGTATTGCTTGATTCAATTTCGTTAATTGGGAGCAATATAAAGTTGAATCGATCGTCCTGCCTGATGGTAAGAACTCATAATAAATGATACCTTTATAATCCCACCACACTGAGAGCATAATTTTTTTCTGATGCAATCCTGCCTTCGAGGTTGTTTGTGGTGGTTCACTGCTGCTTCCTCATGATCTTTTACGTACTACGTTATCGTAGACGATCCACTTTTCATCTCCCGTAACCAACCGCTTCAAAAATGGATCGTTTTCTTGGCGTTTCAGCAGCGCGTCGCAGATGGAAATGCGAGCGGTTAAGTTGGCCTCGGTCAATTCGTGCGGCACCCAAACATTGAGGCGAGAAACGTATCCCAACTGACGCAAATGGTTTTCTACACTTGTGTGTGATATATTAAATGTCGTAGCAATCTCTCGTACTGTTTGCGATGGATTTTTGTCGACGGTATTCTTTATTACAGCTGAATCAATCTCTGCTGGACGACCAGAACGGGACGCATCACTAACATCGAAATCTCCAAAACAGAATTTGGCAAACCATTTTTGACACGCACGTTCTGTTAAAGCATCGTTCCCATACACATTACAAATCTTCTTATGAGCTTCCGCAGCTCGTTTGCCTTTTTTGAAATAAAAAAGTAAAATATG
>NW_014556298.1:1481-2771 GCF_001313825.1 Dinoponera quadriceps
TAGAACGAGTAAACCTACTCCGATTAAAAAACCGAACGAACTTATTTGCCAACCCAATATATTAACTATGTCAATAACTAAATAAATACATTGTGTAAACATCTTTTTATTAGAATCTATAACGCAAAAATTATAAGCATACGGTTTTGTCGCTTCTGACATCACTAAAGACGGGAAATACAGGTCACAGTGAGTGGTCAGGAGTCTTAAGGTCATACGAATAATTTATGCAAGTTAGATATAGGTGGAAATGCGTCAACTACATTCACGATATACACACTTATATACATATGTTTTATTAATTTTCATATGCAAATCAAAGTAACTTAAAAAATCAGAGAACTTGCAAATTTCTCAAATTACCCGAATATTTACCCAGCACTAATAACTATTAGGTGTAAAAATTAATTCTCGGCCCTTCTTCAATAAATCCAATTTCAGTCACTATTTGTAAAGATAGTTCTGGATTTCATATATACATTTTATTATTTTAAAGACGGCAACGTTCCAAATAATACAAATAACACAAACGTCTACAAAATAAAAAATCGTTTCCAAGGCAAATTCTAAACGAGGAACGTAGAACAGCAAGGTGCAGAAAAAAGAGAATTGCGTATGTTTCTGATAACAAATTCTAATATTCTTGCAATATTCAAGATAGAATTATCATATGACCATTAAAAAAAATATTTGTTATTCCAATTTCTGTATAAACCTTTTTCATGTGTTTAATTTTCGTTTGAATTTTAATGTATTATAATTTCTTTATATATGTAATGCAAAAGTAAATGTATAATTTTGAAATATACATTATTTTGAAATTTTAGGCTTTCGCGGTGTATACAAATATTCGATGTGGGTTTCGAGTTTGCGTTGCTTGTTTCGAGGATTTGTATCCGACGTTTTGTGAAACAGTTTCAAGTCGATCCTTACTTTGAAGAAGTGACCTGAAACATTACGTAACGTTCAGGTGTTACCGTTTGATCTGATACAATGAGTTCATAAAAAGTATTCCATGTTCATCTCACCTTATGCGGAAGTATAGCTTCTTGTTACCTTAAGTTTTGGTGTTGAAGTCGTCAGTTGCTCATGATTCACACATGATTTTTTTACCTATAATTATCATAGAAAAATATCATATTAAATCGATTTTTCGTTATCTGTCACGATTTGCTACAAGAAACTTTTTCTTCATTGTCTCGTCAATAGTGCAAGACAAATGCTAATAGTTGTATATAATTCTTGTCAGTAAACTGATGAAGCTTTATCTGCTTTCCTTTCTTTCGGATT
>NW_014556299.1:0-1089 GCF_001313825.1 Dinoponera quadriceps
TAAAGAACGGCAATGGAACGATTAACGAACGGTAAAGAACGATAATCATATTTTTGAACGCTGTTTAACGTTTTACGTACGTTTATAGTTTACTTTACCAAATATCTTTTGTTTATATAATTCTGCGTATAATGTCTTCTCGAACATATGTGAGGTAAGAATAGAAAAATTGACCTGAAAGAAAAAGGGACAAAAGGAGATTGAGCCTTAGATTTTTCGTTTACCTGCTGTCCTAGCTATTCATGCTTTTGTGACCGGCTGTTTCTATTAAGATGGATACATTATGATTTTCCGATGCGTTTACGTATACCAGGTGTATGCATAAGTTTTTTCGGGTTTAACTAAGAGATGGCGCCAGCGAAAAGTACGCAGCGTATTAATTTGACACATACGTCATTTTGTTCGTCTGACATTTAAAACTACAAACACANCCAAAAACTAGCGTCTTTGTTTTATCGTTCAGTGATCATGTCGAGTTTTGTGCCCGAAAAAGAACATTTGCGGCACGCATTGCTTTTCTTATTTAATCAAGAAAAAAAGGCTGTTGAAAATCATCGTTTGCTGGTAGAAACATATGGTGAACACGCTCCATCGATTAGAACATGTGAGACATGGTTTCGACAATTTAAAAATGGTGATTTCAATGTGAAAGTCAGTGAGCGCTCTGGTAGACCATGTAAGGAGAAGAGGTAAGTATAAGAGAAATATTCTTTTTCTAAATTATAACAGTTTATTTCTCACTAAATTTCATTTATTTGCAATAGCATCGTGCACTATATTTTTCAAGGCACATGCCAACAGTTCGCAGTCAAGAAACTCGCTGTCGAAATCGTCGCTCTCGCGTATCGTTTTAGCGGCGTAACATAATTCGAGATTCTCAGGCTTGTAACATATATCGGCGATATTATTCTGTTGCAAGGCGTTTACAAATTTTTTTAAATTTCATATCAACAAGATGCGTATTTTCACATAGCCATAAATACATATGATCGATGTAATGCTCGAGATCAAATAACATATTCAATGTTTCCGATTTTAAATGCATAAACTTATTTAAAAAATAAGCTTTATAATTTTATCACCGTGCAT
>NW_014556300.1:0-9331 GCF_001313825.1 Dinoponera quadriceps
CCAAAATTTTTGTGTTTTCTTTGTTGGGTCGGGTACTTCTGGGACCACCTTCGTATACTTTGCGCGGTGTTATTTATTAAGTTATTGAAACTCTGAATTGCTCGTTCAGCTGGCTGTCTCAGTATATACGCTGCAGGTGCGCTGTGCAGCCAGGATCGATTCTTGCACGGGTTACGCGGTATATTACTACCTTCAGACATTCACGCGGACGGCTTGGCAGTCTCGCGCGTGTGTGTGTATGTATGTGCGCTTGTGTGTATTAGATTAGGACTTACATTAGGAAGACGGAACGCATGTCGACGGGTCGCGGTGTCTCGTTCTCGCATGGTTCGTTATCGGTACACTGATGTGTCCGGCGTCGAGTTGCCTGGCGCTGATCGCTGCGTTGAGGTAAGTCGTTTCTACTGCCTTTGCTGCGCCGTTGCCTCCTCTACTATCGTGGTTGGTCCGTGTAGGTTGTCGTAGCNATGTATATGCGCTTGTGTGTATTAGATTAGGACTTACATTAGAAAAACGGAACGCATGTCGACGGGTCGCGCTGTTTCGTTCTCGCACGGTTCGTTATCGGTGCTCCGATGTGTCCGGCGTCGAGTTGCCTGGCGCTGATCACTTGCGTTGAGGTAGGTCGTTTCTGCTGCCTTTGCTGCGTCGTTGCCTCCTCTACTATCGTGGTTGGTCCGTATAGGTGGTCGTAGCTCCGACGTCCGTTCCTTCTAGGTTGCCACGTAGTTTTCCGTTCCCGCTGTTTAATCGTCCCAAGATTTGCTGCTCACCACTCTGTTACTTGCGATTGCTTTTTCACAGAGTTCTTCTCCTTTTTCTGTTGCAGGCTGTTGCTAGAGTGCAGATCTCACCACTGCCACCAGATTTGTTGTGCGTCCGAAAACGTCGCGGTAATGTGGGGTTGCCCAGCACAGCGCGGAAGAGTAGAAAGGAGGTGGTGAGGCGCGACACTCAATAAAGTGCCTAATAATTGATAAAAAATGAACTGGTCGTTTATTTCTTGATTGCCTGATACAATTTTACGTATGCGTCTGACAGCGTGTCGGTGCTCGAGAGTTGAGAGTTAGAGTNAATTGATAAAAAATGAACTGGTCGTTTATTTCTTGATTGCCTGATACAATTTTACGTATGCGTCCGACAGCGTGTCGGTGCTCGTGAGTTGAGAGTTAGAGTCGGGCCCGCTCCGGTCTTACGTCCCCTTTTATCCTCTTCCTTTGTCTTAATCGGAGGGGGCGGTTGTTGATGTGTCAGCGTCATCTAAATGAGGACGCTGACCATCCTGGTTTTGATATTTCCTTTGCGAGAATGCGAAGTTGCATTTCCGCAAAGCGACGTTCGGTAATTCGAGCCGTGGCCTTCGTTCACGGTCATCGACATGTCATATGAATGCAGGGTTGCATTTCCGCAAAGCGACGTTCGGTAATTTGAATCGTGGCCTTCATTTATGATTATCGTTGTGCTTACAACAAAAGAACCATTTAATATTGAAACAAAATATTTAATTCTAACTATGCCCAAGTTGATTGTATGACGTATATAATCTATTTACTTTGACCACTAAGTTCCACTAAAGCCATCTATAGGGAAACGGCGGGAGCAAAGTTGTTCACCTAATAATATTTATGGATCGTACATGTTACACATATGATGATCATGAAAGAAATGTTGAATACAAAGCAATTTTTTGCACTATGCGCGAATAATTATAGCAATGCCACCGCAAATACCGCAGGTTGTTTTATTTTATTTCTTTTTAAAACAAAAATCAACAGGTGTTTCAAATTCCGATGGTCTTTTTTCTATATAACAATTTTTATACCATGCATATTTAATTAAATTTCTCAATCTTAATGTTGTGTCCTGCGTACTTCACGGACAATGAATTTTTTTTCCTGCTCCTTTCTCACAAACCTTTTGTCCCAATGCTCTTGCATTGGGATACAGACGCATTTAGCCAAGCGATACCCCGTAATAAAAACTGTAATATGACTAAGAACATAGCCTAAGAGACCAACCGGATGTGGAAAAACGTTGGCCCGTCGTAAAACATAGATCCAAAATTTGCTCATGAGATCTCGATAATGCATTACCAGATACGTCTGTTGTTTCCCAAAACGTCCGTCTGCGAATAGTATAAAGGAAAATACTGCGACTAGCTATTATTGCGCCATAGAGTCGGAAAAATCATACGATCCTAGAAAAACAAACCGCCCAAAGTCTTAACTTCTCGTCATAAACTGATGCGACTCATCCTCACCCCCACATCTGAATAAGGCCATATTTTGCTTCCCTCTCATCTAAAAAAAGCGCGAAAACGCAATGATCCCCTCTCACCCTCATGTCTTGAGTAGGTCCCTCTCCCCAATCGTAGGAGTGGTCAATTTCTGTCTCCTACTTCTGGAGAGTTTCATTACCTTCTCCTTAAAAACTTATTGGGAAACCTCCCAATCACCCTCATCTCCCTTCCACGAAAATTGTTCTTATTGGCAATCGTCATCTGCCACTCCCAAAATTCTCCCTATCAAACCCCTACTCTCTTACCGCCTCGCGCAGTACCTCGCAGTTCTTTAGCAGTATCCAATATTTCTTTAGCAGTATCCGACAGTATCAGTATTTAGCAGTACCCCGTAGTTCTTTTAGCAGTTTTGACAAATCTTGGTAGTTCTCAGCAGTAGTTTTTAGCATTCTCGGATTCTCATTCTCGGATTAGATACCCAATCTCAAAGTTTTTCTACGTTTTAGTTTTCATTTGTTACCGTCACAATCATTATGTTAGTTCTCATGTATATATGCGTATTAATGTTTTGTATTAATCGTCCGACCAGAGCCATGTTCTGCATACTATTCACCACAGTCCACCCACCTAAATTATAAATCTCTATTCTATATTTATACATGATTTTTAATAATTTCATTCCAATCTCCGATTCCACTTGGCTCCTTAAACACATACATACACAGTGTAAATATTATCTTCCTTGTATTATACGAGGGTGGTCCCTGAAGTACCCGATCCAACAAAGAAAACACAAAAATTTTGGAAAAAAATGTATTTATTTTTCAACATAATCTCCTTTCAGCTCTATACACTTTTCCCAGCGATGTTCAATAAGTTCGATGCCCTTTTTATAATAAGAACTGTCTTGCTCCTCAAAATAGTCATTAACTGCCGACATCACTTCTTCATCGTTGGAAAATCTTTGACCACTGAGCCATTTTTTCAAGTTTGGGAACAGAAAATAATCCGAGGGGGCTAAATCTGGCGAATACGGTGCTTGAGGTAGCAATTCAAATTTTAATTCATTAATTTTGGCCATTGCAATAACGGATTTGTAAACTGGTGCATTGTCTTGATGAAACAACACTTTCTTCTTAGCCAAATGCGGCCGTTTTTGCTTGATTTCTTCGCTCAAACGTTGCAATAAGTTTGCATAATATTCGCCGTTGATAGTTTTTCCTTTTTTAAGATAGTCAATGAAAATTATCCCACGCGCATCCCAAAAAAACCGACGCCATGACCTTGCCTGCAGATGAAACGGTCTTCGCCTTCTTTGGAGCCAGTTCTCCCTTTTGAGTCCATTGTTTTGATTGTTCTTTTGTCTCGGGTGTGAAGTGATGGACCCATGTTTCATCGATGGTTATGAAACGGCGCAAAAATTCTGCTTTGTTGCTGTGAAACTTTGCTAAACACTCAATTGAAACATCTTTACGACACTGTTTTTGCTCGAGTGTGAGCAAACGCGGCACCAATCTTGCACACAGCTTTCTCATGTCCAAATTTTCAGATAATATGCGATGTACCGCATTTTTAAATGCCTACTATGTCTGCTATCTCGCGCACTTTCAGTCGACGATCATCCAGTACTGCTTTATGGATTTTCTTCACCATTTCTGGAGTCGTCACCTCATTTGATCGACCACTGCGATGCTCGTCTTGGCAGCTCGTACGGCCTCGTTTAAACTCTGCTACCCAATATTTTACTGTTGTAAACGAAGGAGCAGACTCACCCAGAGTAGAATCCAGTTCAGCTTTTATATTGGTTGGGCTGAGGCCTTTCAAATAAAAGTATTGTATCACATAACGATGACCAATTTTCTCCATTTTCACAAATTCACTGAAAACGTTCACTATTGATGGCTGCCAAACAAATACTAAACAACATGGCGTCTTCAAACTTGAAACATATGCTTTATACATTGTGTACTTTCTAATACAGTGATATTTTTCAAACAACTACCGCCATCTCTAGGTCAGGTCGAGTACTTCAGGGACCACCCTCGTATAATGTCAGACCGATATGTTAAACATTCTTGTTACGTTATATTCGATTGTACTACATTAAGTTATATGGATTACTTTTTACTTAATCTTACTTTAATTTTCATCTTTTATTTGCATTATTCCAATAATGCTGATTTATAAAAGTTTGTTTGATGTTGAGCCATATTTTTCATTGTTTAACATTAGCTATCCGTTTCATCTTTTAAATATTGCATCTTTTACAATGACTTTTCTCATCAAATTATCACCATTGTTAATCCATCTCAGAAGCACATTATGTTATTAATATAATTAATAAATTTTTTTATTCAAAATGCCCTAATTTAACTATGTTTAGGTTTTAACTAAGTTTGTAACATTTATTCATTCCTTTCCTTTCAATTACTTCAATCAGAATTTCCCTTTCAACACTCTGATATGGTCTTACCCCAGATAAAGAGATTAAGTTCTTTGACCTAAATAACCCCAGATGAAGAGATTAAGTTCTTTGACCTAAATAAAGGTCACCTAACGTATATTCTGCTATGATCGGAGTAAATGGGCCTCTCCGGACCTTGACCTGATCTGCAGACCTGCCAATACGTTTAAGCCTTGCAAGTGCGCAAGTATGCGATGTCTGTTGCGTACATCCTCTTCCGGGACATAACATGACGAAAACTGATGGTATGTTAAAGATTGCAATTTTAAAATCCTATTGCGAGTACGAAGCTTTATTTCCAAATCCAAAAGCATTGCTATATCCTAGAAATATTTTATACAATTTTTCCATATGCGAAAACCATACACATCTAACGGTTGTCTTTCGCCTATTGTCCTTGTGGATATGGTTATAAAACTATATTTTCTACAGAATCTGGTATATTTTCTTGAATTACATGTGGGTAGTGACCAGTCCATGAATCCAACAATAAAACTGATTTAGAGCTAACATTTGGAAAATACACATCTCTTAACCAAACCTCAAAATGACGTGATGTTAATTTTCCTGATTTCGATGTCATAACAAAAGTATTATTTTCTCTAAACAATTTCTTTTACTCTGGGACCAAATGTTCCGGTAAGTTCTTTTAAAACAATGAATAGAGTGTGATAATAATCGATTGTCGCCTGAAATAGTTGGTTGTATTGTGTAACTATGAGTTGTCGCTGATATTGATTATATAGTGCACTCTACTTTTTTTGAACCTTTTATTGCCAAAAACGACCAGCATGATGTTTTAGTTGGAACCCGCTTTGGTCCGAATTGTAAATATCGTCAAGTCCAAAACGTTTAATATGATATTTAACATTTCCAATAAACCTATTACTTTCATTTTCCAGGTCTTCTTTAGTTTTTATAGATTATTTGGCAACAAATTTTGTAACTTTCCGCGATACAATATTATGTCTCCTTTCAAAATGTTTTACCCATTTCCGTGAAGCTGTAAATTTTTGACAATTTACTTCCTCTTACGCTTAAAGCGCCCATCGAGCAATATTGATATTGTTGTAAGCATAACCATAAGACGTGTCGATTGCCATAAACAAATTACGATCGTACGTTGCCCCAATTACGTAACGTCATCTTGCAGAAATGCTACTCTGCATTCTGACGAATGCAATACTAAAATCAAAGTGGTCAGCGCCCTCATCCAAGTGACGCTGACACATCAAAACTATCCCCTCTAATTTAGACATAGGAAGAGATTAAAAAGGACATAAGATCAAACTCTGGGCGACTCTAGACTCTCAGCTCTCAGATACCGACACGTTGTCGGTCACACTAGAAATACTGTATCGGGCGGAAAACATAATAAAGACAAGTTCGAACGAGAGATAATTTATTGTCACCATCACCTTCCGTTCTACCGCGCTGCGACGGGCACCCCACACTACTCACGTCGACTCGACACACGCAACAAATTGGTGGCAGCGGTAAGATTCGCTTTCCAACAACAGCCTGCAACAGAACAAGGAGAAGGCTTCTGTGAAAAAGCAATCGCAAGTAGTAGACTGGTGAGCAACAAATCTTGGGACAATCAAAAAAGAAGAAAACTACGTGGCATCCCAGAAAGGACGGACGTCGGAGCTACGACCACCGACACGGGTCAACCACGATAGTAAAGGAGACAAAGAAGCAGCAAAGACAGCAGAAACGACCTACCTCAACGCAGCGACAAGCGCCAGACAACTCAACATTGGACAATCGGAGCACCGATAATGAACCGTGTGAGAACGCGATAGCGCTACATGTCAACATGCGTCCAGTCGTATTAATGTAAGTTTTAGTCTAACACACACAAGCGTATACACATACTTACACAAGCGAGAAGCCAAACCGTCCGCTTGAATGTCCGAAGGCAGTAATATACCGCGAAACCCTTGCAAAAACAGATCCTGGCTATTTAGCGAGTCTGCGGCAAATACTCTAAGACAGCCAGCCGAACTAGTGAATCAAAATCTCGATAATGTAATAAATAACACCGCGCAAAGTATACGACAAGGATTACAAGACGCGTTAACCGTACTTGATAGTTCAAATGAAGAACAACCCCCGATACATATTGTAACTGAACGCAAATTCCCGTTTAGTGAAATCGATAACAGTATATTACCAAATGTAGCTCCACGCGTTAGAAGACAAAGAAACTTGCCAAGTAACAGTACCATTACGGACGTGTCAGGCAAGAGAGAATTTTCTCTAACTTCGTACGACGAGAGCGTTTTCGACCCAAACGAATTACTTGATAGCTTAACTATGGACAGGCGTACAGAATAAAATGTACCGCCTATTGACCGCGATAGACGAGGAAATCAGGAATAAATTACGAACGTGGTCCCACGATAGACGAGGAAATCAATAGATTACGAACCACCGTCGCGCATACGAACGGTAGCGTAGAAGGAAACCTTTTTACCAAGAGGCAACAGGGAAGGAGAACGCGACTCTCTAGTAGAGGTCTTATTAAGTCAAATACAATCCTCACTACATACGTAACCGAGCTAAACGAGAAGGTTAACATACTGCAACAAAATAATACAGAAGATTCACCAACCTACAAAGGCCTACTGCAACGGGGCACTGGAACAAAGATAGAACGTATAACCATATACATATACTTGACCCCCTCTCGGAAGATAGTTTCGCCTTGAATTCATTCGTAACCGACACCAACAGACAGTGGATAAAAGAGGCCAGGGACTTAATACCGACCTTTGATGGCTCAAGTAAAGAGAGTCTCAAGGAATTCCTGCACACTTGCAATTATGCTTACGGTCTAATACATCCTACAGAAGAAATTACATTAATTAAGGCAATAACCTGTACGAAACTAAAAGGACAGGCCATGATAGAGATGGAGAACCGAAATGTAACGACCTACCGACAATTGAAGGAAATATTAGAGGCCTGCTATTTGAGAAAAAGGTCAATTACACGCTCGCAACGCGAATTTAATTTCTTACGGCAGAAGACCGGAGAAGAAGCGCGGGTCTACGGAAAGAGAGTCGAAAAACTAGCGACAGAATTATACGAGTCAGCCACTGACGGTACAGTATACATCCCGGCAGAAAAGAGAGCTATCCACGAATATATTAAATCTCAAGCGCTAATTAATTTCCAACTTGGGCTGAATGAGAAGCTGCAAATCATAGTGCGATCCCGAGCTCCCACTGAGGCTATTGCTGGAGCAATGGAGGAAGAAAAGGTAAAAGGACTACTAACTAACCACTGTGATAATCGCGAAATTGCACTCTCATATAATAGTCGACCGACGACATATCCACGCGCTCGAAAAAATGTTACACCTCCGACGTGTCACAAATGCGACAAAACAGGACATCAAGGGAAAGATTGTCGTACCAGCTGTTACGCAAACCGATACACCCTATCAACAATAAGCGGACGCCCCCGCGTAAACGCGACGGAAAAATATTGCACATACTGCAAGGTAGGGCATATTCGCGAAGAATGCTGGAAGCTGCATGGGAAGCCAGTTGAATACGTTGCACCTAACTTTGAATGTCGCGAAAGGCATCAAAACACAAACACCGCCTCGACTGATAGACGTAGAATGAACTAGGGAGACACTCCTAACGAAAACAAAAGTAAAAACGAGAGACAGAAAAGAGACAATAGAACGCAAAATGCTCGAGAATTTCAGATCAACCAAGTGAAGAAAGCTAGGCAAACATACACGGGATTGGACTTATACTATATATGATACTTCCGATATGCGAAACCAGGTGGGGAAAGATACCGCTTTTATTGGATACCGGATCATCAATTAGTTTTATAAAAGTGCGGACCTTAAAGGGGGAGACTCCCGTGACTGTGGATAAGGTAACGCTGACTGAAGTAATCGAACATCAAACGACGCTAGATAAGTTCATTGCAGCTATAAAACTAAGGAGACAAATCCTACAACATAAAATCTATGTGGTAAAAGATGATTTTCCCATCGAGTATGAAAAAATATTAGGAGTAGATTTCCTGCAAGCGCATAATGCGACCTGCAACTATCAAAGCAGGAAACTGAGGATTCTTGGGAACAACTTGGGTTTGTTGCCCTACCGAACATATCAGATACCTGCTCGAAGCGAAACGATAATAAAGGCAACAACAAATGTAAATTCAATAGGAATCGTTACCGCTAAAGGAAGAAAACCTGGAGTTTTTATTGGAAATTGTCTAGTAAATCCAAACAATTACACGTGTAATGTGAGCATCATAAATACTACGGAGGATGCTGTCGAATTGGCAACTCCGTATGTAACCTTAGAAGACGTGCCGGATCCCAATGAGAAAGAAATAAATCTAATAAATACGAGACAGGAACATGGTAAGACACTGCAACCACGAATGGAAAAATTGAAGCAACAATTATGCCTACAACACCTGAATCATGAGGAACAAAAAACAATATACACGATTTGTGAAGATTTCAGCGATGTATTCTTTCTCAAAGGAGACTGTCTCACTCATACTACAGCTGTGGAGCCTCGTATTGCTACTCAAAGTAATGTATTAGGTTGGTGCATATGAAATGTCGGATTCTTAAGTGATTG
>NW_014556301.1:0-499 GCF_001313825.1 Dinoponera quadriceps
CGAAAAAATAATGGATTTTTTTTCCCAACCTAATATATACATACACATATATACATACATGTTCTATGGAAATAATATTTTTCTTAGAACAAAATTATATATCAATTTTCCTTAGTGTTTATGTAATTGCTGCGATGGAAGCAATGCATGAATTGGAAAATTGGTCATAGTTATTAATACGACGTTTCCACAGAGTATATTACATATATGAAGCACACCGCAGAAACAAACAATTTTGCTACTCATGCATCACTTCCGTTGTAGCAATTAGGTCAAACACAAAAAAAATGTTATAAATAATTTTATCTAACTAGACATTGATTGTTGCTATGAATATTTAACGTAATTATTCATACCTACGCGCCTGCACACACACACACACCTTTTTACTACGATTTTTACTATGATGTTTAACTGCTACGTTTTATAGTATATATATATAATTACTAAGAAATAGTATGAAAGGATAACTGAAAGATTTATAAAAAAAGTTTCCAAA
>NW_014556302.1:0-351 GCF_001313825.1 Dinoponera quadriceps
GTTATCCTGATGGAACACAATTCCTCTCCTATTGGCCAAAGCTGGCCGCTTCTGGGCGATTGCTTCCTTCAGACGGTCCACTTGTTGACAGTAAAGGTCCGAATTAAGAGTTTGGCCGTAGGGGAGCAGCTCATAGTAGATAATTCCCTGCCAAGCCCACCAAATACACAGCAAAATCTTCCTGACCGTCAACCCTGGCTTGGCCACCGTTTGCGCCGGCTCATCGCTATTCGACCACGATCGTTTTCGCTTGACGTTGTCGTAATTGACCCACTTTTCATTACCATAAACATCCGCTTCACAAATGGATCGATTTTGTTGCGATTCAGCAGCGATTCGCAGATGGAAATT
>NW_014556302.1:623-899 GCF_001313825.1 Dinoponera quadriceps
GTTTTTCTTCGATAAACACTATTCACATTTTTAGCCGCCTGGCTTGCGTTTTCACCTTTATCGAAGAAAAACTGTAAAATATGGCGTATTTTCTTTTTGCTGGTGTCCATCTTTGACTTGCGCTCAAACAATACTGAGTCAAGCAATCATATAACTGTCTGAGAGGTTTTTTTAGTACGAAATCTTATCTTTTTAATCTAGCGTATTCCGATTGGACTTATACAACCCGAGATACAGATTAGTAAAGCCCTTTATTGGAAAAATAATGGATTACTT
>NW_014556303.1:0-2544 GCF_001313825.1 Dinoponera quadriceps
AAAACATACAGTAAACATAGTCAAACCCCCTGCCTCAAAAATTTTTTTTGTGTGGCTGTGTTAGCGAGGTTACAGGGGAATTCTTTAATAGCTCGCTTCTTCTTGCTAACTGCACTTCCCGTGCGTGCATTTTGCGCAAGAGACTTTGATCGGTCAACAATATGCTAGCAAATGTAGGCGCGAGAGGAGCAGATGCACCGGAATCGAGGTTCAGACGCGGTCGTGTTAACGGAGGATTTCTGGAAACGGAATCAAAAAGCGGATTGTTCATGTATTGCTTATCGCGAGGTAGAGGTGGGAAAGAGGTTGGTTTTTCGGAATCGGGAGTTACAGCGTCGTCGTAGTGATTTGGACACGGAAAGAGTTTCGAACGGTCCATTGCGTGTGGACGAAGATGTGACTGAAGTTCGCGGTTAATAAAGTTCAAGGAGCGAAGTTGGTTCCTGAGGCGGTGAAATTCGTTATTGTCTGATGAAAAAATTTTGATTCATTTCTCTCTGTTTTAGGGGGGTATTTAAATTAATATTAGAAAAGAGAATTATATTTGCAAAAAACAAAAATTTCTTAATTTTTCAATTGTTCGATCTCACCCTTCTATCACCCCTCTATCAGTTTAAGATTTATGTCACGTCCGCGACGCGCGCGGCGGGAGCGGCTCCGTCACACCAAGGCAGCTAAGTAAGCCGTGAGGGAAAGTTGCGGAAGGCCTGTTATACGCCTGTTTTTGAAATAGGATCAAGGGAATTAGTAGAATTAAGAAGGAAAGACAATAACCGAATAAAGTAAAATAAAAAAACCGAATAAAAATAAAAAAAATACAATTTATTATTGGTTTCGCGAAGTTCGATAATTTTCACGTTGAAATGGTAACAGATTTTTCATTACGACCCGAAGAAATTGGAGTGAAATCGACAACCGGACTGTATAGATATACGGATACTGGTTCTTATTATAATTATATTATAAGAATATCTTACATTGAATGTTGGCTTATCCGAAATAATAGTGCTAGAAATGTACGTCGCCTTTGTAGAAAGAGGGAGACAGGCGGCCTGAGACCACTAGAGTTGGCTGTCGGGGAACATTTCGTATAATATCTGGCACTTGCTGATGTGCACCACATAGATTCTATCAGTAAGACAATTTTTCGTTATTGACTAAAACTCGAGATGACTGAATAACTGACTGCAACTAAGATGAAAGAAGATTGAAAATAAACCGATTGCCTGAAAACTGAAATATATTATGGCAGGGGCTGAACTAACGACTTCCGACTGAAACTGACTGAAAAACTGACTGAAACTGACTGTTGCAAAGATGAAGTACATATTTATAAGCTCATTTCTGTCTCTCTCTTTCGTAATCGCGATGGTCACCATTTATCGATAGGAACACCAACGGATTTATCGTTCCACGGTGTTCTCACGTTGCTGAGTTATGGCGAGAGACGAATCATGTATTAGGTTGGCAAGGATGAAATTTGTAGTTAATAATATTGCCAACTGTAACAGCTTATTATTTTGACATTGGCTTAATATATTACCGTTCTGTTTTTTTTTGTTGAAAAGTTACATTGTAACGGCGCATTTGCACCGTTGCCCTCCCCGCGACCCAACCGACCATCTATCGGGTCGCAAAACATTGTTAACGCCGTTTGCACAACCTTCCTGAGACTGGACGCTCCGATCGCTCTCCGTACGGATGCATCGACTACCGCGATCGGCGCCAGCTTAGAGCAACAACAGCCGAACGGTTCCTGGCGCCCTCTGGGATTTTTCTCTCGGAAGCTAGACCTCACTCAAGTTAGATACAGTACGTACGACAGAGAACTCTTGGCTGTCCATGACGCCATCAAACACTTCGAGAGAATTTTAGAGGGGCACCCGTTCACGGTGTTCACGGACCACCGGCCCCTAACGTATGCCGCTAGTCAGCCTTCAGCGAAGGCTTCGCCGAGGCAAGCGAGGTAACTGGATTACATACTGCGCTTCAACTCCCGGCTAGCCTATACAAAAGGCGAAGAAAATGTCGTCGCTGACGCCCTGTCGCGACTGACGGATCCGCCAACGAAGGCACCGGAGGCAGCCAGTTCCAGTCCAGCCGCTCGGCCACTATTCAGAGCCATCCGCCCCGTTCCTACCTCCAGTCATTCCGCTCAACACCCGTTTTGTTACAGGGATTTGGCAACCTGTTCACACGTTTTTAGACGGGTCGACAGAGTTCGCAAGCCGTTGGAGCCTCCGTATACAGGCCCCCATCCCGTCATCCGTCGCCTCAACGAGAGAGCTTATGTAATTCAGATCAACGACGAGGAACAAGTCGTGTCTACCGACGCGCTAAAGCCGGCCTACCGGGAGCAGGGAGCCGCAGATGCCACAAGTCCGGATGCTGCACCAGTCAGGCCTGAAGCTCAACCGGAACAGCCAAGCATACTGCTACAGCCCGTAGAGCCGTTTCCGCACGCCGCGCTCCCAACTCCCAAACCGACCCCTGGCGCGAAAAATGTAGCGTTTCCGGATATGCCGGTCACTGGGGGGGGGGGGG
>NW_014556303.1:2586-11753 GCF_001313825.1 Dinoponera quadriceps
TGTAGCGCCAACTTCTGCCACTTCCGTTTCGCGCCAGCGACGGAAGCAGAGCTTGCGACCTAGAAAGGTCTTCCTCGCGCGGGCCGCGACGTTCCCGTCCGCGTGCGCTACCGTAACAGCTGGCGCCGCGCTCGGCGCGACGGGCGAAGCGTATCGGAAAAGACGCGTCCGTTTCGCCTTCTAGTGTTGCGCAGTTTATATAGCGAGCGATAGTGACGAAGCAGTTAGTGTGTAGCGAGAGATAGCGAGAGAGAGTAGCAAGAAGCAGTTAGAGAGTAGCGAGAGATAGAGGGATAGCGAGAGATAGAGAGATAGCGAGCGATAGCGAGAAGGAAGCGTGCGATAGCGAGCGGAGAAGCGGCGAGTGAGAAGACTTTGTACGAAAGAGGAAATACAGCGGTTGTAAAAGGAGACACGTGCAAGTTCCTTTGGCCTTGCCGGCCTCGCACCTGTTCCGGAATCCTGAAGGAGCCGTGGCCCCCTTCAACTGGCGCTTTGCGCCATCCTAAACTACACGATACGCACGTGACACGCTTCCGCAAGGAGAGTGATCACGTGCGTGTCAACGAACATAAACAAGCGGCCTCCGTCGGCTACAAAATCCGACCGGCGGAGGTATCGAGGCCGATTCCACCGAAGTCAGTCAGAGCGACATGTTCGCAGGCTGCTCCGGATCCCGACCTTCTTTGCCGAGGAACCGAGATGGTGTATGCGCCGTCTCAACTGCGTGTTTGTAGCCGCACTCGTAATCCTTTCTTGCCGAGGAACCGAGACGGTGTATGCGCCGTCCCAACTGCGTGTTCGCAGCCGCACTCGTAATCCTTTCTCGTTGCCAAGGAACCGAGACGGTGTATTCGCCGTCCCAGCTACGTGTTCGCAGTCGCACTCATCATCCTTCTTTGGGACGGTGTACTACCGTCTCCACCGGAAGTTCCCGGTTCCTAACTGACCTGCGACCGACTGACATTTGGCCCGAAAAATCCGGGGTGGCGACTGCGCCGTCTCTGCCGAGCATTCTCGGCCAAGTCTTGGCCAAGTAGTCTCGGTCAAATTACCGCCGTCCAAAAAGGAACTTCGGGTCCCTCGCGTTCACCGCGCCGAGTTGCAAGCGAGCGATCCTAGTAATAAGAACCCGCGGGAGCAACCTTCAACGGGGGAGTCAACGGGTAAGGGGGTGACGACGTTCGCTGTCTCTGCCGAGCGTTCTTGGCTCCGACTTTCCTGACGAAGAGGCGCCTCCGAGAGCGCACCGACCGTTTTCCCGGTGACAACACCATCGCGTCGCGTCTTCTTTCGCGATCTCCCGGTGCAGTGGTTCTCGCGGAGAATTCACGTCAACGTAGGAGCGGAACTCGATACCGCGGGTACCTCCTGGTTACCGTACCCGACTCCGTAAGACCTCTGGGCCCGGAGAGTACCTCCGTTTCTTCGTGCCACCTGCGCGTAGCTTCCGTTTTGCGTTCTCCGAGGCATTTAAACGGCATCGTGGAAAAAAAATCGCGGAGACCTGCGTTGTCAAAATAGCAACAACACCAACCGTGCGATCAAAACACCGCGCCTGCTCCCCGCGACTCTATCGACCGTCTACCGTGCGTCAAACCGTGTATACATCACCGCGTCTATCGAACTGCGTCCGCCGTCCCGCGCAACCGTCTCACCGCGAAACTCATCGATCAGATGAACTGTCATAATAAACACGCGACCGACGACAGCAGCAACACGCTCCGACGCATCCAGCGTCTTCCAGAAAGATTATTTTTTACAATACCGAGCCGATATCCGCTCGCACATGAATCTGCGTTTATAGCCGACAATAAATCTTTTGTTTATTAATCGAAAACTCTCTCTCACGCTCATTAAAACGAACCCGGCAGTCCGGCGAGCCATTCCAGGGCCACGATCGCCGCGTCAACGAGCTGATCGCTCGCCCTGACCAGTCTTCTCTCACACCGTTCTGGAAAGACGTTCCTGCCACGAAAGGTGGATAAAGACCAGGCGGAGAAGAAGGGAACGTCGCAACATATCTCCTGTTTAAAGAAACCATTGTAAGCTCTAAAAATATTAAAACCTTTTTTTAAAAATTAATTTTGTTGAAAATGGAACGGTCGGAAATTCGCACTATTATGAAGTATGAGTTCTTACGTGAAACTACGGCATCGCAGACCGCGCGGAAACATTAATAGTGTATTTGGTTCTAGTGTTACTACGCAGCAGACAGTATCAAATTGGTTCGCCAAATTTCGTACAGGTAACTTTGATCTCACAAATGAGCCACGCGGTCGCTCAGAATCAAAGGTCAATAATGACGAACTAATAGTCACCGTTGAGTCTGACTCATCTCAGAGTGCCTATGAATTATCGTAGAAGTTTGGTGTTAGCAAACAAACAATATTAACTCATTTAGTTCAAATCGGTAAAGTGAAAAAGTTGGATAAGTGGGTTCCACATGAACTGAATGAAAAACAGAAACAAAAGCGTTTGGAAGCTTGCTTGATGTTGCTTTCTCGTCACAAGTCTGATCCATTTTTTAATCGAATTGTTACTTGTGATGAGAAATGGATCCAATATGATAAACGCAAACATTTAGCACAGTGATTGGACAAGGATAAATCACCAAAACACACTCCAAAGCGCAATATTCATGAAAAGAATCTGATGGTGAGTGTTTTGTGGTCTAGCGCAGATATGATCCATTATGATTTCATAAAACCTGGCTCATCAATCACAGCAAAAATATGCAACCAACTGAACGAAATGATGCAAAAACTTAAAGAAAAACAGCCTAGATTGGTCAACAGATCGAATCCTATCTTATTGCATGATAACGCTAAATGATAACGTTAGATGATAACGCTGAGACCATACACTGCACAAATGACTGTGGCAAAACTACGGGAATTGGAGTTGGAACTTCTTCATCATCCTCCTTACTCACCAGACATAGCCTCCACTGATTACCACTTTTTCCGCAATTTGGACAACTTTTTAATAAAAAACCAATTTAATTCCGACACTGCTGTAAAACTGGCATTCCAGGAATTCATTGACTCTCGTCCGCCAGGGTTTTATATCATCGGCCTGAACAATCTGTCGTTTACATGGCAAAAGTGTATAGACAATATGGGTGCATACTTTGATGAATAAAATAATTCCTTATATTTGTAAGTTATCAACCAACTTTGCCTTTTTGTCTATAAATTTCATCCTTGACGACCTGATACATCCGTTCTTACGGAGCAGAAAATTTTAGTTTATTTATGTTGCATATTATATTTGAAAGCAGCATAACATAAGTTTAAAAGACGCGGGGTAAAGTGATGCTGGCACCGGACTTTCGCTCGCGGTGTCACAGGGCACATATGAGGTTTGCTTCATAAATTACGGGAACATAGACCGCGAATATAAATGAATCTTTGCGACATTGCTAAATTAGGTCAGTATCGATGAAAAATTTAACGCGCCACTTACGCTGTATGTGCGTGACGATGACTCGCTAGCCGTAGGCTTATTATTTGGAACAATAATCGTAGACGGTAACGTTATTATGTGCGGTGTCAGGTGCCGCGACGCTAACCTGCAGCGCAAAATGTTCGCATGCTGATAAAGTATGGAAATTTCAAGGCTGATCACTGAAGAGATTCTAATTTTGTTTAAAAGAGGTCAGTCTATGTAACAATACTTCTGCTATTTGGCGGCAGTGACTGCCGGTTTTGATTTAATTGAAATTAATAAGCTCGGAAAGGAATTAGGAAAACAGGTGAATTATTTAAACAATATATCGTTAGCTTCTGACAGGTTGGATACAAGTTTACTACTAACCGACACGACCACAAATAAAAACGCCCTGGTCACTTTATCTGCCGTGTGAGTGTGATAAGGCCCGGCTATCAAGGTTCACGGTGAGTTTAATTTCAAAAATAAATATACATTGGTTGGGGCGCGAAAAATATACTAACTGCTACATTTTTACAACTATGTGGTAATTAATAAGCGATATAGTTAGGTCTAAAACCTAATATTATAATTTATTTCAAGCACGCAGAAGTGGGCCTGGTACGATGTCAACTGGCGACCATCGCGGCGAAAGAAAAGCATAGGGAAAGCAGAGCGATAAAGAAGAGTAAAAGAGAAGGAAATGTTCCGGAATATCTTGCGACGTAACAACATATACCTGGTTGATTGATAAGACCTTAGAATGAAAATGAAAAAAACATTTTGTTAGCAAAACTCAACTTCAGTCTTCAATATAATCTTCTTTTAGCTCAATACACCGAATCCAACGAGTTTCTAGTTTTTTTAAGCCTTCCAAATAATAAGAAGTTTCTAAACCGCCAAATATGCGTCTGTTTCCCATTCAACCTCTTTATTTGATGCAAATCTCTTTCCCTGGAGACATCTTTTGAGATTTGGAAACAGGTAGAAGTCACACGTAGCCAGGTTTGGAGAATATTGTGGATGTGGGATCAATTCATATCTCAATTTTGCTCTTGTTTTTATCGATTTATGAGCTGGTGCATTGTCTTGACGAAATATAATTTTTTCTTTGCTAAATAAGGCCGTTTTTTCTTTATTTCCTTCATCATTTAATCAGTCCAACAATAATGCATAATATTCTCCTGTAATCATTCTTCCTTTTTCAAGATAATCGATGAGGATTATTCCATGTACATCCCAAAACACAGTGGCCAGAACTTTTCCAGCCGATTGTTGCGTCTTTCGTCACATCGGAGCACTTCCACCTTTTGGAACCCATTGTCAACTGTTGTTTCGATTTAGGTGTATAATGGTAGATTTATGTTTTATCGACAGTTATATATCAGCGCAAAAATTTATTTTATTTTCGCCTAAATTTGTCCAAACAATACTGAAAATTCAGAATTTGTTCACATTTTAGATTGATTACACAGGACCACAAAAAAAATCGATGAAAGGTTCTTTCGACCAGACTACGTGGATTATATGTTTTTTGGGTCGCTGAAACCGAATCCGAAGCCAGTTTTTCTCCATCACGTCAGGATTTTTCATAACCTCAAAATTAAGCCCAAAACTCAGCAACTCGTGGAATCATTAACCACCGCAAATTCCTTGATCCCATAACCCTTCTACTTTGAAAACCCAAAAACGCATAACTTCATTACCACATAATCTCAAAACCTGACCCGAAACAATAACACGTATCTCTTACGTCAGAAAATCGCAGTAAATGAGCTCTTAATCAAAGTATTGTAAACCTCATTATGTTCAAAACCTATAACCTCTTAACCCCTTAATCCTTCAACCTGTTAACCCAAAAACTCTATAACCCCGTAACCACATAACTTCGAAACCCGACCAGAAACAGGGACACGCATCTCTAACGTCAGAATATCGCAGTAAATGAGCTGTTGATCAAAGTATTGTAAATCTCATCTTGTTCAAACTATATAGCCCCTCAACCCCTTAAGGAAATTCTTATCAAAAAGAAGTTTGAAAAATCTGAATCGTGCTAATTTTTTTTAAAATTGCAAAATGTACTAGCACGTGAGACTGAAGCTCCGAATCTCAGTTTCAGCTCGTGTGTCGACATCCGGGGCACCTCCACGTGGTGACGGTGGGCAACGGAGTTGTTCCGTGATTCGGCAGAGTCCTCGGATTGCGGCGCTCACGCCGTCATGGTCGGCACATGAAAAAGTACGATGCAGGGATTCGGAACCCCAGTATCGGCGGCTGGTTCGGGCGAGAAAGCAGGCCCACAGGCGTCGTCATCAAACGACTGCAGCTCTACATCGGTGGGTAACTTGGCCTTTGAAGAGTATGATGTTTCAAGAAAGCTTATATGTGATAATAGCATAGACTCTTTCTGCGTTGTTTGTGGCAAATATGTTGTCAGTAAACTCATAAAGACATTCACAAATTTACTTAAAACTCGGTATACAGAATTTTTCGGTATAAAAATAGTGGACAATCAGTGGACTCCAAATTCTATATGCATGAGGTGTTCCTTGCAACTAAATAAACAGAAGAAACGGATGTTTGCTTCTCCAATGATCTGGTGGAAACCAGGAAATCACGAAAAGGATTGTTATTTTTGTTTAACGAAAGTTTTTGGGTACAACCAAAAGACAAAATCTTTAATTTCTTATGTAACTGTTAAATCTGTGACTTTTCCTACGCTTCTTAATGCTGAACAAAGTTCTGAAAGTTGTATTACTTTCGATGAAATTGAAAGTGAAATGGTAACATTACAGGACGAAGATCTAGCTTATGGAGACAATGAGGATGTAGAGATGAACAGTGAAACATTGGAGGAATCAAAAGATGCGACTGATGTGGATTCTAAAGGTTTTACTCAAGAAGAGCTTAATGATTTGGTACGAGATGCAGGACTTTCAAAAGAAATATCTGAGCTGTTAGCGTCAAGACTGAAAGAAAAAAATTGCTTAACTCCAGGAACTCGTATCACTTTCTATCGCGACAGAGAAATTGAATTTAGAAAATATTTCACAAATATTAAAAATTTAGTCTATTGTAACGATATTGAAGGGCTTATAAAAGAATATAAAATTCCTTATAAATCCAACGACTGGCGTCTATTCATAGATTCTTCCACGCGAAGTTTAAAAGCAGTATTGCTACATAATGGCAACATATACGCTCCACTACCCGTTGGCCACTCAGTTGCGTTGAATAAAGAGTACCACAACCTTGGCTTCTTACTGGAAAAGTTGAATTACGATAACATAAGTGGCAGATGTGTGGAGACTTGAAAATAATGACGATTGTACTAGGTCAACAAAGTGGTTTTACATAACATCTTTGCTTTATATGTAAATGGGACAGTCGAGCTCGCAATGAGCATTATGTAAAGAAGGATTGGCCACTTAGAGACAACTTTATTCCAGGATCTAAGAATATTATAAAACAAAGTCTGATACCTACAAACAAAGTTAATCTTCCACCACTACATATAAAGCTCGTACTAGTAAAACAATTCATTAAAGCGATGAAATCCACTGAAAGCGAAGCTTTTAAGTATATCTTTGAAAAATTTCCAAAACTGTCTGATGCGAAAATCAAAGAAAGTGTGTTTAATGTACCACAAATAAGAGAACTGTTGAAAGACGATAAATTTGAAAAGAAAATGACTAAGGTTGAAAAAGCAGCCTGGAAAAGTTTTAGAGACGTTAAAAAGAAATTTCTAGGCAATACAAAAGATCCTAATTATGTAAGTATTGTTCAAAATATGGTGACAAATTTTAAAAACGTGGGTTGCCTTATGAACCTGAAACTTCACTTTCTTCATTCACATCTCGAATATTTTCCTGGTAATTTAGATGATTTTAGTGAAGAGCAGGGTGAAAGATTTCACCAGGACTTACAAGATATTGAAAAGAGATATCAGGGTATTTGGGATGACCACATGTTGGCAGACTATTGTTGGTCTTTAAAAAGGGATACGCCAAACTAACATAAAAGAAAAGCACTACGAAGATCATTCACCAATAAACGAACGCGTTATTATTGTAAGACTTCAGAAGATTAAACAACCATTGTGTAGTTTTATAGCTCCTATGAAAATCGTGAGAGGCAAGGTAACTCACGTAAATAAAGCACCCTGAATCGTGAGAGGCAAGGGGACTCACGTAAATCAAGCACCCCGAATCGTGAAAGGCAAGGGGACACACATAAATTAAGCACCCTAAAGGGAACAGAAGTCTACTACGTCCTCGTCGTTGTTCCTGGGTATGGCTAAACGTAGGCTTTTAATTTATAATTTGACCAAGCTCATCCGGCGATTTTCTGGCGTCACAGATGGGTGTCTCTTTCGCTGGTCGGGTTTGAAGATTATTTAGTTACGAGATTATGGGGTTTTTGGGTTAAAAGAGTGTAGAGTTAAGAGGTTAAGAGGTTATAGGGTTTGAACAAAATGAGGTTTACAATGCTTTGATTAAGAACTCATCTACTGCGATTTTCTGACTCAGAGATGCATGTCCCTCTTTTTAGTCAGGTTTTAAGGTTATGTGGTTACGGGGTTATGGGGTTTTCGTGTTAACGGGGTTTAGGATAAAGGGGTTTAGAGGTTTTAGGGTTTGAACATAATGAGGTTTACAATACTTTGATTAAGAGCTAATGTACTGCGACTTTCTGACGTAAGAGATACGTGTTATTGTTTCGGGTCAGGTTTTGAGGTTATGTGGTAATGAAGTTATGCGTTTTTGGGTTTTCAAAGTAGAAGGGTTATGGAATCAAGGAATTTTTGGCGATTAGAATTTGCAGTAGTTAATGATTCCACGAGTTGCTGAGTTTTGGGCTTAATTTTGAGATTATGAAAAATCCTGACGTGATGGAGAAAAACTGGCTTCGGATTCGGTTTCAGCGACCCAAAAAACATATAATCCACGTAGTCTGGTCGAAAGAACCTTTCATCGATTTTTTTTTGTGGTCCTATGTTATTGGCAATCGTGGCACCCATCTTACACTTAGCTTTCTCATACCCAAATGTTCGTGTAAGATATTAAACACACGTTCAGATAAAACGCTCACAGCCGCAGTTAGTTTACACAATTTCACTTTGGGGTCATCCAACACGATATCATGGATTTTTTCACTCATTTTTGATATAGTCACCTCATTTGGACGACCGCTGCGTTATGCATCCGATATACTGGTACGACCCCGTTTAAACTCAGCAATCCAGTTATATACGGTTGAATTCGACAGAGCAAATTCCTCCACAGATTCTTAGAATTTCTCAATCATTTCTTGTGGTTGCAAGCCTTTCAAATAAAAATACTTAATCACTGCGCGAATTTTAGTTTTCTCCATTTTTATAAAATATTAGAGGTTATATGCTTTCGGTGGCTGTCACAAATATACTGATTGTCATAGCTGTCTGCAAATGTGTAGCGAGAGGTTTGAAGATTGGCACTATTGGAAATTCATGGCGCATTGGAGGTAGCAACACCACTAATGTTTCATTCTAAAGACTTATGAATCAACCTGGTATATACAGTTAGTCGTTAATATCTAATTGATATATTGAGTTGGCAAATAAGTTCGTTCGGTTCTTTTGACTGGTATAAAATACAATTTATTTAATATAAAAAATATATACTAATCAATAATGTATTGATCATTTTTTTCTATAACTTCTTGCCATCTTTTTACCAATTTCATAATCCCACATT
>NW_014556304.1:0-511 GCF_001313825.1 Dinoponera quadriceps
AATATTTTTCATAATTTACAATGATATAATTGATGAATAATGAATATATATAATAAATTACAATGATATAATTGATGAATAATGAATATATTATAATGTTATTTTACGAGAATGTTTTCATTGCATTATTTCATTTGGAAATTGTGCAATTTTATCAACATGTGACAATACTTACAATTGAACAAGATGTTAATAAAGAATAAAGAATACGATGCATCATTATTGCCGCCACGGAAATAATCTTTTTTGTTATTAAAACCCACATTTGCGTCTCTGCCTTCGGCCGAGGAACATTACGGTTTGAGCATGGTAATCTTAATACAGTAATGCACATCCAGGCTATGTTTAACTTCGAAAATTATTTAACAATAAAATTAATTATTTTCTTAGATTACCGAAGCTACAGTGCAGATTCATTACATTGAAGGTAATTATATCACGATGTTGGCAAACCACCAAGTTGCTTATGCCATTAATGAAGATATTTTATAGACAAATAATCTTAACAAAC
>NW_014556305.1:0-3847 GCF_001313825.1 Dinoponera quadriceps
AAAAGCAAGGGTATTGGGTGCCGTACGAGTTGAAGCCAAGAGATGTTGACGCGGCGTTTGTTTACTTGTGAACAGCTGCTTGAAAGGCAAAGATGAAAAGGTTTCTGCATCGCATTGTGACTAGAGATGAAAAATGGGTTCATTACAATAACCCCAAGCGCAGAAAATCATGGGGCGTTCCCGGCCATGCTTCCACATCGACGACCAAACCGAACATTCATGGCTCCAAGGTAATGCTCTGTATTTGGTGGAATCAGCTCGGCGTAGTGTATTACGAGCTATTAAAACCAACTGAAACAATCACAGGCGATCGGTATCGAACTCAATTGATGCGTTTGAGCCGAACATTGAAAAACAAGCGGCCGCACTAGCGGCTAAATAACGCTTCACAGACAGCGCGTTATGGGCAGGTGCATTGTCCTGGTGCAAGATCTACGATTTGTTTTTTTACAACTCCAGCCGTTTCTTACGAACTCGCTCTCGCAGTGTTGCCAAAACTTTCAAATAGTAAGTTTGGTTTACAGTTTGACCCTTTGGAACCCGTTCAGTCATCACGATGCCGTTGATGTCGAAAAAAACGATTAGCATGGCTTTAAATTTTGATTTCGACATCCTTGTTTTTTTCATTCTTGGGGATGCAGGAGGACACGCGCATGAGATAGAGAATTCTCACCATAGGCCTCTTTCAACAAGTTATAGCACTCAGTCGGAGTTTTTTTTAATTTAACGAGAAATTTCACATTGATCCGTTGTTCGTGTTTCTCGTCACATATTGTTATCGGCACGAGAAAAAAACACGTTCGTTTCTAACTTCTATAGAAAAAATACTACTACAGCGACAAAAACGAGGTTTCGTACTGGAATAGTAGACACTTCCACCTATCCAACGCTGCATTCGTTTCTCCCCCTTCCCCTCTAGGACGACTTCTGCGCGCGCAGTCTCGTTATTTAATAGCCAGACCTCGTAATGTTACATAGAATTCATATTGAACTCAATGAACTAATTGGTTGTTCACTTTTTGCTCTGATGCTGGGTCCCTAGAGCGGTTCTAGTTAGGTTTCAAACCCTTGGCTACACCAATTTGAATTTATTTTATTAAAATCAATTTTTGAATTAAGTTAGAGTACGACTAAAGTCTTAAAAGCCATATAAACAAAAGTAGCCACTATCTGTTAGTTTTGGGACTTTTAGAAGCCATCTTCTCTGGAAAGTTGAGCTGGTTCAAGTTAGAAATTTTTTGTTGGCTTCTCAGATTGATGAGACCTTTCATTTGATACCATTTTTGAACCGTATTTCGATGTACTCGATCTGAGGATAATGGTCAATAATATTTTGGCATTAGCTTTTTCGATGTTACTAGGGAATGGGACAGCACCCAGTAAGCAAAAAATCATTACTACGATGTTACAACGATATTCAAAAACATGTAATATTTTCAAATATAATGTATTTAATATTGTATACAACATCATTATGAACAAACTTTGACACTGATTGGGAGATTTCGATAATGTTGAGATGGAAATGTTATTACGTTGCAAATAACGTTAACGTTTTTCTATTATTTCCATAATGTTTGCGAGATAATATTCATGAAACGATAAAATTTAAACATATTATCAATGATACCTATGATAATCGCTTGCGTTCCTATTCTTAAAATGGTTGCGTATACGTAAGTCGTTGCGCAACTATATTATGATATAATTATACTGGCGCAGTGATACATATACGCAATAATTTGTCAAGAATAGGAGCTCTGGTCTTACTACTTACTAACCGGCCACGCATAGGTTAAATTCGTCTTGTATGATTTCATGCTGAAAATATTATTCTATCTTTATTGTATGCCGAAGAAGATAGAATCATGCTTTTAGCATCAAAACTTGCAAAACAAGCTTAGGCATAAGAACATGCAGCGTTGATTATTGCGACTACTTACACAACAATAATTTCATATTTCTTATCCAGGTCATCATACACAAAATTTCTTGAAATAGCGGACAAACGGTGAGACGGTAAGACTTGAACATATTAGAACAATATAAAAAACAATATTATAACAAAATTAATACGAGGATAGTTTGAAGATTAATTTGCTTTAATATTAAAGACAACAGATTTAGTTTTGTGATGGTGCAGTTAGCATCAAGAACTCCTGCGGCTCGGCCGTCCCATTGTCGGGCCGATACCGGTGTTTTGCGCCACTTTTATTTGCCACATTAAACGCACGCAAGTGACGTGTGCGAGTAACAGCACGCGATTTGGGCAAACAATAAACAACACGCCATTGTTAAGTAACGGCACGTCAAAACCGACGACGGATTAGTACGAGGGTGGATCAAATATAAACGAGCCTTTTTAAATTGCGCGCCCGTCGGCGGCGTGAGGGTTCTGCAACGTTTTGGACAGTGGAACGGGGTTATGTATAAAGCAGTAATAACGTTGGCGCGCTATGTGCTTCTTACTCTCAGCAGTAATCACGATGAGAGAGGAAGAGGTTCACCCCGCAGTTGCATAACGTGTTATTATTAAGTTTCTCGTCAACGAAAATGTAAATACTGCTGAAATTCGGCGCCGTTTACTTCCACAGTTCGGGGAAAGAACCTTTTCATGGGCTCGAGTGAAGCAGTGGTGTAACGAATTTAAGAAAGGACGGGAGCGTATTAAAAACATTGCCGCCGTCCCCGCACCAGCATTATAGCGCACAACACCGAAGCTGTTCGAGGACTCATCGAAGGCGATCGGCGCTTAACTGTTCTTGAAAAAGTTTGATATTTGGGTACCATTGAATTGAAAGAAATTCATTTAACAAAGCGTATCAATATTTTGGTACCATTGAAGCGTTTGATATTTGGGTACCATTGAATTGAAAGAAATTCATTTAACAAAGCGTATCAATGCTTGCAATTCTCATCTCAAACGCAATGAATTCGATCCTTTTTTGAAGCGAATAATTACTGGTGATGAAAATGGATTGTTTACGATAATATTAAGCGAAAACGTTCATAGTCCAAACGTGATGAGCCACCACAAACCACCTCGAAAGCTGATATTCACCAAAAGAAGATTTTGCTATCAATTTGGTGGGATGGGAAGGGTGTGGTATTTTTTGAGCTCCTTGCAAGGAACCGAACCATCAATACGGATGTCTACTGTCAGCAACTGGACAAACTGAATGCAGCGATTAAAGAAAAACGGCCAGAATTGGTCAATCGTAAAGGCATCATCTTCCACCAGGACGCCACACACAACTTTGGTCACTCTCCAAAAATTAATGGAGCTTGGTTGGGAATTGATGCTACATCCACCATATAGCCCTGACATTGCGCCGTCAGATTACTATTTATTCCGATCCTTGCAGAACTACTTGGATGGTAAAACTTTTAAGAATGATGAAGCTGTGAAATCGCACTTGGATCAATTTTTTGCCGATAAAAACCAGAAGTTCTACGAGCGTGGAATTATGAAGTTGCCAGAAAGATAGCAAAAGGTCATCGAACAAAATGGAAAATATGTTAGTGATTAAAGTTCATTCTATGCACAAAAAAATTGTATTTTATTTCTATGAAAAAATCGGCAATTACTTTTCGGGCAACCCAATACATTTGTTGCTCATGTCCTCTATGAGGACCCGAACAAAGTTATTCTTTAAACCACCCTTGTATATATTATATATAACGTTGTTTCTAAGTTTAAATTATAAGCAATTTTGAATTGTTGCATTGACCTCAAATAAATGTCAAAGTAACATTTAAAAAAATGTTTCCTGTGATATTTTAAAAATATTATATAAGGTCTAGTAAAAAGTAATCCATTATTTTTGTGTCAAATTGGAGGCTTTAT
>NW_014556306.1:0-83134 GCF_001313825.1 Dinoponera quadriceps
TAGATTGCTCTGTTTGTGTACATTTGAGAGCCGATTGAATAAGACGCCTTGATTGCTTACATGAAAATGGAAAAATCAGAGAAGCGTGCGGTCATCGAATACTTCTATCTAAAAGGCCTAACAACGTTATAAATTTAAGTAGAGCTGGATTCCACACTGAAAGACTCTTCTCCATCATATTAAACGGTTAAACAGTGGGTTTCTAAATTTAAAAAAGGTTGCACGAGCACTTCTGACGATCCACGTTCAGGACGCCCCGTTCAGGTCATAACTCTCGAAATGATTAGAAAAATTCATAAAATAGTGATGGAGGACCGCAGATTAAAAGTAAGTGAGATAGCTGAGGCTACTAGGATGTCAACTGAACGTGTGCGCAATATTTTACATGAACGTTTGAGTATAAGGAAGCTCTGTGCTAGGTGGGTGCCGCGTTTGCTAACATTCGATCAAAAATTCACCTGGAAAACTGTTTCAATCGAAAATTTGGCGCTGTACAAGTGAAACCCCAGCGAATTTTTGCGTCGATTTATAACTGTGAATGAAACTTGGATTCACCACTACACTCCTTAAACTAAACAACAGTCGAAACAATGGATTGGACCAGGTGAACTAACCCCAAAGAAGGCAAAAACAATTTTATCGGCGAATAAGGTTATGGCGACTGTTTTTTGGGATGCGAAAGGAATTATTTTTATTGATTACCTGGAGAAGGGTAAAACCATCACTGGTCAATACTACGCAGAGTTATTGCAGCGTTTGAAGGACGAAATGAAAAATAAACGACCTCACTTGGCGAAGAAAAAAAATCTTGTTTCACCATGACAATGCACCTGCCCATTCGTCGGTCGCTACGATGGCTAAAATCAAGGAATTGAAGTTTGAATTGTTCTCCCAACCAGCATATTCACCAGATTTAGCCCACAGCGACTTTCATTTGTTTCTTAACCTTAAAAAATGGCTTGGAGGTAAAAAATTTGAGACCAACGAGGAAGTCATCGATGCTGTAAATGAGTATTTTGAGGGACTTGACATATCGGACTATAAAAATGATATCACTGCATTAGAGCACCGTTATGAAAAATGTATAAATCTTGATGGAGATTTTGTTGAAAAATAAAACGAAAAAAAAAAACGAAAAAAGTTGTTTTTCTTTATCAGGCCGGAAACTTTTCACCCCACCCTCGTATATATACGTATAATAGAGGAGCGGAAGAGGCAAAAGTAAAAAAATACACGTATATCTCGAAAATCGCCTCGCAAGTGCAAGTAACTCCAAACACCGTTTTAAAAGTTTGAAAGCGACTGCATTGTTTCCATCTCCGCAGAGCAAATCCGTCGGCATCGCAGCTTATAACACCCCTTGGTACAATTTGAAACCCAGTGACGGCCGAGTTTTGTTGATTATTATATTACGATCGCAGAAGCAATTGACGCTCACAGCAGGAAAGATGGTGGATCTCTCCTTAGAATCCTTCGCGAGTGTAAGATTTATATGTACATCTCATAACACGTAACTTTATGTACACGTAACACTGCGAATACACATAATTTTCCTAGACATAAACTTCACGTAAAAACTACTTATTTTCACAGTTATTCTTTGTTCGCAATTGATTGCTGCGTGTACTAAATTTTCGACGCGAGAAGCGCACTAAACTATGATGTTATTGTGAATTATGAGATTTTATTTTACCAATAATTTAAGAGACACTATTTTTTTAAGACCATGAAAGTCTCTGGATCATACTTGTCCGTGCTGTTGGCGATGCAATGAAAGGTTAATCTCGGCTGGACAATTATTTTTTAATAAAGAATCGTCGCAGAACACTGAGTTACTCGTGAAAATCACTGGTTATAGTCTTCGACATTGTACAGAAAGAACATATTTCACTGACAAAAAGAGGATTGGACCCATGTTGGTCCAGTCATAATAAAGTCCATTCGTGGAAAATCCATTGTTGCTTCTTTTCCGTAAAGATGATTGGCTATCCCGAAATCTCGATCTGAATGCGAGTCGTTTTCCACTTCGGCTCGCTGTTGTCACGGGCGATTGTCAACGTAGAACCTTACCGTACGTAGTAGTATGTTTTGACAGTTTGCATGTAAGTGTTAACATATTTCCGCGGGAAACAAGGCTAGCATGCCTACAAAAAGTTAATTTCTCCATTGAAGTACGTTTTCCAGCAAGGTACACAGAAAAACGCGAAGTTATTTTGTCGGCAAAATATCATGTTAAGATATTAAGACATCGTGTTTCTCTGCTTTTCCTTACTTAAAACACAGAAAATAGAATATAAAGTATAATAAACGAAAATATAAGAAATAATATAATGCGTTTAATATATATGTTATCAGAAAAAAAGCTCGGTTGTAGGAACAAATAATTTCTTGCAGAAGTTTTAACTGAGGCGATTGCTATTAGTTACTTCATAGGGCATTCGATTTATTGACTCGACCCTATTCAACAGAGTTTCGCTGGTCGATACCAATACTAAAATCTATAGAATATATTACTTTGGACCCGATTTGTGGAACACTATTGAAACAAGTCGAGTCAATATATCATATACAATATTCATAACATTTTAATACAGTTTTATGTTCAAACGAATATATTCAGTAGTAGCAACACAGGTTTTTTTCGTATGGTATTCTTATTCGGTTAACATAAACTGAAATTTTCCCAATATAATAATTAGCTACAGAGCGTACCTCTATTTTGTTCTAATTTTTCTCAAATACAGACGACATACGTGATCATCGTCCGAATATCGTTTTTCCTGAAAAATTAAAAAATGCTTCCATGTTGAAAATTTCCAGGTTCACGGCCCCCTAATAATCTTGACCGCTCTCAATTTATTGAGTTTTTCGAATGAGGTTTCCGAATATATGTGCGATTCAAACCAAAAGCTTAAGTTATTCGTCCGAAACACTCTCCATCTCCTCGCACAAGTTTCTTACCGACGCCACGTTTCAGTTCACCGGTAGATGCACGCCCGAACAATTTATTGATACGTAATTCCTCTAAAAATGTGCTAGAAACTAGATTGACTGAAAAACTATATTTAAGGTATTTTAATCGAGAAAAACCAGTTAAGAAGATGGTACAAAGAACCCTTGCGTTCTCCACCACATTGTGTTGAATGAAGAAATTTTCCTTCTGTTCGTAAAACACATATAAACATTCCACATGCACTTTCTGTAATAATTGTAAATCCGGTCCGTTTGTAATCGTATATGAACATTCCCGCGGCATGAACGCATCTACATCAAGCATCGAAGGCGACATGTACTCGCGCTTAGTTTTTCGATTCTTCAATAAGTTGCTCACTTCCTGCGGGCTGCAAAACTTTCCAGCAAGAGATGAATGCTTATGACTGGTGCCTCTCGCGCGAGCAAACACCATGCTGTATCTATGTCCACACGAATCTTTGCATATTTAAACTGCGTAGCTCGCGATTATAGTTCAATAACAGCGATAATAGCATGCGAAACAGAAGAAATGTCTGATTTTTTTGCTTTTCTCGCATCGAGGTAGAAAAAGCTGCAGGACGGATATAATCGATAATGACCTGCTCGCATACTGGAAAATATTTAATGAGAAGCTCTCATTGGTCGATCGCCCAAGGGTGCACACATTTGATGACGCCTCTCAAACCCCCCAGTCTGTACACGTATATTCTGCGACGCACGTCGGGCCATCATCGAAGAAAAGAAGAAGAAATATATTTTGTCAGTGAAAGTCTCCCCTCGCTTTACCGAGACTTTTCACTCGGTTTCCCTGTGACTCTTTGACTGGCACTCGTATCCAGACAGGCAACACCGGGGGGAAACAAAATGATAGCCCGTAGGACTACGCTTAATCGCACACTGAAGTATATGTTCATTCTATATGGTATTTGGCCAGGCATGTCCTGCGTTCTGATCTGCAGGTTATTTTGGACCGTCATGTTAGCATTCATAGAATACTGTCATTATTATTACTTTGTGGAGCATATGTACACCGCCGACTTCATCGATCTGGTGGACTGCATATGCGGATTTCTGGCATACGGCAAAGTGTTCATAAAGATTATCTTGTTTTGGTTGAATCAACAGTAAGTGCAGCGTTCATCATGCTCATATATACCTTAACGCTAACATATTGTCATTATTGTCAGAATATAATTTATATTTAGTGTTGTGAAAAACAAATCCTCTCAAGATTAGGACAATGTAAATATAAGATAGAATTTCTTACGATTTTCATCGATACATCCCGAGTGTATGTAAAATTGTATATCGTATAATAACTATAGTTATAACACAATCATTTTCACACACTCGCACACGCAATCACATACATAAATTGCAATCCAGTTTATAATGTTGTGGTGTGTATGGTGTCTGATTACTCGTATCGCGATATGCATTTCTGTAGACGATAATACTTCGGTAGTTTTCGTTTGGGACAGCTACTAGATGTCGAAAGCTTCACAGTCGTCAACTTTTTAGATCTGCCTTTATTTTTTTTTTGGAAACCCGAATGATTGTTCAGTCGCGTGAAATTAAAATTATCCAGTGATCACGTGTAATCGCATAATCGACAAACTAGATCGTTTGCAGAAACGTCATCAAGATCATGTCGATAATGGCAGACGATTGGGACGATTGTGCCAAGAGCGATATCGGGCTTCGAGAGACGGAATACAAAGCGAAAATCTCAGATTGCCTTATAAATTTTGTAGTCATGCTTCACGCGATGGAGACCTGCGCATGTTGTTCTAGCACTATGCTCAAAATCCTTCAAGTCACCAATCGCACGGAGGAGCTGACTTATATGCACAAGTTCGATATGCCCTTCGACGTTAACACGCAACTCATGTACAGAAGCATATTATTCTCAGAATTCATCGCTGCGATGACAATCAGCTGTGTAGCTGGTGCGACGAACATATTGGTGTTGAGTCTGGTAAGCAGGACGAGCATATCGACAAGGAAGCGGCGACATTCTGTTTTAACATGATAAACGTGAATTAACGTGATAATAAATTTAACTGATTGAGTGTCTAGCAAATATTTGGTATGTGTCTCGCCCCCTATGTCGCAAAGAAATTTTATGCCAGACTGGTAGCCGTGCACCTAAAACTATTGCCTTTTTTGTAGAAGTCAAGTATGATAGTCGTGAAGTCTGATCAATTTAATAAGCGAAATTTTCAATTATAGACATTACACGCCGCCGGCCAAATGGACGTTCTTCGTAACTGGTTCACGCAACTTGTACCCCTTGCAAATGAGAATAAACATAAATCCACCGTTATTATGCTAAAACGGATCGTACGAAAACATCAGAAAATCATTGATTTTTCGGAAACCATTGAAAGTCTCTACTCGCTGATCGCGTTCATGCAGTTCACGTCGAACATGATAATGATTTGTTCATTGGGTTTTGTGATCGTAACGGTAAGATCGTTGAATACCACAAATAGAGGAAAGATATGCAAAGAAATACAAGTATACATTGCGGCTTTATAAAATTTTAATCTATTTTTATATACGCAAATTTCATTCTCTATTAATTCTTTTTCCTTGTCGCCATTCATCATACGCCTCTTACCACGTACATCTGCAAAATAGAAAATGACGTGTAATTCACAAATGCATCAAATAAATCTCTGCTCGATATTACAGTCAATCGGTGGTCCCGACGTGGTAGAAATGATAGTGAGGTCCCTGTTGTTCTTCACCATAACGAATCTCGAAGCGTTTATATTTTGCTTCGCAGGGGAATATCTAAACAATAAGGTTAGTGATGAAAAAGTAATCACTACAATGACGAACAAGCGATGCTGTCGCAGAAACATCTGTCAGTTTCTGTGGGCACTTGTGTGGGCAGCAAAACAATTTACTTTTTCAAATGTACTAATTGCCACTTACTGAATTATTTTGTTGAATAAACAAATTAATTTGCTGTAAGAACAAATTACTATTGTAGAAAAATTCTATATTGTTCTAACGGCAAATCAAATTCAGCAGAATTTTTCTCATTCACAAAACTGTTTTTGCTTTAATCACGAATAATTTGCTAATTTGGTTATGCCGGCTAAATTTTATCGCTATTCAATATGCAGTAGCAAGGATAGTTTCGTGACAACAGCAAAATTATTTTCCGCCGCGCATTGTTCACATGCGATACACATATATGTGTGCATAATAGACGAGCTGAAGAGGCAAAAGTAAGGAAATACACGTATATCTCGAAAATCGCCTCGAAAATGCAAGTAATTCCAAACACCGTTTTAAACGTTCGAAAGCGACTGGTTTGTTTCCATCTCCGCAGAGCAAATCCGTCGGCATCGCAGCTTATAACACCCCTTGGTACAATTTGAAACCCAGTGACGGCCGAGTTTTGTTAATTATCATATTACGATCGCAGAAGCAACTGACGCTCACAGCAGGAAAGATGGTGGATCTCTCCCTAGAATCCTTCGCGAGTGTAAGATTTATATGTACATCTCATAACACGTAACTCTGTGTACGCGTAACACTGCGAATACACATAATTTTCCTAGACAAAACTTCACGTAAAACCTACTTATTTTCACAGTTGTTCTTCATTCGCAATTGATTGCTGCGTGTACTAAATTTTCGACGCAATAAGCGCACTAATCTATGACGTTATTGAGAATTATGAGATTTTATTTTACCAATAATTTAAGAGACACTATTTTTTTTTTAGATCATGAAAGCCTCTGGATCATACTTGTCGGTGCTGTTGGCGATGCAATGAAAGGTTAAACTCGGCTGGACAATTATTTTTTAATAAAGAATCGTCGCAGAACACCGAGTTACTCGTGAAAATCACTGGTTATAGTCTCCGACATTGTACAGAAAGAACATATTTCACTGATAATAAGAGGATTGGATCTATGTTGGTCCATTCATAAAAAAGTCCATTCGTGGAAAATCCATTGGTTTCCAAGAGGCTATCCCGAAATTTCGATCCCGATGTGAGTCGTTGTTCACTTCGCTTCGCAACTGTTGCGAACGATTGTCATCGTAGTGATTATACGTTTTGACAGTTGTGTGTAAGTGTTAACACATCTGTTGTTCCACTTTTTTCTAAATTACGAACAAAATACGTAACATTCGTTCTTCCTGGAACATATCAGAACTCATCTCTGTTGAAAATTTCCAAGTCAATTGCACGGAAATCCAATAGATCCCATGTGATTCATATAGGGTATTAAGAATCCATATAAAAATCTACATTGTTTATGAAAATTCATATAGGAATTCACATGGATTGTTACTTAGGACCTAGGTTTTTAGCGCAAATCTCCAGGGCCAATCATAGCATTCCATATGGATTCCCACCTGATATCCTTCAACAGAAATTCCGCTTTCTCATGACTGACGCTCGGAGTTGTATGAATCTTCCATCAAAGCACGTCAATGATGATCACACCACGTGTCCGTAAATACATAGGATCCGTGAGACTCTTCCTAATTTCTGAAAAGCTCTCTTATTGGAAATCTTCTGTGTGTATTATTTTTATACTCTATCGGCACAATTATACTGTTATAACTACAACGATAGCACTTTCGTTTCGGCAATAGCATTACAGAATTTAGGGATCTCCTCAGAACGCGTTAGCGATGATCTCTGGGTCTTCGTGAATTTCGGCACAACACGAATGAACTTTCAGCTATTACTGCCCATGGCGAGACATATTCTCGCGCGATTCCGCTCCTCCGCTCTTTCCCCGACTTGTTCTCTCGCGGTTTTTTCGCTCTCTGGATTTCGAAGTTTCGCCCGAAGGTCGCAGCGAGGGACTGACCGTTGGACATGCGTCGTCGTTGCGTCTACATCTGCGCGGGATCGACTCTTTGCATATTTAAGCTACGCAATTGACAAGCGCATAAGAACGGGCGTATTATATCAGCGCGTCCCGAGACGCGGGGGGACGAGATCTTACATATTCCCTTTTTCCTCGCTAAGTTTCATGGAAACGTGAAAACAGCGAATGTATATTCGCCGTTTGCGCGTATCATGGTAAAAATATTTGATGAGCAGCCGCGATTGGTCGATCGCCCAAGGGTGCAGTGCGCTGCTTGATGACCTCTCGCACTTTGTTTCCCCAGTCATCGCGTAGGTACCTTGTGACGTGCATCGTCGGAACATACATTCGGCGACTTCGCGCACCGCTCTTACTCTCTCCCGGGAGTGCTCGTTTCATTATAAGTATTCTAATGCGCTCATTTCGACGCGAAAGAAATCATGACTCGTAAGAGCACGGTCATGGCTCGTAAGAACACGATCAGTCGTATGGTGGAGATCCTGCTGCCCATGTTTGGCGTCTGGCCGGGCAGACCGTGCGTTATAATCTTCAGGGTGTTTTGGGTCGCCTCGGCAGTATTCGTCGAGTTTTGCCACTATCGCTATTTCGTCTCGCACCTGAGCGCCGAGAATTTTTTCGATCTAGTGGACTGCCTGTGCAGCTTCTTGGCGCACGGAAAAGTGATCACCAAGCTAATCATGTTCTGGGTGAATCAGCGGTGAGTGAAGGGACGTTGCAGGAGCGACATCGCGGAGAGGAAGTTACGGTAACTTCGCTATTGTGATGTGACGATGATTTTCGAAGGTATTTGAAACTACTTACCACATGCAGTGGTAAACGGTAGATATCATTGCGATTGATTGCATCGGGTTTTCGGGGAAAACATTGTAATGTGATATAACAGGGCGCGAATATAGTGCAATATGCAATGTAGCACTGTCAATTTCGGCTACCTGCGTGCCTGAATCTTTCAGTAACTGATTATACGGCTAATTTCAGACATTATAAAAGATTGATTTTTCGAACAATAACAGATAATTGACAGATGACGTCTGATTTTAGCCGTACACTTAGTTACTGAAAGACTCGGATATCCGGATAGTCGAAATTGACAGCATCAATACGGTGGCATATCTGCCATATTTTCGTTCGTGGCTCGGAATATAATGACCTCCTCTATACCTATTATTTTTAGCATTCAGTTAACTTATCAATTTAATAAGATTGACAACTCCGTTTCATACATCACATGCGAGAAGGAAATTTTTAGACATAACTTAGCGACTAATAATCACCGCACATTCAACGCTCTAGGATTTTTTATCCAAGCAGAAACTTTCAGTGCACAAAAATAATTAAGAGCAATCGTCGAATCGTGTCACCAAAGTTATCGCGATCATATCGTAGATAATTCCTGAATGTATGTTTAATCGCACGAGGCAAAAAAATATTGTCGCTGCCTAAAATCCGTTTCTCTACCGATGCGATTAATTAGGCCGTAATTAACGAGAGCGAACGCCGTGATCGATCGCGCTCGGTAATTACGTAGCCAGCAGTCCACCCCGTCGCAATTGTCTCCTTACGCGTACTCGATGCTTTCCCGCGCGGCCGCTCGAGAAAATCCGAGCGATAATAGAAAGCGGAAAATAAGAAACGAAAAGTCGCGATTTAAATGAAAAAAAGAAAAAAATGATTAACGTCAATACGGTTCCGCCAGTTGAAGATGGCGTACATCTACGACGTCCTGCGACGCGTGGATTAGGATTTCCCCCTGAGGGTAAGCGTGTGATCGAGGAAACGCAATCATTCGCAGAAAACTGATGGAAACGTTGGCGCTGATGACGGACGACTGGAGCGATCGCGCGAATAACAACGATGCCGGCATGCACATGATGGCGCGCAAGGCGAAAACGTGCAATCGCATCACTAACGCGATAATGATCCTTCACACCATGACGATCGTAACATATTGCACCGGGATGATCATCGCCGACGTAAACGTCACCGATCAAACGACCGAAGTGCCTTACATCAACAAAGTGCAGATGCCCTTCCGGGTAGACACGCAGCCGATGTACAGATTCGTGCTAATTGCGGAATACGTGCACATGATAATAAGCAACTGGGGGGCCGGCATCGCGAACGCTATACTGCTGACCCTGGTGAGTCGCAATCGCGTGTACGGAAGAGAATAATTTAGAGGCATGGCAAATCCTTTATGTCGCAGCAAATAAATGTACGGGATATTTCTTAAGTACACGCGGGAAATTTTTGTTAAATAATGTAGCATCCCATAAAGCGTCATCCCGTAAAAACTAACAACAACATAATTGCAACATCACAGCATTGCAATTGTGTCGCTTTCCATGCTTTCTAAATTTCTCGTATTGCCTGAAAATGAAATTATTTCGACGTTATAAGTAGCCGAGCAAGACTATTATAGTATTTTTTCAATTCATGAATGTTTATATCGTCCAGAAAAATGTTCTGCGTGTATGTCTAACATTTCAGAAATTCATATTTGAAGTTATTTTGTAAAGAAAAATTCACGCGAACATATGTTCATTTCTTTACAAAATATTATCAAAAATTAATTCCTAAAATATTAGACAATATTTAAGGAACCCTGTTATATATTTATTCATTAGCTACTACAGCATAAAATTTGCCATCCCTCTAATTTATTTTTCTTTGCGCGTAATAAACAATTAATACATCGACCGTCGCGTTGATTCCCGTTGATTGCGTAATCGCGGCCGAAAAGGTCGGGGCGTCCTTTTCGGAACGCATCCGATCCACTAGGAAAACCTATTTCCTGAGAATTTCTCGAAAACAAATTCTTCCATTGAATGTCAGCTGCGTTCCGGAGTATATCGGAGGAAAAGTGTGTCAACCTTTATGCCCACGATTTCACAAAAGTTCAACTGAAGATTAAATTTACGAGAAGATAAGATAAATAAATCCAATTCGAGAGACGTATACCTTTCGCCCCATTTCATCCAGGCTCTCTATTGACCGCACGACCGATCTTTCTTTCTTTCAAACGCAATTAATTGTACTTCGTATGCAAATTAATGAAATGCTGTAGTAATATAGTGGCGACTGTAAGGACATATTAAATATCGAAGATGAATAAAAATGGCCGGACGCTGTTATCAGTACGCCGAGAGGTAAAACTTCATGCGTTATTATACATGCTTCACATTTAAAAACAAAATTCCCCGGTCCTTTGTTCCTACTTTCTATTATGTGTTGCGTAATTATTATAATGATGAAAAATTAAAATCTTCTACCGGACGATGTTGAAATATTATAGAGCGAGGTTTTCCGAGAACGTCGCTCCCGAAAAACTGAAGGCGGCGTATATCGCACACCCGCCGAATTAATCCGCTGAATACGCGTTTTGCGAGTGAAATTTGTGCAAAGCATATTCACGGAAATGCCACTTTTACCGCTCCTGGGTATAAACCGCTCGCGCGTCTGATCATTTTTATACGCGGCTGATTTCGTGTAAAAATATTCAGCGCGTTGAAATCGGATTTACGCACCCTCAGATCTTGCATGTCGGCGGCCAAATGGATATTCTGCAACGCTGGTTGTCGGAACTCGCGTCTAAGGATCTCGGCAGCGAACGGGAATCGATCGCCAGGACCGCGAGCAAAATCATTCAGAAGCATCAGAGGATCATCTACTTTTCCGAAAACATCGAGAATCTGTACACGCACATCGCGTTGTTCCTGTTCGCATCGAACACCATACTGATCTGCTCGCTCGGATTTCTCATCGTGACCGTGAGTGCAAACTAGTCCAATATCAGGGATGTCCGTTCTATTCCGTCGAGTCGATTGTTCCGAGAGCTTTCTAGACGCTCGCCCGATTCTTTTTCAGGCGATTGGTTCACCCGACGCCACGGAGCAGATTATGAAGTCTCTCTTGTTTTACACGTCGACGAACCTCGAGGCGTTCCTTTTTTGCTTCGCCGGGGAATATCTGAATAACAAGGTCAGTGGCAAAGCGGAAGAATGAAGTATCGCGGCGAAAACAATCGAATATTTCTAAATGTGAATTCTACCACGTAACATTAAAAAAACGTCGTTTCCACCCTCGTAGAGCAAAAAGATTGGATTCGCGGCGTATAATTGCGCGTGGTACAATTTGAAGCCCAAGGAGAGCCGTATTCTACTGTTCATAATATTAAGGTCGCAGAGGCAATTAACGCTCACGGCTGGGAAGATGATGGATCTCACTTTGGAATCCTTCGCAAGTGTAAGATTCACGTTGAACGATATAATAAATGTAGAGCAATTATTCTCCGTACTCGCGATTCAACGGCTTCCCGTGGCCGTGCGATGTCGCGCGATAAAAGCCGCTGGATAAAAAAATTCCGCCGTCCGATGACCAGGAGCATTTTAATTCGCGCTTGCAACATGTTGACTTGTAGATCATGAACGCATCGGGATCGTACCTGTCGGTGCTGTTGGCGATGCAATGAACGTCGCTCGATGACTCTCGATCGGTAGTGATCGGTAGTGAAGCGTGAAGTGTACCGGGCGGATATGTAAATATATCTTCACTAGTTATACAGACACACACGCATTGTAATAGCGCTTATCTCTCGCTCAAATATATTCCGCGAAGCGTATGTGATTCACGGAATCATTTGCAGGACAACGTTGTCAACCGCCCGAGAAATTGTCCGTAGCATTTGCTTGGGGACTGAAACAACCACGATTGTTTCCACGGATCGTAAAATAAAGAAAAGCCCAGAAGGAAAGTAATCAAACGAAGTGAAAGAAATGAAAAAGAAACTTGCGGATCGAACGCAGCTCGAGCGGAGAAAGAGCGTCGCACACGCAGAGGGGGACACGTAGTCTCGCGATAAATCGGTCATTTCTTCTCCGACGTGTCACACCTTTTAAATATTAGAGCCAACACCGAAGTTCAGTGAACGCGATCGCATATACAGCGTTCTCGCACGCAATATTGTATATTTAAAGCGGACAATTCGCGGCTGCGCCGCCCACCGAGCCAAGGAGCTTCCCTCTTCCAAGGGAGAAACAAATCCAATTGTTCTCTCTACTTGCCATTAAAATTACCAGAACTCTCTGTGTACGGCGAATATAGTCGCAATTTACATACGGTACAATAAGAATATTTAATGAGAGGCTCCCATTGGTCGGCGGAGTCGCAGTCAGAGGCGCAGTCGATGATGACTCTTCGGCATTGTGCGATTACTCCACGATACACTGCAAACGTTGAATACGTTGGGACTCGCGGCGGAGATACTTCCTCGTTTCGCACCCATTCGATGCACTCGGTCGATTAGACGTGACGAGAACGAGAAGCAAGCGAGCATGACGATCAAGAGGAGCACGATTAATCGTACATTAGAATTCATGTTCACTCTGTTCGGCATCTGGCCGGGTGCCTCGTACGTATTGGTGCGCCGAATGTTCTGGATCGTTACAATAGTAATCGTCCAATACTGTCATTACCGGTACCTGCTCACACACTTTTACTCCGACGATCTCTTCAACCTGATGGACTGCCTGAGCAGCCTGCTGGCGTATGCGAAGGTGATGAGCAAACTCGTTATGTTTTGGTTGAATCAACGGTAAGTAGCGCGGTCGAGCGACGGTGTACTTATCTTACGAACGCACCGCGTTTGCGAACGTCGCGACGTTGTAGAAATGGTGACCCGCGGCGAAAGCGAGCCGACCGCTTGCTTGTTTCGTTTATTCAATTGTGCTGACTAATTAAGCCGCACGACGGGGTCCGGTTGAATAATTACATACTGTGTATGTACTCGCGCGAATTCGACGTTTACCTACTTTTAGCGTGAGCATGCTTCCGAAAAACGATAACATTCTCAAAGAGCCGGGAAAAAGAGAGAGAGAGAGAGAGAGAGAGAGATGTATACATAAATAAATAAATAGAAAGAAAGAGAAGAAGGAGAAGAAGAGAAAAATCTGTCTATTAGTCTATAACTGCATTCTTAAAAATCTACATTCTAAATTTGGCGCATTCATTTAATATAATTTGCAACCTACTTCCGGAAGGATTTTATATTTCTTTAACCCCTTGGGTACCGATTTATTTGAGAAAATATTTGCATGTGGAACGGATATAATTTTTGGTTGCTTGGAGTAGTATGTAAAAGCAGTACATTTTACGTAAGAATTTATTTATTTCTAAAATATTGGTGACATATGTAGTATTAAGATGTCTTCAAGTAATTAGAATCGCAAAACAAAAATAAATTAATAACAACNCGAAAGGAAGTAATGCCTGCCTTGGTTGTGCAGTTGATTTTAGAATATAAAACATGAGCATTATAAAAGGCCATATCTATTAGATAAAAAAACATTTTCTTATAACCCTTTACACATTTTCTCATAACTGGGAAGCACGCTAGCAATTGGTCTTGTTGAATAACGTCTCTCAGACGTCAAATATACCCAAGAGTTTAATTTTTGGTTTGACGTCTTAAACACGTCATCCGCTCCTAGGGGAAAAAAGTGAATGACGTGTCTCAGACGTCAAATGTACCCAAGAGGTTAATATTCTATTGATTCTCTGGTAACCTATTGTACATATTCAAACCGTGATAAAGAGAGAGAGAGAGAGAGAGAGAGAAGGGAAAAGAGAGAATTCGACGAGAAAATCCGCTCGAGTGGAGCAACCGTGGTCGACGTTGCGAATGCAGGCGTTTTTCGGAGAAGACGGTTTCCCGATCGATTATTAACGCGTCCGATCATCCGCAGAAAATTCGTCGAGACGTTGACGATGGTGGCGAAGGACTGGGACGATAGCGCTAACAGCGAGTTCAGCGTACGCGAGACGATGTCCAGAGCGAAATTATCGGATCGCATCACAAACGCGATCATCACTCTGCACACGTTAAGCGCCATCGCGTACAGCAGCCGCGCCGTGCTTGCCAGCACCGATATCAACGACTCCACATCCGAGCCGCTCTACGTGCACAAAGTGGAGATTCCTTTCAACGTGGACAAGCAACGGACGTACGGGACGATCTTGACCGCGCAATTAGTGTACGTCGTGATGGGCAGCTGGGCGGCCGGTGCTGTCAACTCGTTGCTTTTGACTCTGGTAAGACGCGAATACCAGGTGGGCTAATTTATAACCATCGCTGTACCGTCAGAGTACTTAATTTTGCTCTTATTTTGCTCGTAACATTCAATATTAATTTTCATTTTAATTCATGGATCTGATGTTATAATTTTGGAATTTTTGACAGTTCTAACCACTTGTGAATGTCGATGTGATTTTGATTACTTCTTAGAGGAAGCGTTTCGAAAAACAAGAAGAAAATTTACTTTCTTTTAGACGGATAGAAATCAGTCTATCTTGAAATGAGCATATAATATGGCGTATCGAGGATTAAACGAAATCAGTATTTCTGTGTTCTCAAACTTCGCGAGCGGAGCTTGAAAAGCTTCGATCTCTAATCGCATCTAATCGCATTTGTGCCCCTTCTGTACTCTATTGCAACTTTATGCTCTAGATCGCAGTTCTTCCTTCTCTTTCCTTTGTCGAACTACGGCATATTTCTTGTTTTCAGATCTTACACATAGGCGGCCAAATGGACATCGTGCGTTCCTGGTTGAAGGAGTTTGCGTCCCAAGAGGGCGAGAAAAAGTCGAGTGTCGCGAAGACTAATGAAATCGTCGAGAAACATCGGAGGATCATCAACTTATCGGAAAACGTCGAGAATCTGTATACGCACATCGCGCTGATGCAGTTCGCGTCGAACACGATAATGATTTGCTCGCTAGCGTTTCTCATCGTGAGCGTAAGTAAAAAATCGAGAATATCGCGTACCCTCGATAAGATGGATGCTCGCCGTTTCTTGCGTCGTCGCGATATGTCGATTTATAAACGTAAACGCGACAGAGACAGCCGCACGCGCGAATACACTAATGAGCTTTTGCATGCCGGTTTGATGTTACAGGCGATAGGCACCCCCGACGCGGTAGAGCAGATAATGAGATCCCTTTTATTTTACGCCATAACGAATCTCGAAGCGTTCGTGTTCTGCTTCGCCGGGGAGTATCTGAGGAACAAGGTTAGCACGGTGAGACGATAATTACGACGATTATGTGAACGTACGCGGAAAAAGTGCCAGATTCGAGCAAATAATTGCCCCAACATTTCCCAACAAATTCATCGTTAGATCAGTAATGTTTACTTGATCCGAGTAAAATATTTTCCAAGTAAATTATTCAAGTAAAATATACTTACTTCATCCGAATAAAATTTATCTGATCTAAGTAAAATTTCGCCAAGGAGTATTGGAATAATTATTCACTTGAATCTAATCTTTTTCTGCGTAATAATAACGGATGCAATGTATTCGCTATGTTAAAAAGGGATACTGTAAGATATACCGTAATCGATAATATGAAAATCTCCTCATATAACTTCTGTCTTCGCAGAGCAAAGAGATCGGAGCCGCCGCTTACAATTGCGCGTGGTACAACTTAAAGCCTGAACACAGTCGTTTGTTGATGCTCGTAATACTCAGGTCGCAAAAGCAATTAGCGCTCACTGTGGGAAAGATGACGGATCTCTCTTTAGAATACTTTGCAAGCGTAAGAGAATCGTGCGCACGAAATCATTTCGCACCGTAATTTTATTCATACACTGAGAAGAAAAGTTGCGGAATCAACAAAATTTTGCTCAATCGAGCGGAATTTTTCAAAGCACAACGTTCAATCCACTAAACAAATTATGCAGCTGATGTAATGAGTTATCAATTGTTTTAACGATTGCGATTTGGTCAGCAACTGTATCAACGCAACGTATTGTTGCGCCAACGCACAATTTCCCCAGTGAACACGATACTTTTTCTCAATGTAATGTGACGGTCGGAAATGTTTCGTTATAATATTTCAGAATTAATAAATTAATAATAGGGACATATTGCTGGAATAAATAGCTTTCTGTATCGACGTACTAACCAGTACAGTCAATCTCCGAGTACCCGGATATTTGGATACCCGAGTCTGTCGAGTATTTCTCGAAGACCCCGATAACCGATTACTTTACCAGTTACTCGAATACTCGAATGTATTCTTTTTAATGAGTTAACCTTAAACTTCAACGCCATAATATTTAGTATGCACTTATTTGCCATGACTCTGTAAATGGTTGTTTTTAATGCAAACAACAATATTATTATAGATCATGAACGCCTCTGGATCGTATTTGTCGGTGATGTTGGCGATGCAATGAACAACACCACGACATCGATTTCTTGCCAGTACTTGCGAAGCATGCAGCGAATAGCGCGTAAATCACCGGGAAAGATACATTGCAACATAGCCTCTTATTTCAGATATGTTTTCTTAGCTGAATTGATTACACGACATAAAATGAGTTTATAATGTATTAAATTGTCAAGCGAAACCGAGATATATTGTGCTTACAGTAAAAATTAGATAAAATATTAGGTTGGTGCAAATGAAATGGCCGTTTATAAATATAAAGTTGAAACTTATATTTTTCAAATTTATAACTTACGTAACTAATCAAAATAGCTTCCACCTATTTCAATATACTTCTGCCAACGTGATCCAAGTGCATCAATGCACTTTCTAAAAAAATCTAAGGAGTGTGAATCGATAAACTCCTTAATGCATTTTTCACACTTCTTTCTTCATTGAAATTTTTGCCCGCCAAAAACGCATCCAGATGCTTGAAAAGATGATAATCTGTTGGTGAGATGTCTAGAGAATAGAGAGGGTGAAGGAAAACTTCAATGTTCACTCGGCGAGTTTTTGAACGGTTTGTTTTGCAATGTGTGGTCTAGCGTTATCGTGCAACATGCCGTGTCTGTTGACCAATGCTGGCTGTTGAGCGCACAGTTTTTGGTGCATGGTGGCAATTTCCTGACAGTACTTATCAGAATTTATAACCTCACCTTATTTGGTAAATAAATAGTGAACGATACCTTTACTAGACCACCATACAGACATCATCATTTTCTTGGAGTGAAGATTCGATTTTGGAGCCTCATTCGTATGTAACCACTACGCAGAACGTCGGTGGTTGTCGTATAAAATCCATTTTTCATCATAAGTCACAATCCTGTGTACAATTCCATCTGTATTCTGTCGCAATCGCAAAGAAATGCAAATCTCCAAACGTCTCAATTTGTTTCTCTCTATGATTTCATGGAGGACCCATTTACCCAATTTTTTCACTTTTCCCAACTTGTTTAAATGTCGGACGGCAGTTGAATGATCAACTTCGAATCTTTTGACAATCTTTCAGACTGTTAACCTTGGATCTGTTTCAACCATTTCCTTCAAAACAACGTCATCAATAACGGAAGGTGCGTGTCCGCGAGACAAATTGTCGAGGTTTGTGTCCCCAGAGCGAAATTTTTCAAATCAATCCCTCGTCGTTCTTTCACTTACAGTACCTTCACCAAATGCAGTATGAATGTTACGCGTTGCCTCGGCTGCAATATGATCAAATTTGAACTCGTGTAAGTAAATTATACAAATTTCTCTATTTTCCATCATGGCGCTAATACAAACTTCTATGACTAACAGTATAATATAGAAATAAGGTTATGTGCGCTAAATCACATAAGGATCATGTACTTTTCACACAGTATATATACACCGTCCTCTGTATGAAAGAAAAGTAATCTATAGGAGTGGGAAATTTAAAACACTGAAAACGGCCATTTCATTTGCACCAACCTAATATATTCGAGATGGGGACATCATTGAAATAAATATCTCTCCATGTCGATGTATTAAACAGAAGTGTCGATTTCCGAATATCTGAGTATTTAGATAACTGTTCTAATACCCGAGTCCATTGGATATTTCTCGAGTAGCTCGATAGACGATTACTTTACTAGTTACCCGGATACTCGAGTATCTGAATCGGTATATACTTTAGAAAAACGAGAAGACATGCAAAATCAGCTAATATGACGCTAATATATGACGCTACGTACTAAGCTCGTTATTTTTTGGTTGAATCAACGGTAAGTGACGTAACGTAAGGAACGCGTACGCGGTATGAAAAGTATTCGGTTGATTCGGAAGTCTTTTCCCACAGAATATACGTGTGTCGGCATATTTCTGTTCGAAAAATGCTTCCTTCACTTGTCCGACATTTTCGACATTTGTGGAAAAGGACATTTTAATCCTATTCTCACATTCAATTCTCAAATTTAAATTAAATATTTTAAAATTCGATTTCCGAATTTAATAAGTATTACGATCGATACGATAAATCGCAGCACGTGAAGCGCAAACGCGTGATTGTGTGTAGAACTTTCGGCAAAATCTTAAAAATGATGGCAGACGACTGGATCGCTAACAGCGACATGGAGATGCGCGAGACGACGAACAAAGCGAAAACATCGGACTGCATCAACAACGGGGCCGTCGTCTTTCACGCGGTTAACGTGATTGTGTACAGCTTCGTTAACATTACAATCGACACCGACGTCACTGATCACACCAATGAAATAATTCACATCCACAAAATTCCATTCGACATACGCACGCAGAGCATCTACAGATTCGTATTAATCATCGAGCTGGTGCACTTCGTCGTGTGCGCCGTAGCGATCTGTATTCTGAACATTTTGCCCATAAGCTTCGTAAGTGCGTGTTTAACGCGAACGACGTGTCGGTGTAAGGAAAATGAAAGAAAAAAGAAAAAGTAATACCTGTGAATGTCGAAAAAAATCTCGAGCGCCTTCGAGCTCTTGGCAGCCGCAAACGTTAAAGCGGTATGTTTGCTTCGTTCGATACGCTAATTAAACGTTGATCCATCAAATTCGTTGCTCCGAAGGAAATTCCTTAATTTCCCGGCTGAACATGAATCTCCACTTTCATAGGCGGTGGGCTGTTTCTTTTTAGACCCTACACGTGGGTGGCCAAATAGACATACTGCATTGCTGGTTGGCGGAACTCGTGGTCGAGGGAACCGGGAAAAAAAGCGGGTCTGTCGTCAGCATGATACCTAAGATCATTCGGAAACATCAGAAAATCATTCGCCTTTCGGAGAACATCGTGAGCATGTATTCGCTCATCGCATTGGTGCACTTCATATCGAACGTGATTATTATTTGTTTAGTAGGATTTCTGTTCATAACGGTGAGTAAAGCGTATGAAATATCCAATAATACGAACAGAGAAATATGTATAATTAATATTAAATATTTAATTGCTACGCGGACCGCCACGTTTTCGATATCGTTTATGCGTGTTTGTTTGCGTTCGATTGATTATGTTAATATTATACATCATTAATTTCTCTATATTGCATTCGCGTATAGAAAATAGCGCTGATAAAGGCAACTGGTTTCGCGGTTTAACGCCACGTCAAATACGTTCGTTTCGCGTTTCATTTCGATATTACAGGCAATTCCGACACGGCAGGAAAGATAGTGCGATCACTTACGTACTGCGTGACGAATGTGGAAGGGTTCATCTTCCGCTGCGCTGGAGAATATTTGATGAACAAGGTTAGCGATGAGGGGGGTGAGATTATAGTAGAATGATTGAGAAGCGATGAGAATAATACGAGAAATTTCCTCAAGGACAATACGAAGAATCCCCGTCACTTTTCATCTTTACTTTCGCAAAGCAAAGCGATCGGACACGCTGCGTATGATACCGCCTGGTGCGACATGCAACCGAAACATTGTCGCATTTTGTTGTTCATTATACTGAGATCGCAGAAGCAATTGACGCTCACAGTTGGAAAATTGATGGACCTCTCGCTGCAAACATTCGCGAGTGTAAGCCGCACTTCGTGCATGCTGCACAAAACAGTTCCCTTGATTGCTCGCGACGTTTCTGGTTGTTCCTTCGATGTTTTCGCGGATTAAAAATTAAATCGTCAGAAATCCTGTTGGTGTTCCATGAAAAATGAGTAAAATCGAATAAGGTTGTTATTCTCAGGCGCAAAATAAAAAATAAGCATGTGTGCATCAGTAAATCAATTTTAATTAAATCAATGCTATGTTTAGATCCTTTTCCGTAAAATTTTCAAAATGTGCTGATTTATTAGTGCATCCACGCTTGTTTATTTATTTTATATTACACTATGGGGTATATTACACACAGGGTATTACTGGCTCCTCTTTAGCTAATTCCACTGATATCTTCCAACACGTTATCATATGCATCATAATAATGTGTTGGAAAATAAAAATATGTATATGAAGAATATATCGAACTCTCATATGAACAACATTGTAATAGATCATGAATTGCGCGGCATCCTACTTGACGGTGTTGTTGGCGATGCAATGAACATCTCGCACGTGCGTCTCGTTTTCATCCGGACATCACGAAATGCGTATGTTTCGACAACTGACATGCAACTGACATCACTAGTCAGAAAAGCGCATGTAAATAGGACTCTTATAAAATTTGTTATTTATCAAACCGGCTTAATTCTAACACATTTCTCTGAGATTGCATTCTTTGAATCGGGTAATAAAACAATTTCAAAAATTACGTCAAGCTGCGAGCTAAGCTTATTTATGATCACCCAAACCGTAAGCTAACAAAACATTACCGTAGTATAGTCAATGATTTTCACGAATTATCGTACGACTTTCCCTTCAGTGCAAAACTCCTCTTCATTTTCTTGAAATCGTCGCGCGAGACTCTCGGGACGTAGACCACCTGCGTTCATCCGTCTCGCGCGTGCATTTTTAACGGCAAGTGCATACACCGCACCCTAAGCGTCTTGGACGAAAAACGTCTCCCTTTGTTTTTCCTACCATCCGCCAAATTATCGATCATTGAACATGCGTACTGCGCCTACATTGTACGCGGAACGGTAAAAATATTTAATGACCAGTTCCCATTGGTCGTACGTCCCGAAGTACCGCCGTTTGAAGATCTCTCACGACCACTCAGTCCTCGCGCGGCTATTCGATTACACACATCGTGCTCTCATCGGTTACACTTGACTCGAAACACAATTCTGCTCTTATTTTTTCGGGGGGCTTCTTTTCTATATACGTGTACTTCAATGGACTCGCTGTGCACAAGCGAGTACCAGAATTCTAATGAGAAGTACCACACTGTTAATCATGAACCGGCAAAGTTGGAGATAAACGTTGAAATAAAAAACCTACTTAATTAAACTTAAATAAGGGACATTTCGAAGTACGTGTAACCAAATATCCCCTGTAATTACGTAGAGCTTTTATTTCAAAGTGTACTTTTAACTTTGGCGATATTTGGTTAACACTATAAAGTTATCGCTCGCGAGAGTATGATCAATAGCACGGTCAAATACTTGCTGATCTTGTTCGGCATCTGGCCAGATATATCGTACGTAGTGTTATGCAGAGTGTACTGGAGCATGTCATTAACGATTATCCTAGTTTGGCAATACCAATATCTTCTTGTGCATTTTTATACCAATGATTTATTCGACTTGATGGATTGGTTTAGCACCTTTATAGGATTTATGAAATTATTCTTCAAGATCGTCGTCTTTTGGTGGAACCAACGGTAAGTAATCATTTTCCTCGATTAGAAGCAATTTCTCAATGTCCGATTGAATCAAAATCCACAAGTGTCTTCTCATAGAATACACATTTTATTTGCCGGCGCATTTCTATTTGAAAAATGCATCGTTCAAATCAATACTTATCCGGTATTTATCGAAAAATACTTTTAAATCAACTTAATAAATGCTAATCAAAGCGAAGCTTACGAAAGAAGAAGCGAGACGTTAAATTCGTATAATAATTTACAAAAGAGATTGTCTATAGAATATTCAATCGAATTTTGAAAATCATGGCGGAAGATTGGAAGAATTGCGCGAACAGTGATATCGAAATGAGCAAAGCAGTTAACAACGCAAAGATATCGGATTACATTGCCAATGCGATGATCAGTCTGCACACGCTCGCTGTGCTCTTTTATGGCATCGGAATAATGCTAGATGATGTTGATCTTACTGATCCCACGATCGAGATACCTCACATATACAAAATAGAATTTCCATTTAACATAAAGACACAAAGCACGTATAAATTCGTGTTATTCACGGAAATGATACAGCTCATCATAAGTAGTTGGGTAATGGGTATTATAAACACAATGCTCTTGATATTGGTAAGTGCAATTAACAAAATATGTGCAATTAACAAAAACAGACACAATTTACGATTGCACTGAACGTAGGTCGAAATATTATTTTTCGAAACAACTCTGGGAATCTGGACAAGATACTTCAGAATATTTAATAGAAACGCCTGTTTAGATAGATATTTTAATTTTTTAAAGTTTTTCCTTAAATATATCACTTACATAAGATTATTCTTGAGTGAATTGCTTGAATATGAATTTTCATTTTCATGAGAGGACATTTTCTTTTCAGACCATACACATAGGCGGTCAAATAGATATATTATGTTGCTGGTTGACGGAACTAGTGTCTGTAGAGGATACAAACAATAATAGAACTAAAATGATGGAAAAAATCATTCAAAAACATCAAAAAATCATATATTTCACGGAAAATATCGAAAATTTATATACATTTATTGCGTTGATGCAATTTGCAACGAACGTGCTAATGATTTGCCTATTAGGATTTTTAATTATAACTGTGAGTAAAACTGTTAATTATACAAATACAACAGTTAAACAAAGATAAACACGCGTGTCGGTTCGTGAAATAATACAGACAGAAGTAAACATTTAATTTGTAAACTTTAATTTTAATCTTTAAACTTTAAGTTTAATCTTTAACCATCAATTAACTTTAATTGCCAAGAATTTAATTAGTTCCTACGCACGATCATATTAAATATTATTTATTCTCTCTGCTTTATTACTATTCAACGTACATATCATGATAAAGACACATGTTTATGACGATCAATAAAGCTAACCGTTCATATAGTCATTGCTATTGCAGGCACTCGGTAATCCCGATGCGACAGGGAAGATAATGAGATCACTTTCGCTTTACAGCGTGACAAATGTAGAAACGTTTATATTCTGCTATGCCGGGGAATATCTAATTAACAAGGTTTGCGAAAATTGTACAGAAAAGTTAGCAACCGGTATTAAAATATTTTGTATTCCTTCTGTACTCCTTCGATTTTTACCTTCGCAGAGCAAAGCGATCGGATATGCTGCGTACGATACCGCCTGGTATGACATGGAACCCAAGCAATGTCGCATTCTTTTGTTTATTATTTTAAGATCGCAGAAGCAATTAACACTCACGATCGGGAAGTTGATGGACCTCTCGTTACAACGTTTTGCGAGTGTAAGTATATCTCGCGCACAACGTGAGACAATTCTTTAGTGGTGTAGGAAGCATTTATATATTTATATATATTCATATATTGCGTAACCTTTCTTTCGTTATATAGATTGTCTGTATATACATTATGTACTTGTAATAATATCCCTAAAAGTGTTTATAACTTGCTATAATTTGCTATAATAAAGGCAAAATAACGGTTTATAATATATGAATCACTAATCGAATTTTGTATTAATTTTGTATTAATTATATTGTAATTGCAATGTGTTGCAGTTATATTGTAATATGTAGTAATAGAATTATAATAATAATGTCTTGTAACTGTCACAGATCATGAACTCTGCGGGTTCGTACATCTCGGTGTTATTGGCGATGGAGTAAAGAATAATATAATAAGGTATTCGACATCTTGTCACCGATAGTTGTGGAGTACGTATCGAATAAACATATCTAAATCACCAGTTAGGAAACGGCACATATAATGTAACTCTCGTGTGATATCTTCTTCGTGATAAACAGAATTAAAAAATTTAATTAGTCGTAAAACAATTTCCAGAAGTAAAGTCGAAACTACGAAATAAGCAATTTCCTCCCTGACTATGAGTTAAAAGCGTACCATAATGTACGAGGAAAAAGCATACGACAACGTACCTCTTGGATTCTATGAATTAGTGGGTGACATTTTCCTTTATCTCGAGCGCGACCCTCCGAAACTCCTCTCTGTTTCCTTGATATATCATTGCGCATGATCCTCGCTCGGCCATAGACCGTCGGGGCTTGTGCAGGTCCGTCCCGCGCGGAATCGTGCATGTTTAACGACAATTGCATATATCGTACCTTAAGTACTCTGGACGAAAAACACCTCTTTTGTCTTCCGTTCGCCAAATTATCGATCATTGAACATGCGTAATGCGCCTATATTGTACGCGGAACGGTAAAATTATTTAATGACCACTTACCTCGGTCGTATGTCCCGAGGTATCGCCGATTGAAGCGCACCTCTCACAACTACTCATTCCTCGCACCGCTATTCGATGACACACATCGTGCCATCATCAGTCACAATTGATTAAAATACAATTCTGTTCTTATTTTTTACGGAGAATTCTTCTCTACGATATACGTGTATATTAATGTACTCTCCGTGCACCAGCGAATACAAGGGTTTTAATGAAAAATATTAAAGTTATCGCTCGTAAGAGCACAATCAATTGCATGGTGAAATATTTGCTCATCTTGTACGGTATATGGCCAAATACATTGTGTGCCTTGTCCTGCAAAGTGTTCTGGAGCGTCTCATTAGCAATTATCCAAGTTTATCATTGCCGATATCTTCTTGTACATTTTTATAGCAATGATGTGTTCGACTTGATGGATTGTTTTAGCACCTTTATAGGATTTATAAAACTATTCTTCAAGATCATCGTCTTTTGGTGGAAACAAGAGTAAGTAATCAATTTCTTCGATTAGAAGCAATTTTTCAATGTCCGGTTGTATCAAGATCCAGAAGTGTCTTCTTACAGAACATACATTTTATATAAAGGCACATTTGTATCTAAAAAATGGTTCCTTCAAATCAACGCTTATTCGGTCTTTATCGAAATAGACTTTTAAATCATCGTAATATATAGCTAAATATGTCAACTCCCTATTTAACATTGCAATATTTTCCGTATAAGTTCCTTTTTTCGCGTTGTTAATGAATTTCGGAAACAAGAAAATTCTAGAAACGGTAAACTGTAATCTACCCACGCAATTCTTACGAAAGAAAAAACGAGACGTTATATTTGTACTGTAATTTACACATACACGATCATCCATAGAATATTCAATCGAATTTTGAAAAGTATGACGGAGGATTGGAAGGATTGCGCGAACAATGATATCGAAATGAGAAAAGCAATTAGCAACGCCAATTTATCGCATTATATTGCCAACGCAATCATCGGTCTACACACAGTCGCTGTGCTCTTTTATGGCATTGGTATAATTCTAAACAATGTCGATCTTACTGATACCACGATCCAGATACCCCACATATACAAAATAGAATTTCCGTTTAATATCCAGACACAAAGCACGTATAAATTCGTGTTAATCACGGAACTGATACAGCTCACCATGAGCAGCTGGGGAATGGGAGTAATAAACGCTTTGCTCTTAGTATTGGTAAGTTATATATGCAATTAATAAAAACGACATAATTTACAATTACATCGAAAGTAGATCGAAACAAAGTTTTTCGTAATCGCCGAGAATTTGAATAAGAAACATGCTAATATTTCATTGAAACATCTGTTCAGACAGATATTTCGATTTTAAACAGTCATTTATCAAATTTTTTGACACTTATACATAATTATTCTACAATCAACTACTTGAACATGAGTCTTCATTTTCATAGGCGGTGGGCTCTTTCTTTTTAGACCCTACACATAGGCGCTCAAATAGATATATTATGTTGCTGGTTGACGGAACTGATGTCCATACAGGGTGCTAACGACAGAAACAACATGATGAAAAAAATCATTCAAAAGCATCAGAAAATCATCTATTTCACGGATAATATCGAAAATTTATACACATTCATTGCGTTACTGCAATTCGTATCAAACGTGCTCATGATTTGCTTATTAGGATTTTTAATTATAACAGTGAGTTGATAAACTGTTAATTATACATATATGAGAAAGAGACACTTTTGTGAAATAATATAGACATAGAAATAAACATTTAATCTGCAAACTTTAATCGCAAAGCGTCTAATCATGTGTTTGCTTCCTACGCACCACTAATTATGTAATATCAATTATGATAATATCACAAACTACTTATTCCTTCTGTTTTATTGCTAATCAAATATATCATAATAAAGACACACGTTTATGACGATCAATAAAGCTTAACGCTCACACAGGATCGCAGGATAATGTAACAATGCTCTTCGCTATTGCAGGCGCTCGATAATCCTAATGCGATGGAGAAGATAATGAGATCACTTTCGTATTACAGCGTGACAAATCTAGAAGCGTTTATATTCTGCTATGCAGGAGAATACCTGATCAACAAGGTTAGCGTCAATTGTTGAGAATCGTTAACAAGCAGTGTTAAAGTGTTGTATAATCCTTCTGTATTCTTTTGTTATTTTTACCCTCACAGAGCAAAGCGATCGGAAACGCCGCGTATGATACCTCCTGGTACAGCATGGAACCCAAACATTGTCGTATTCTTTTATTTATTATTTTAAGATCGCAGAAGCAATTAACACTAACGATCGGGAAAATGATGAACCTCTCGTTGCAACAATTTGCAAATGTAAGTGCGCTTCGCACACATTATATGAAGTAATCCTTTAGTTACGCACAAAGCATTCGTTATGATATATTTATCGCGTTTATATATGTTTATACATTTATGTAACTATTCTCTTGTCATACAAATTGGACGCGCATATTATATTCTCGCAATAATATCTCTAAAAGCATTTATAATCTTGCTTTAATAAAGGTAAAGTAACAATTATAAATATATGAAACTCTTATATTAAATTAATTATAATGTCATTTTAATGTGATGCAATTATATTGTAATGTTATTATAATTACATAGTAATCATAATGTCTTGTAATAATATTATGTTGAGATTATTATGGTATTGTAATTGTCGCAGATCATGAATTCTGCGGGCTCGTACATCTCGGTATTATTGGCGATGCAATAAAAAACAACGTAATGAAGTACTCGCCTCATCCTGTCATCGATAGTTGTAGAGTATGTATCAAATAAATATGTAAATCACTAATTAGCAAACGACACATATAATGTAACTTATGCGTGATATTTTTTCCGAGATGACAAGAGTAAAGAAATTTAATTGGTCGTAAAACCAAATCCATAAATAACGTCGGAAATATAAAATAACAATTTCCACAGCCCCGACAATAAGCTAAAAGCATATCATGAAGTACTCTATAGTTTCCATAAAGCCTCGGGAGACTTCTCCCACCATCTCAAGCGCGATCCTCCGAAACTTCTCTCTGTGTTCTTGATAAATCAATGCGCATGACTCTCGCCCGGCCATAGACAGTCGAGTCTTGTGCACGTCTGTCTCTCGCGAAATTGTGCATTTTTAACGGAAATTGCATACATCGTATTCTGAGCGGTTTTGAACGGAAAACGTCCCCTCCGGTTTTTCCTTCCGTCCGTCAAATCGTTGATCACTGAACACGCGTTTTGCGCTTATACGGTACGAGAAACGATAATAATATTTAATGAACAGCTGTCATTGGTCGTATGTCCCGGGGTACCGCTGTATAATGACCTCTCACGACCACCTAGTCTTCGTGCGTCTTTTCGATGACACACATCGAGCTCTTATCAGCCATATTTGATTAAAACATAATTCTGTTCTTATTTTACCAGGAGAATTATTTTCTACGATATACGTATATATTAATGTACTCGCTGTGCAATAGCGAGTACAAGGATGCTAATGAAAAATACTAAAGTTATCGCTCATAAGAACACGTTCAATCACATGGTGAAATATTTGCTCATCTTGTACGGCATCTGGCCAAATACATCGTGTGTCATGTTCTGCAAAGTGTTTTGGAGCATCTCATTAACAATTATCCAAGTTTACCAGTGTCGATATCTTCTTGTACATTTTTACATCGACGATGTATTCGACTTGATGGATTCCTTTAGTTCCTTTATAGGATATTTGAAATTCTTCGTTAAGATCGTTGTCTTTTGGTGGAACCAACAGTAAGTAATTACTTTCTTCGGTGCAGTAGAAGCAATTTTTCAACGTCTGATTGAACCATTAGGTTTTTCTACAAGTGTCTTCCTGTTGAATACATACTTTATTTGTCAGTACATTTCTATTGGAAAAATGGTTCGTACAAATCAACACTTGTTTGGTCTTTATCGAAAAGACTTTTAAATCATCGTAATATATAGTTAAATATGCCAACTCACTATTTAATGTTGCAATATTTCCTGCGTAAGTTCCTTTTTTCGCGTTACTACTGAATTTCGGAACCAAGAAAATTCTGGAAACAATAAACTGTAATCTCCCAATGCAATTCTTACGAAAGAAAAAACGAGACGTTACACTTGTGCTGTAATTTACATATACACGATCATCTATAGAATATTCAATCGAATTTTGAAAAATATGACGGAAGATTGGGAGGATTGCGCGAACAATGATATTGAAATGAGAAAAACAACTAGCAACGCCAAGTTATCGGATTATATTGCCAACGCGATCATTAGTCTACACACATTCGCTGCGCTCTTTTATGGCATTGGTATAATTCTAAATGATGTCGATCTTACTGATCCCATGATCGAGATACCCCACATATACAAAATAGAATTTCCGTTTAATATCCAGACGCAAAGCACATATAAATTCGTGTTAATCGCGGAACTGATACAACTGATTATGAGCAGCTGGGGAATGGGAGTTATAAACGCTTTGCTCTTAGTATTGGTAAGTTATAACTGCAATTAATAAAAAGGACGCAACATACAATTGCATCGAAAGTAGATCGAAACAAAGTTTTTCGGAAACTCGGAAAATCTGGACAAGATACGTGCAAATATTTCATTGAATCATCTGTCCAAACAGATATTTCGATTTTAAAGAATCCTTTATCAAATTTTTTTGTAACTTAAACATAATTATTCTATAATCAATTGCTTGAACATGAGTCTTCATTTTCATAGACGATGGGCTCTTTCTTTTTAGATCCTACACATAGGCGCTCAAATAGATATATTATGTTGCTGGTTGACGGAACTGATGTCCATACAGGGTGCTAACGACAAAAGCAACATGATGAGAAAAATCATTCAAAAGCATCAGAAAATCATCTATTTCACGGATAATATCGAAAATTTATACACATTCATTGCGTTGCTGCAATTCGTATCAAACGTGCTCATGATTTGCTTATTAGGATTTTTAATTATAACAGTGAGTTAAGAAACTGTTGATTATACATATATGAGAGAGAGATAATTTTGTGAAATAATATAGACATAGAAATAAACATTTATGTGCAAACTTTAATTGCTAAACGTTTAATCATGTGTTTGCTTCCTACGCATGACTAATTACATAGTACCAATTACAATTATATCACAAATTGTTTATTTCTTCTGTTTTATTGCTAATCAAACATATCGTAATAAAAACACATGTTTATGACGATCAATAAAGCTAACCGTATACACAATATTCTTCGCTATTGCAGGCGCTCGATAATCCTAATGCAATGGAGAAGATAATGAGATCACTTTTGTATTTCAGCGTAACAAATTTGGAAGCATTTATATTCTGCTATGCTGGAGAATACCTGATCAACAAGGTTAGCGTCAATTGTTGAAAACCGTTAGCAATTTGTATTAAAGTGTTGTATAATTCTTCTGAATTTATTCGTTACTTTTGCCCTCACAGAGCAAAGCGATCGGAAACGCTGCGTACGATACCTCCTGGTACAACATGGAACTCAAGCAGTGTCGTATTATTTTATTTATTATTTTAAGATCGCAGAAACAATTAATACTAACAACCGGGAAAATGATGAACCTCTCGTTGCAACAATTTGTAAATGTAAGTGCGCTTCGCACACATCGTATGAAGTAATTCTTTAGTTACGCACAAAGCATTTGTTACGATATATTTATCGCGTTTGTATATATTCAAATATTTATGTAATTATTCTTTCGTTATAAAAATTGGAAGTGCATATTATACTGTCGGAATAATATCTCTAAAAGCGTTTATAATCTTGGTTTAATAAAGGTAAAGTAACAATTATAAATATATGGAACTCTCATATTATATTAATTATATTGTAATTTTAATGTGATGCAATTATATTGTAATGTTATTATACTTACATAGTAATCATAATGTTTTGTAACAATATTATATTGAAATTATATTTCAATATAAATTATGTTGAGATTATTATGGTATTGTAATTGTCGCAGATCATGAGTTCTGCGGGCTCGTACATCTCGGTATTATTGGCGATGCAGTAAAACGCAACGTAACGGAGTAATCGCCTCGTCCTCTCATCGATAGTCGTAGAGTACGTATCAAATAAATATGTAAATCACTAGTTAGCACACCACATATATATAATGTAACTTGTGCGTGATACGTTCTCTGAGATAAGCGGAGTAAAGAAATTTAATTAGTCGTAAAATAATTTCCAGAAATAACGTCGAATATATGAAATAAGTAATTTCCACGGCCCTAACCATAAGCTAAAAGTATACCATTGAGTACCCTACTGGGTTTCCACAAAGCCTCGGGTGACTTCTCGCACCATCTCAAGCGCAGTCCTCCAAAACTTCTCTCTGTTTTCTTGAAAAATCAATGCGCATGACTTTCACCCAGTTATAGACAGTCGAGGCCTGTGCGCGTCTGTCTCTCGCGAAATTGTGCATTTTTAACGGAAATTACATACTTCCTGAGCAGTTTTGAACAGAAAACTTTCCCTTCGGTTTTTCCTTCTGTCCGCCAAATCGTTGATCACTGGACACGCGTATTGTGCTTATATGGTACGCGAAACGATAATAATATTTAATGAACAGCTGTCATTGGTCGTACGTCCCGGGGCACCGCCGTATGATGACCTCTCACGACCACCCAGTAGTCTTCGTGCGGCTTTTCGATGACACACATCGAGCTCTCATCGGCCATATTTGATTAAAACACATTAAAACAGTTCTGTTCTTATTTTTCCCGGAAAATTCTTTTCTACGGTATACATGTATATTGATTTATTCGCTGTGCATCAGCGAATGCAGGGCTTCTAATGAAAAATGCTAATGTTATCGCTCGTAAGAGCACGATCAACCGCATGGTGAAATATTTGCTCATCTTATACGGCATCTGGCCAAATACATCGTGTGTCATGTTCTGCAAAGTGTTTTGGAGCATCTCATTAGCGATTATCCAAATTTACCAGTGTCGATACCTTCTTGTACATTTTTACATCGACGACGTGTTCGACTTGATGGATTGTTTTAGTTCCTTTGTAGGATATTTAAAATTCTTCATTAAGATCGTTGTCTTTTGGTGGAACCAACAGTAAGTAATTACTTTCTTCGGTGCAGTAGAAGCAATTTTTCAACGTCTGATTGAACCATTAGGTTTTTCTACAAGTTTCTCCCTGTTGAATACATATTTTATTTGTCGGTACATTTCTATTAGAAAAATGGTTCGTTCCAATTAACACTTGTTCGGTCTTTATCGAAAAAGACTTTTAAATCATCGTAATATATAGCTAAATATGTCAACTCCCTATTTAACATTGCAATATTTTCCGTATAAGTTCCTTTTTTCGCGTTGTTAATGAATTTCGGAAACATGAAAATTCTAGAAACGGTAAACTGTAATCTACCCACGCAATTCTTACAAAAGAAAAAACGTGACGTTATATTTGTACTGTAATTTACACATACACGATCATCCATAGAATATTCAATCGAATTTTGAAAAGTATAACGGAGGATTGGAAGGATTGCGCGAACAATGATATCGAAATGAGAAAAGCAATTAGCAACGCCAATTTATCGCATTATATTGCCAACGCGATCATCGGTCTACATACAGTCGCTGTGCTCTTTTATGGCATTGGTATAATTCTAAACAATGTCGATCTTACTGATACCACGATCCAGATACCCCACATATACAAAATAGAATTTCCGTTTAATATCCAGATGCAAAGCACGTATAAATTCGTGTTAACCGCAGAACTGATACAACTGATTATGAGCAGCTGGGGAATGGGAGTTATAAACGCTTTGCTCTTAGTATTGGTAAGTTATATATGCAATTAATAAAAACGACATAATTTACAATTACATCGAAAGTAGATCGAAACAAAGTTTTTCGTAATCGCCGAGAATCTGAATAAGAAACATGCTAATATTTCATTGAAACATCTGTTCAGACAGATATTTCGATTTTAAACAGTCATTTATCAAACTTTTTGACACTTATACATAATTATTCTACGGTCAACTACTTGAACATGAGTCTTCATTTTCATAGGCGGTGGGCATTTTCTTTTTAGACCCTGCACATAGGCGCTCAAATAGATATATTGTGTTGCTGGTTGACGGAACTGATGTCCGTACAGGGTGCTAACAACAGAAACAATATGATGAGAAAAATCATTCAGAAGCATCAGAAAATCATCTATTTCACGGATAATATCGAAAATTTATACACATTCATTGCGTTGCTGCAATTCGTATCAAACGTGCTCATGATTTGCTTATTAGGATTTTTAATTATAACAGTGAGTCGATAAACTGTTAATTATACATATATGAGAGAAAGATGCGTTTGTGAAATAATATAGACATAGAAATAAACATTTAATCTGCAAACTTTAATCGCTATACGTTTAATCATGTGTTTGCTTCCTACGCACGACTAATTACATAGTATCAATTACAATCTTATCACAAATTGTTTATTCCTTCTGTTTTATTGCTAATCAAACATATCGTAATAAAGACACACCTTCATGACGATCAATAAAGCTAACCGTTCACATAATACTCTTCGCTATTGCAGGCACTCGATAATCCTAATGCGATGGAGAAGATAGTGAGATCGCTTTCGTATTACAGCGTGACAAATCTAGAAGCGTTTATATTCTGCTATGCCGGAGAATACCTGATTAACAAGGTTAACATCAATTGTTGAGAACCGTTAGCAATCGGTATTGATGTGTTGTATAATCCTTCTATATTCTTTCGTTATTTTTACCCTCACAGAGCAAAGCGATCGGAAACGCTGCGTACGATACCTCCTGGTACAACATGGAACCCGAGCAGAGTCGTATTATTTTATTTATTATTTTAAGATCGCAGAAGCAATTAACACTAACGATCGGGAAGATGATGAACCTCTCGTTGCAACAATTTGCAAATGTAAGTGCGCTTCGCACATATCGTATGAAGCAACCTTTTAATTACGCATACAAAGCATTCGTGTTTTCTTATGATATATTTACCGTTGTAATATGTTTATCGCGTTTATATATATTTAAATATTTATGTAACTATTCTCTTGTCATACTTATTGGATGTGCATATTATATTCTCGCAATAATATCTCTAAAAGCGTTTATAATCTTACTTTAATAAAGGTAAAATAATAATTACAAATATATGAATCTTTTATATTGAATTAATTATATTGTAATTTTAATGTGGTTGCAATTATACTGTAATGTTATTATAATTACATAGTAATCATAATGTCTTTTAATAATGTTACATTAAAATTATATTTCAATCTAAATTATATTAAAATTATTATAGTATTGTAATTGTTGCAGATTATGAATTCTGCAGGCTCGTACATCTCGGTATTATTGGCGATGCAGTAAAAAGCACCGTAACGAAGTAATCGCCTCGTCCTCTCATCGATAGTCGTAGAGTACGTATTAAATAAATATGAAAATCACTAGTTAGCAAACATATAATGTTACTTGTGCGTGATATGTTCTCTGCGATAAGCAGAATGAAGGAATTTAATTAATCGTAAAATAATTTCCAGAAGTAAAGTCGAAAATACGAAATAAGCAATTTCCACGGCTCTGACCATAAGGTAAAAGTATACCATACCCTATGGTTTCCACTAAGCCTCGGGTGACTTCTACCACCATCTCAAGCGCGTTCTTTCAAAACTGCTCTCTGTTTTATTGAAATCATTGCGCATGACTTTTCCCCAGCCAAAGACCGCCGTAGCTTGTATGCATCTGTCTCCTACGAAATCATGCATTTTTCACGACAATTGCATGTACCGTACCCTCAACGCTTTAGACGGGACAACATCCCCTTCGGTTTCCATTCTGTCTGCCAAACTGGCGATTATTGAACACGCATACTGCATTCTACGCGGAACGATACAAATATTTAATGACCCGCTCCCATTGGTCATACGTGCCAGAGTATCGCCGTTTGATAACTTCTCACGACCACCCAGTCTTCACGCGACTATTCAATGACACCCTTCGACCTCTCATGAGTTACGCTTGGTTAAAACATAATTCGGTCCCTATATTTACTGGAGTATTTTTTTCTACGATATACTTATATCTCGATACAGTCGCTGTGCATCAGCGAGTACAGGGGTTGTAATGAGAAACACTAAAATTGTTGCTCGCAGGAGCACGATCAATCGCATGATGAAATTCTTGCTCACATTATTCGGTATCTGGCCAGATACATTGTGCGTCACATTCTGCAGAATGTTCTGGATGATCTTATTGGGAGTTCTCGAAGTTTGCCTATACCGACACCTTCTTACACATCTTTATTCCAGTGATGTGTTCGAATTGATGGATTGTTTTAGTACCCTCATAGGATATGTGAAGTTATCCCTCAAGTTTAGTATCTTTTGGTGGAACCAGGGGTGTGTAACTGTTTCCTTCAATCGGATAGAACAACAATTTCCTCGTTGTTTTGTTATATAGAGACATGAATTTTCCCTTTGAGCCATATTAGATTCACTCAGAAATTTTCTCTCATCCAATATATAATTCAGTCACCGGCATATATTTATTTAAAATTAAAAACGCTTTTCTCATATTAACACTTTTTCAATGTTAATAAGAGAAGATTTTTGAATCAACATAACATATGGTTAAACGTATCTATTTCTCATCTATTATTATAATATTTTTCATATCTCCTTCTTTTGCGCTATTGCTGATTTTCGGAATAGTCGAGAAAATTCCAAAGACGCAAAACTGAAAAATTGGTGGTGAACGTGGTTTCTCCGAATATAGAAATAAGACTTTAAAATAAAATAATGAGTTACATGAACAATCTTCTATAGAGTATTCAATCAAATCTTGAAAATGATGACGGAGGATTGGAAGGATTGCGCAAACAATGATAGTGAAATGTATAAAGCAGTCAGCAAGGCGAAGTTATCGGATTACATTGTTAATGCGACCATCAGTCTACACACAGTCGCTGTGTTCTTTTACTGCATCAATACCGTTTTAGACAATGTCGATATTACCGATCCCACGATTGAGATACCCCACATATACAAAATGGAATTTCCACTTGACATAAAGACACAAAGCACATACAAATTTGTTTTAATTATAGAAATGATACATGTTCTAGTGAGCAGTTGGGGATTAGGTATTTTAAATGTTTTACTTTTGACATTGGTGAGCTATATATGCAATTAATAAAATAGAAAACAATTTACAATTCCACCGAAAATGAATCAAAACGCTATTTTGCGCGGAATATCTGGAATTTAGGCACTATATATTTAATCGAAACATTTGCTCAAACATCTATTCAGATATTTTATTTCTGGAAATTTTCTTTAATTTTCCGCTTACATGAGACTATCTTTGAATCAACTGCTTAAACATGAGTCTTCATTTTCATAGGCGGAGAACTCTTTCTTTTTAGACCCTACACATAGGTGGCCAAATAGACATATTGGTTTGCTGGTTAACGAAAGTAATGTCCATAGATAGTGCCAACAAACACAGATCTAACATATTGAGAAAGATTATTCAGAAACATCAGAAAATCATTTATTTCGCGGAGAATATCGAGAAACTGTACACATTAATCGCATTGCTGCAATTTGCGACAAATGTAGTGATGATTTGTCTATTAGGATTTTTAATTATAATAGTAAGTAAAACTGATAATTATGCATTTATAAGAGCAGAACAGATATGCACGCATGTGCGTTTGTGAAATAACATGGATAGAAATAATTATTTAATCTGCAAAATTTAATTGCTATGCATTTAATCGTATGTCCACTTCTTGTGTAGAACTAATTACGTTCATGTCACATACTGCTTATTCCGCCTATTTTATTGCGTGTTTTCATTGTTCCGTTTTACTTACGTTTCATTAAATACATCAATAATGACATACATTCATGATCAATAAAGCTAATTGTTTATATGCGCTATTCACTATTGCAGGCACTCGATACTCCTGATGCGACAGAGAAGATAATGAGATCACTTTCATATTATAGCGTAACAAACTTAGAAGCGTTTATATTCTGCTATGCCGGAGAATACCTGATCAACAAAGTTAGTGACAATTACTGACAACGATTAGAAAACGGTATTAGAATATTCTATAATCGTCTCTTCGTTTTTTATCTTCCTAGAGCAAAGCGATCGGATACGCTGCGTACAATGCAGCCTGGTATAATATGGAACCTAAGCATAGTCGCATTTTGTGGATTATTATTTTAAGATCGCAAAAAGAATTAACGCTTACGATCGGAAAGTTGATGGATCTCTCATTACGTCGCTTTGCAAGTGTAAGTGTGACTTATCCGTAGCGTATGAGGCAATCATTTAGATGCACACAAAACATTCATCGTGATATATTTGTCACATTTATATATTAAACATTTTCGTAACTTCCTACTCGTTAAATGTATTGGGTATGTGTGTTGTATATTCGTTACAATATATTTAAAAGTGTACACCCACACATAAACAGATATACATGTATATTCTCTATATATTACAACATAAATACAGAACATTTTTATATATTTATAATTATAATGTAATATATATGTATTATTATGTATATATATATACATAAGATCATATGTATATATTGTTGTAATAATGTACTGTAATGTAATTGTAATTATATTGCAATTGTTATAGATCATGAATTCCGCGGGGTCATACATCTCGGTGTTATTAGCGATGCAATAAAAATCCACATAATGAAGTATTCTTCTCGTCTCATGTCTTGCCATCAATAGTGAAATATGTATCGAATAAATTTGTAAATTTCAGGTTACTGAACAACACATATAATACTATTGGCGAGCGATACCTTCTCCCAGGTGGGAAGAACAAAGAAATTTAATTAATCGTAAAACAATTTCCAGAAATAACGTCGGAACTATGAAGTAAGCAATTTCTACGGCTCTGACCATAAACTAAAAGTATACCATAATGTAGCCCACGACTTTCACAAATCCTCGAACGACTTCTGCCATATCGAGCATAACTTTCTGAAACTCCTCTCTGTTTCTTGAAATTAATACGCATGACATTCGCCGGGCTATAAGCCATTGTGCCCGTCTATCTCTTGCGAGGTCGTGCATATTTAATGACAATTGCATGCACCGTACTCTCAACGCTTTGGATGGGGCAACATCCCCCTCGGTTTCCATTTCGTCCGCCAAACCGGCGATTATTGAACACGCATACTGCGCCTACATGCTACGCGGAACGATACAAATATTTAATGACCCGCTCCCATTGGTCATACATCCCAGAGAATCGCCGTTTGATAACTTCTCACGACCACCCAGTCTTCGCGCGACCATTCGATGATACACATCGATCTCTCATCGGTTACGCTTGGTTAAAACATAATTCGGTTCCTGTATTTACTGAAGTACTTTTTCCTACGATATATTTGCACATCGATACGCTCACTGTGCATCAGTGAGCACAGAGGTTCTAATGAGAAACATTAAAGTTGTTGCTCGCAAAAGCGTGATCAATCACGTGATGAAATTCATACTCACATTGTTCGGTATTTGGCCAGATACATTATGCGTCGCATTCAGCAGAATATTCTGGATAACATCAATAGGAATTCTCGAATTTGGCCTGTACCGATACCTTCTTACACATTTCAATTCCAGTGATGTGTTCGAATTGATGGAGTGTTTTAGTGCCCTTATAGGATACATAAAGTTATCCCTCAAATTTAGTATCTTCTGGTGGAATCAAGGGTAAATCAATAAACTGCTCTCTTCAATCGAATAGAAGCAACTCAAGCCATGATTTCCTCGTTGTTTTGTTATATAGAGACATGAACCTTCCTCTTGAGCCATATTAAATTCACTCAGAAGTCTCCTCTCATTGAATATATAATTCATTTAACGGCATATATTTATTAAAAAAAAAAAATACACTTTTTTCATATTAACCCTTTTTCAATTTTAATAAGAGAAGATTCATGAATCAACCTAACAAATTGTTAAACATGTCTATTTCTTATCTATTATAATATTTTCCACATGATCTTCTTCTTTCGCGCTATTGCTGAAGTCCGGAAAAGTCGAGAAAATTCCAAAAATGAAAAATTGAAAACTTGGTGGTCAACGTGATTTTTCCGAATATAGAAATAAGATATTAAAGTCGCATAATGAGTTACATAAACAATCTTCTATAGATTATTCAATAAAATCTTGAAAATGATGATGGAGGATTGGAAGGATTGCGCAAACAATGATATTGAAATGTGCAAAGCAGAAAGCAAGGCGAAGATATCGGATTACATTGTTAATGCGACCGTCAGTCTACACACAGTCGCTGTGTTTTTTTATTGCATATCCTTTGTAATCAATGCCGATATTATCGATCCCACGATTGAGACACCCCACATAAGCAAAATGAAATTTCCATTTGACGTAAAGATACAAAACATGTACAAATTCGTATTAATTACAGAAATGATACATCTTCTAGTGGTCAGTTGGGGATTAGGTATTTTAAATGTTTTACTTTTGACATTGGTGAGCTATATATGCAATTAATAAAATAGAAAACAATTTACAATTCCACCGAAAATGAATCAAAACGCTATTTTACGCGGAATTTCTGGAATTTAGGCACAATATATTGAATCGAAACATCTGTTCAAACATCTACTCAGATATTTTAATTCTGGAAATTTTCTCTAATTTGCCGTTTACATAAAACTATCTTTGAATCAATTGCTTAAACATGAGTTTCCATTTTCATAGGCGACAGACTCTTTCTTTTTAGACCCTACACATAGATGGTCAAATAGATATACTACTTTACTGGTTGGGGGAAGTAATATCCATGGGTAGTGACAATAATTACAGATCCAACATATTAAGGAAGATTATTCAGAAACATCAGAAAATCATCTATTTCGCCGAAAATGTTGAGAAATTGTACAGATTAATCGCATTGGTGCTATTTGCGATAAATATAGTAATGATTGGTCTATTAGGATTTTTAATTATAATAGTAAGTAAAACTTTTAATTATGCATTTATAAGAGCAAAACAGATACGCACGCGTGTGCGGTTTGTGAAATAACATAGAGAGAAATAATTATTTAATCTGTAAAATTTAATTGCTATGCTTTTAATCGTGTGTTCACTTCCTGTGTAGAACTAATTACGTTCATATCGCCTACTGCTTATTTCGTCTATTTTATTGCGTGTTTTCATTACTCTGTTTTACTTACGTTTTATTAAATATACCAATAATGACATACATTCATAATCAATAAAGGTAACCGCTTATATACGCTATTGCAGGCGCTCGATACTCCTGACGCGACGCAGAAGATAATGAAATCACTTATGTTTTACGTCGTTACAAATTTAGAAATGTTTATATACTGCTATTCAGGGGAATACCTGATCAACAAGGTTAGTGACAATCACTGGTAACAATTAGAATGCGGTATTAAAATATTCAGTAATCGTTTCTTCGTTTTTTTATCTTTGCAGAGCAAAGCGGTCGGATACGCTGCGTACGATGTAGCCTGGTATAATATGAAACCTAAGCACATTCGCATTCTAGTGATCATTATTTTAAGATCGCAAAAAGAATTAACATTCACGATCGGGAAAATGATGGATCTCTCGTTACGTCGCTTTGCAAGTGTAAGTGTGGCTCACCCGTAGTGTATGAGGCAATCCTTTAGTTGCACACAATGCATTCGTCGTAATATATTTGTTACGTATATATTGAAACATTTTCGTAACTTTCTACTCGTATTGGTTGTGCATGTTGTATTCTCGCTACAATATACTTAAAAGTGCACACACATAAATATAAACAGATACACACGTATATTCTCTATATATTATAATATATATACAGAAAATTTTTATAAATTTATAATTATAATATATATCGACATAACATCATATTTATATATGTATATATATATATATGTATATATTATTGCAATAATGTACTGTAATATAATTATATTGCAATTGTTATAGATCATGAATTCTGCGGGGTCATTTATCTCGGTGTTATTAGCGATGCAATAAAAATCCATATAATGAAGTATTCTTCTCACGTCTTGCCCCCGATAGTTGTGAAATATGTATCAAATAAATTTGTAAATTACTAGTTAGTGAAAAACACATATAATATTATTGGCGAGCAACGTCTTGTCCCAGGTGGAAAAAATAAACAAATTAAATTAATCATAAAAGAATTTCCAAAAATAACGTCGAAACTATGAAGTGAACAATTTCCACAGCTCCGAGTATAAACTAAAAGTATATAATATAATAATGTAGCCCACGATTTTCACAAATCCTCGAACGACTTCTCCTACCATTTTGAGCATGACCTTTTGAAACTTCTCTCTGTTTGTTGAAATCAATACGCATGACTTTCGCTGGGCCATAAGCCATTGTGGTTTGTGCGCGTCTGTCTCTTGCGAGATCGTGCATTTTTAATGGCAATTGCATGCACCATACCCTGAGCGTTTTAGACGGAACAACATCCCCTTCGGTTTCCTTTACATCCGCCAAATCAACGATCATCGAACATGCGTGCTGCGCCTATATTCCACGCGGAACAATAAAAATATTTAATGACCAGCTCCTATTAGTCGTATGTACCGTCGTTTGATAACCTCCACCTCACGACCACTCAGTCTTCACGCGGCTATTCGATGACACACATCGATTTCTCATCGGTTGCACTTTGGTAAAACATAATTCTGTTCTTATCTTTGCTGAAGTATTTTTTCTACAATATACGTGTATCTCTCGATGCACTCGCTGTATATCAGCGAGCACAGGTATTATAATGAGAAGTACTAAAGTTGTGGCTCGCAAAAGCACGATCAATTGCACGATCAAATTCTTGCTCATAGTGCTCGGTATATGGCCCGACACATTATCCGTCACATTCTCTAGAATATTCTGGAGTATCTCATTAGGGGCTCTCGAAGTTTGCCAGTACCGATACCTCCTCACACATCTTTATTCCAGTGATGTGTTCGAGTTGATGGATTGTTTCGGCGCCTTTATAGGATTCGTGAAGTTCTCCTTCAAGATCAGTATCTTTTGGTGGAATCAGCGGTAAGCGACTGCCTTTCTTCGATCGAGTAGAAGCAATATATTCAAGCAATGATTTCCTCGTTGTTTTATTATATTTAAACCTAATTCTTCCACTTAAACCGTATTAGGTCGATGCAAAAATCTTTTCCCATTAAATAATTCATTAATCTGTACACATAAATTAAAAAAATAACTTTATTCATATTAACATTTATTCGTTGTTTGTGGAAGATGATCCTTGAATCAATCTAATATATGGTTAAATGTACCGATTTCTCATTTACTGTTATAATATTTTCCACGTGTTTTCTTTTTTCATGTTAATGATAAATCTCAGAAAATCCAGAGAATTCCAAAAACAAAAAACTAAAATTTTTCAACGCGGTTTTTGCGAATATAGGAGTAATATGTTAAATTCCCGTAATGAATTATATAAACGATAATCTATAGAATATTCAATCAAATTTTAAAAATGATGGTGGAGGATTGGAGAGATTGCGCAAACAATGATAATGAAATGAGCAAAGCAATCAATAAGGCGGAGATATCGGATTGCATTGTTAATGCGATCGTCAGTCTGTACACAGTCGCTGTGTTCTTTTACGGCATCAGTATCATTCTAGACGATGTCGATATTACCGATTCTTCGATCGAGATACCCCACATATACAAAATGGAATTTCCGTTTGATATAAAGACGCAAAGCACGTACAAATTCGTATTAATTATGGAACTGATACATATTTTAGTGGGCAGCTGGGGATTGGGAGTTTTAAATGCATTACTTTTAACACTGGTAAGCTGCATGTCTAATTAACAAAAAAAACAATATTACCGAAAATGGACTTACAAAATACGGTTTTCGCCGAACTTTTAGAAATTAGGCAGGATTCGTTTAATCGATATATTTGCTTAAATAGATATTTCGATTCTGAAAATTTTTTTTAATTTTTCACTTGCATGAAACTATCTTTGAGTCAACTGTTTAAACATGAGCCTTCATTTTCATAGGCGGTGGACCCTTTCTTTTTAGACCCTACACATAGATGGCCAAATAGACATATTGCTTTACTGGTTGGCGAAAGTAATGTCTATAGATGGTGCTAACAAACGCAGATCTAACGTACTGAGAAAGATTATTCAGAAACATCAAAAAATCATCTATTTCGTGGAGAATATCGAGAAACTGTACACATTGATCGCATTGCTGCAATTTGCGACAAATGTAGTGATGATTTGCCTATCAGGATTTTTAATTATAACAGTAAGTAACAGTGTTAATTATGGATATATGATTAGTTAGTTATGGATATATGACAGTGTAGTAGATATGTATGCGTTTGCATTTGTGAAATAACACTGGTAGAAATACAATAAATAAACAGATAGAAATAAATATTTAATCTGCAAAAATTAATTGTTATGCATTTAATCGCGTATCCGCTTCCTGTATTCGACTAATTACGTTCATATCACATATTGTTTATTTCCTTCGTTTTATTGAATACTAAATAAAGATACGTTCATGATGATCAATAAAGTAACCATTTACATACGCTTCGCTATTGTAGGCTCTCGATACTCCTGATGCGACGGAGAAGATAATGAGATCACTTTCATATTACAGCGTGACAAATTTAGAAACGTTTATATTCTGCTATGCCGGGGAATACTTGATCAACAAGGTTAGTGAAAATTACTGATAACAATTAGGAAGCGGTATTAGAATATTCTATAATCGTTTCTTCGTTATTTTTATCCTCACAGAGCAAAACGATCGGATACGCTGCATACGATGCAGCCTGGTATGATATGGAATCTAGGCATAGTCGCATTTTGTTGATCATTATTTTAAGATCGCAAAAAGAATTAACACTTACCATCGGGAAATTGATGGATCTCTCGTTACATCGCTTTGCAAGTGTAAGTATGACTCGCGTGCAGTCTGTAAGGCAATTCTTAGTTGCGCACTCGTAGTGACGCGTTCGTAGTGATATATTTGTCGTATATGTATTTCAATGTTTTCATAATTCTCTGTTCGTTAGATATATTGGTTGTACGTGTTATATTCTCGCAATAATATGTTTAAAAGTACACACACATATATATAAACAAACATACAGATATATATATATATATATATATATATATATATATATATATATATATATATATATATATATATATATATATATATATATATATATATATATATATATATATATATATATATATATATATATATATATATATATATATATATATATATATATATATATATATATATATATATATATATATATATATATATATATATATATATATATATATATATATATATATATATATATATATATATATATATATATATATATATATATATATATATATATATATATATATATATATATATATATATATATATATATATATATATATATATATATATATATATATATATATATATATATATATATATATATATATATATATATATATATATATATATATATATATATATATATATATATATATATATATATATATATATATATATATATATATATATATATATATATATATATATATATATATATATATATATATATATATATATATATATATATATATATATATATATATATATATATATATATATATATATATATATATATATATATATATATATATATATATATATATATATATATATATATATATATATATATATATATATATATATATATATATATATATATATATATATATATATTGCTGTAAGAATTATATTGTAATATAATTGTAATTATATTGTAATTGTCGTAGATCATGAATTCCGCGGGTTCGTACATCTCGGTATTATTAGCGATGCAATGAAGAACAACACAAATGAAATATTCGGCTCGTCTCATGTCTTACCACTAATAGTCGTGAAATACATATCGTATAAATATGTAAATTATTAGTTAATAAACGACATATATAATGTAATGTAACTCACGCACAATATCTTTTCCCGGAAAGAGAAAGTAAAGAAATTTAATTAATCGTAAAACAATTACCAGAAGTAATATCGAAACTCTGAAGTGAGCAATTTCCATGATCCCGATCATAAGCGGAAAGAGAGAGAAAGAGAAAGTGTGTGTGTGTGAGTGTGTGTCATAATATACTCCATGATTTCCACGAATCCTCAGACGACTCTCCCTACCATCTCGAGGGCGAACCTTCGAAACTCCTCTTCGCCTTCTCGAGATCATTGCGCATGACTTTTGACGGCCTATAAAAAAAAAAGAAAATATGAAACCTGACTGTGCGTCGACCTCCGCGTTTCCTCCCACGGAATCGTACATTTTTAACGGAAATTGCATGCATCGCACCCTCGACGACAGAGCGGCCGGACGGAAGGACATTGTCCCCCTCGATTTCCTTTCCGTTCGCGAAATCGCGCGATCCACACGATGCAACTTGATAGCGTACGTGGAACGATGAAAATATTTAATGAGCTGCTCCCTGTCCGCTCGACGGTGGGCGAAGGTAGGGCTCGCAACTCTCAGCGAGTGACCCCCCGGTATCCTTCAGTCTGTCCGCGGAGTCTACAGGTGCGCGTCCTCGAGTCTGATCAAGTGTCGTACGCGGAATCGACGTTTCTTCCGATCTTCCGTGCGCTTTGATCGAGTACCAGCGAAGTGCGTCTTATTAACGCATTAATTTTATCAATCGACTGGTGACGCAGCAGGCGGACCAAGCTATTCTCGTTGTCTCCGTCCGCGTTATTTCGACGAGTCGTTTGATTGGCCTCGATAACTTCGATTCGTTTCACTTCGAAAAGTTTCTGCACGTGTTCGTGCAGACGAGCGTTCCCTCTGGTAGACGTGCAGCGTTCCGAAAAAAGCATATCGAAATCCGAAAAGTGGGACAATTTCCCGGACGTTCGCAATCCCGAAATCCGAATATCAAGGCAATCTTCCGAAATGCAAATTTTCAGAAATATTGGAAATATGCAATTGTCATGCAAAGTTACAATATTGAAATCGGTGCAACGAGATGAGATGATCGAAAAATTATTCATATGGGAATGAAAGGAAATAAAATTATTTCAAGAGAGTTGTTTCTCGGAAAAATTATATTATTATAAATAAAATAAAATTATCAAAAAACCCGTTCTCCGAAAGAGCGTCTTGGTGTTTGGATTTCAGAGTTACGACTTCGCGTGAGATTGTTCCAAATCTCGAGATTCGCATTCGTCGGGAAAACGCATGTTCACTTTTCTGCTCAATGAACACTTTTCTAACGCTAATTCGCAAATGTATCTAATTTCCTAATTCTCTGCACGCTGCTTATCCGCGTCTCGGTTCCACGTGCATGATAGTCGAGTGTTGGCATGGTCAGTGAAAAGTCGAGTAGCTCGCCGACGATGTTCGCGTTCACCCGCCCAATCGAGATCGGGCTTCAAGTTATCGGTATCTGGCCAGGCGCGCCTTACGCGATCATCAGTCGAATCTTGTGGACGACGTCGATGCTGGCCGCGCAGACATTTCAGTACCGCCACATGGTGTCGCATTTACGTTCGGAGGATTTGTCACTGCTAATGGATGGCCTGAGCGCGACGCTGTCGTACAGTTTGTTGTGTGTCAAGTTGATTGTTTTCTGGACGAAGCAACGGTACGTCGTTACCACTTGAAGCTTGCTCTCCGCAACTCGGCCGAGTCGTGCGAGTCGAATGAGCACTTGGTAATACGAAGCAACTCGCATGCGCTCGTAATTATCACTACGAATGTCGGAACTTCGTAAAATTACTGATTGCGTCTGTCAATACGAAATCATGACGTTAGATCGACAATTTTTATATTTTATTCAAGTCATGATAAGCCATAAGTTTCGTCTATTATCCTTTCTTATCACGATCGTAAAGAAACGAAAATCGCAAAGAACCGACGCGCAAACGCACCCTGGCGATATTTCTATTCTCATCTTTCCGACTCACATTTCTCGTCATCACGTATAGACAAGTAGTTCCGTAATCATAGTCTTCGAAGGGGCACTCGCTTCTCACGCAGTGCAAGCACGATATCGATTCTCCCCAGAATATTCCACGACGTGGTAGCGGGTATCTCGACGGACTGGGAGGAATGTGGAGAAGCCGGCGGTGCCTTGTGCAACATGATCAACGTGGCCAGCCTGTCTCATCGTTTCTCCAATTTAATCATCGGTTTGCACTCGCTGGCCGTGCTGTTCTACTGCATCGGGGTGGTCGCGCTGCGCGGCAATGACGCCGATCAGAGCGACGTCGGGCGTGAGCTCTTCCTCAAGATGGATCTACCCTTCGAGAGTGACGCGTCGCCGGTTTACGAGCTCGTAATGACCACGCAGTTCCTGCATCAGATTACGTCTGCCACCGTGATCGGTGTGCTCAGCGCGCTGCTCGTTACGCTGGTGAGTCGGCACCTCTCCGGGTTTCTCCTTGCCTTGCCTGCCCCCGGGAGATTTCCAACACCCGACTGAGATTACCTTCGGGAACGGGATCCCTGGAGACAGAGAGAGAGAGAGAGAGAGAATCCGCGGGCGTCCCAGCTATTCACCGAGATCGTCGATGACGCGTTCCGGCTTATTCGCGGGAAGAGGTTGGGAAAAAATTTATTCCCGCGAGATTGATTCCGAGCTGGCGCCGATTCCGCGGGATTATTTATCGACAGTTTCGACGCGTCGTTTCGTATCGTGTCTGACTGATCTGGCCAGATCGATTTTCACATCACCGCGATACGCGCCTGATTATTACGTTTCCCATCGTGGAATTACGTTAAGAGAAAAGGTAATCGGTGCTTGTGCTTATAATTACACGGTGAAGCGATTACAGTCAAGATAATGATTTTTCTAATAAGCGTTGCTATAATATTAGCGATAATAACTGTAAATCCTGCATATCGCCATTGCTATTATTCTATCAGAAAGAACCAAAAATATGGTTTGTGCCTCAAGTGACTGTGATTTTAATCGAATTTTAATTGAATTAACCAGTTCTTCGCTCAGTGCATTTGTTACGTTTAATTTCACTGTTTCCTACCGTAAAATTATCCATCGTGTCCGGCTGCCGTGTTTTTCGTCGTAAAAATGATTTGTTCCCATATTCCGCGGGAGATTTCGGACTTGCTCAGGACTCATCGATGAGACTTCGTTTCAGGACGAGCTTCACGATGTTTTCACACGTGCCGGCAATTCACTCTTAAGCTGTCACATACGAGAGCGGATAACGGGCTCGAATTTCTAGGTGCTGCACGTAGGCGGTCAAATAGACATCCTGCGTGAGAGACTGCTAGAAATTCTGCCGACGGACAGGAAGTCGACTATATCCGTGATCACGATGGGCTCGTTGATCCGTAAGCACCAGAACATCATCGTTTTCACCGACAAAATCGAGAACCTGTACTCGTACATCGCACTGGCGCAATTCATATCGAACACCCTCGTCATCTGCTGCTTAGGGTTTATCATCGTGAATGTAAGTCGCTCTCTCGAACGGCCATCGCCGTCAAAATGGATGCAAATTGATAATCGGATTCCAGATTCGCAAGCCAATGGCTCGCGCATATATCGAATGCATGCGAGCGCAAACCGATCGAGACTTGCATGAACGTGGTTCATTTCGTACTTTGTATATATATTTTCCATATTACATTCTGTAAAACGCGGTTTCGATTTATACACGAACAGGAAAAAGCATTTGATTCTAGTAATTATAATATTACATAGTAAATAATTATAGTAAGGGAAATCATATATATATTATATATTCTATGCCGTTTTTTTATTAAAACAACAAAAAAATATGAATCACGCGGGGAATGCTCGTAATTTTACCAAAATTGACCATTTTCTTCTGTCAGTGCAATACAAGCCGTAATGCAAAGAAAAAAAGAAGGAAAGAGAGGAACAAACTGCGTGTACTAATACAATTTTAACATTGCAGTCGATCGGCGACGATCAGGGCTTCTCTATGCTATTGAGATCTCTCTTGTTTTACGTCGTCATCAATTTGGAGGCGTTCATCTTTTGCTACGCCGGCGAGTACTTAAGCATTAAGGTAGGCACAATTTGGTGAGGCGGGAATTTCGAGTGGCACCCGATTTTTTGTCCGGTTTCAGACGTTGTCCGAAATACCCGCTCTCTCTCTCTCTCCCTGCTTTCCAGAGCAAAATGATCGGCGACGCGGCGTACGAGTCTCTGTGGTACGATTTGACTCCCAGCGAGACCCGAATCCTGCTACTCTTGATAATGAGGTCACAGAAGCAATTGACAATCACGGTCGGCAGATTTACGAATCTCTCTCTGCAGCAATTCGCGAACGTAAGCTTCATCCGTTAGTTTATGCGAGATTGCTCGATAAACTTGGCGCACAGTCGCGATTAAACTCGCAAGCGTGTGTGTGTGTGTGTGTGTGTGTACTGCATGTGAGTATGCTAGATGACACCTTATAATTATCTTAACGCGTAATCACGACGGTATTCATTTCTTACGCACTGCAGCAACGTTGTCTCCCCGGCAGATCATTAAATCGTCAGCCTCGTACGTCTCCGTGCTTCACGCGCTGTAACCAACGGCTGTGCCCCGACTCTCGCCGGTCGATATTTCGCGCGCACATCGCGCACCATCGCCGCCGGCCGTGAGCCAACCGTTGCGAACGTTATTCCGACGTAAGTCGCATAATTTAATAGAACGTTATTCTATTTTTCAATAAAACTCCACGATCAACCGTGAACGCAGCGCTGTTCATCCCCCGTTTATCACCGTCTCGACCCCCCTTCCCCTCTCTCCCTGTAGCAACGATATTTTAATGCGAATGTTGTCGAATGCAAGCGCGAGTCCATGCTCATACACCGCCGCCGGCTCATTGAAAATATGCCGTTGCTCCTCCCGTTACGGGGGGGTGGAAAATATTTTTCGCAAAGCCGAAGCTCACCGCGCGAGTTTTCATCCCCTGAAAGAACTTCGGGACATCGTTTCGCGTTAAATTGCTGAAGTTGCCCCAACTAGACGGCGAAGGGGCGGTTTTTCCTCCCCTCCCCTCGCACTCTCCCTCGATATATATATATATATATATTGGGGACTATGTATCTCTTTCTCTCTCCCTCTCTCTCTCTCTCTTTCTCCCCTGCGTCGAGAAAGCTACGAGCACGCGCGCGCGCGCGCAATAGCGCCAGATGGCCAGCGAACGGATCACAACACCGACGAAATTATAACCGGGATTACTTAGCGCTACTTCGCGCGTATAATCAGGACGCGACGATGGGAACTGGCCTGAAGGGACTGTTTTATTAGAGGCGACCATGGTGGAGCGCGGTACACCACGGTAACATTATCGCTCCTCGCGACTGGCGCACGCAATTTGCAAACTTACGATTCGCGCTAGCTCCATGCGAGCGCAGGGAGTTTACGCTTGCACCTCGCGAAAAATGCACACCTCGCCGTTCGGACCATGCCAAGGCAACGTATACGTGCAGTATGAAAAAAAAAAAGAAGGAAATGGGAATAACTCAAATCGAGTCAAACTCAATTTCGGGGTCGTGTATGAAAAATTGATTTTTGCAGAGAAATTCGGAACTCTAAAAGTCGGAAATGAAATTCCAAATTGTGAAAATCTGTGGACGTTCTTTTACTCTCTCGTTCGTGTAAAACATGCTCAAGTTTAGTTCAATGAGAGAAATATAAAGTAGTAGAAAGAATATTTATGTCATACACGCAGCTGAGTATCGTTAAATTTTTTTCTGTTGTATACATTTCTTACTTCAAATTGCTAGATTCCAGATCGTGTGTGACAGATCTGACTGGATTTCTGCTTGATTTCAGCCAATCGCAGTTGAATGACAAAATCTGCCTTGAACCTCGGAACTTGACTTCATTTAATTCGGTTTTTATTTCAACGTGTGAAAGTAACTCGATTCTTTTTCTTCCAATGATCTACCGTCTATCGAGAAAAGTCTAAGTACCGAGAAAATGTCTATAATTTGCTTCTACATTCGAATGGATTTTTTTAACATCGAGATCCGCTGCAAATAAATCGAGAGTCATTCGTGTTACGTATGAAGAAAATGTAATTCTGAGAGATTTTTAATTTCTGATATTAAACACCTCGCGAACGAACGCGTGCACGTTTATGTTCGCGCAAAGGGAAACGTAAATTGTGTTTTATTCGAACGACAAGACCTCGCGAACTGCTCATGAATATTCCGCTTTGGCACTTTGTACGGAGCGTTTTTCGAGAAAATTGCCTTGCAAATTCATCTCGCGTAAATAGTACAATCTTGCGTGATCTCGCGCGGACTTTGCAGTGGCCTCGTCATCGTCCGCGCGGGAAAATCGATTTTCCGGATTATCCCGGGAAATTATATCCCGGCGATGTGTAAATCACGAATTTCCGTCTCGGGCTCGCTAAGACTCAGCGGTGACGTCGCCGCGTCTTACTAAGTGCCAAATTATCGGCGCGTCGAAGACGTAGGCGTCGCAAATTCCTTCTCAAGTTTCTTATCGTCGTGCCATGAGAACACTCGATTTTCCTACTTACAGCCGCGTCAGTGTCAAGTTTCGCGCGCGAATTTACGTGCTCTTACGCAGGTGACTAACGATAAAACGCCAAATCAGAAATTAATATGCAGGGAAATGCCGATATCTGAAAGCGGCGTGCGTCTGATTGTCATTATTTCCTCTTTACCGCATCGACTCAACGCGCGAACTCTTCGTAAAGCGACTGTATGAAAAAATAAATTCTCGTTACACGTTATGCTTTGATGTAAATCTCGCCCCGGGGATTCGTCGGATGCAAAACTGCGCGTCGCGAAAACATTCGATTTGTTTTTCATCCGTTTCTTTTTTCCCTCTTTCTTTTTTTTAATATCTCCGCAGTAACCTTCCCACGTGTACACCCAATATTCGCCCTCTCATTAGAAGGTAAATAACGGAAGACGGAGTTGCAGAGTTGCCGCGCTTGCTCGTTACACCGAAGCGCGACGCGAATTTACCATCGGCGCCCGAAGGTAATCCGCGTCGAGCACTTAACTCGAATTTAATCGCGACGGGGTAATTTCGCGCCGATGAGCGACTCAGCCACGATGATTTTATTTTTGCGCGGAGCGAAGATCTCGTGGCCGAACGAGTGCTCGCGGGCCGATCGTTTCCAACTTTTTGGCGTTTAGAGAAACCATACGAATTTTCCGGGGAAAGCTGCGTCAGTGGCGGCAGTAACGACGGCGGCAGCGGCGGCGGCGACGACTTCCCCGGGCCGAGCGAATTGGTCTCCATGGAAACCATCCCGAAGCCAATCCGGGGTGCATTCGTACGTACATTTACCCTTGTCGTGGCACGTCTGCAGCACCCCTCTCGCCACCCTTCACCCCTATAAACTCGCACCCTCTCCGGCTCTCTCTCGCTTCCCCCGCGTAGCTTTTTCCGTCCGCTCTATTCCGTCGTTCGGTCCGTTTCTTTCTCTCGCTCGCTCTTTCTTTCGCGTTCTCTCCCTTCTCTACTTTTCTCCTTGATTCGAATTGTTCTTTCGTTCGCCATTCCTCACCGCTCTCTACGTCTGCCGTTCCCTCTTTCCCTCTTTTCATTTTTTTTTTCCGTTCCGTCTATCTTCCATTCTTTCTTTCGTCGTCTCCGCCGTCGCCATTTTATTTATTCCCTATCCACTTTTGTTGTCTCGTCTGTGTGCGGCACGGTCTTACACCGTATCTCCGCACTTTCATTTGTACAGCCAGGCGATGCTCGGGAATAAAGTTTCCGTCTCCATTTAAACGTTTTTGTCGACTTTCGGGCGAACGCGTCTGCGGGAATAACAGGCAAAGAGGAACAGTTGGATTCATGTCTGCGTATTATGTGCTCTAATTTTACGAATGAACTTTTCTCAAGTCGCCGTCCCCCACTCCGCTCCCCTCGACACCTGAATTATTCTAACATGTATTTTCGGTGTGACAGAGGTCATGACGCGAAGAGAACCGCGCCCTTTCGGTGCCGCATGACACGCCCGGGCAATTGAAAAATTCCGCGCGACGATAGAGCGACTTTCAGCGGCTCTTCTCGCTTTCCGTCGCGAGAACGGGAATATTTAATGTTCTCATTTATAATTTCATAGTTCTCTCGACAATTTTCCCTCGGTCGCCCGATTTTTCGCCAGCTTCCCCAGCCGCTTTCAGTCGTCGTATCGGCGTGCATTGTTCCGGCTCTCTCTCTCGCTCTCTTTTATCCAATCCACCACTACACAAACCCGCCAAATCCATAGGGCGACGATTGACGTGTCGATCGTTATGCGACCCTACAGATGTTATTACCCCTGTGTTCCATTAACCCCAGTCCGAAATACTTAGCAGCCTGATTCAATGGTCTATAAGGGTGTAGTTCACCGCGTCGTAACGTTCGACGAAGTGCGCGCAACGTGTGCTTTCATGCGCTCGAAAACGACGCGGGTTTTGTTCGGGGATTCACGCGAGAATAGCATCGTCGCGATGTCGATTTCGCATTGGCAACTTTTCGCCTCTAATCTGTATCTCGCATCCGAAATACATAACGTAATATAGAAAGGAGAGAACAGAAGAAGGGATACAAAGGCGAGTTATTGGATTCTATCCGTGGGAGAAGGCTTGTGTTCAACGGAAGACGGGATCGATCCCGGAAGACGAGGTTCTGTTCGCGGGACATGAAATCGAATCGAGACACGCGGGCTGACTCTTTTGTTTCCTCTTGAAGAAAAAAAAAAAATCAGACGACGCGACGCTCATGCATTGGACGAGGGAGAACGTTCGAAGAAGTTCGACGTCGGTTGTTCGATACCCCGAGAAGGTACGGCTCCTTTGTCGAGGGCTCAAGGAGCGGCCACTTCGTAAATACAGTATAAGCACATCTTCGTTTAATTAATAGAGGAATGCAAAAGTTGGCCGGAATTTTAGTCACATCTCGAGTCAAAATTTTGTGATACTTCTTTGATACCTCTTAGGGTAGTTTGACGCTTTTAAGAATAGTTTGTGCTTATTTAAATAACCTATAAATTGGCGAAAATCTATTTTGACAATATTGACACTTATTAATATACTTCTCTCCTGAAACTGTAATTCTGCGGATTTAACTTTAATGCTATTTTGAACAACCTATATTGACGCTAAAACAGCGAAAACGAAAATTGAAGACATTATTGAAGTCAAAGTAGGAGTAAATTATATTACATTACAGTGAAAGTTCCTTATTCACGGTTTCCTTATTCGCGTTTTCACTATTCGCGGGTTAAAAAAATTGCGACACAGTTCCTGTATTCACGGCTAAAAATTTCTTTATTCGCGGATCCAATCGGTATATAATCGGTATCCAAATGTAAAGGTGATATTTTTGCCACCTAATACGACGGCTTTACTTCAACCCATGGATCAAGGAATAATCCAAGCCTTTATTACATTAAGCGAACCTTCAAAATCATATTGGACGCCATGGAAGTTGATCCTGATATGAACGTTATGCAATGCTGGAAAAAATTTGACATAGCGAAATGCATTGTTAACATAAAAGAATCGTTGGGAGAACTGAAGCCAGAGACATTGAAATCATGCTGGAAAAATCTGTGGCCTGTTCTGACTGTCGAAAATGATGAAGAATCCGTGCAAATTCAAACTTTAACTGCAAACATTGCTGAAGTTGCGAATGGAATAGAACAAGATGGCTTCGAACAAATAGAATCAAATGACATTCAAGAGTTGCTTGAATCGCAAGATGAAGATTTGACAGAAACCGACTTAGAGGAAATGTTAACTCCGCATCCCATTGAAGAAGAGGCTTCAACGAGTTCTGAAAAGGTGGTCTTCAACTTGAAAAATCTGAGTGAAGGCTTACGGATGGCAAATGAGCTTTGTGATTTTTTTATGAAAATTGATCCGTCTATGGAAAGAAGTCTCATTTTTAAAAGGCAAATTATGAATGCCACAGCTGAATATCAATCTGAATTGAAAAACCTTTTAAAAGCAGCAAAACAAGAAAAAATTACTAAGTTCTTTAAACCCTTCCCTAAGCCTGACAATAACACAGGACCACAAAAAAAAAATCGATGAAAGGTTCTTTCGACCAGACTACGTGGATTATATGTTTTTTGGGTCGCTGAAACCGAATCCGAAGCCAGTTTTTCTCCATCACGTCAGGATTTTTCATAACCTCAAAATTAAGCCCAAAACTCAGCAACTCGTGAAATCATTAATCACCGCAAATTCTAATCACCGAAAATTCCTTGATCCCATAACCCTTCTACTTTGAAAACCCAAAAACGCATAACTTCATTACCACATAACCTCAAAACCCGATCCGAAACAATAACACGTATCTCTTACGTCAGAAAATCGCAGTAAATGAGCTCTTAATCAAAGTATTATAAACCTCATTATGTTCAAAACCTATAACCTCTTAACCCCTTAACCCTTCGACCTGTTAACCCAAAAACCCTATAACCCCGTAACCACATAACTTCGAAACCCGATCAGAAACAGGGACACGCATCTTTAACGTCAGAAAATCGCAGTAAATGAGTTCTTAATCAAAGTATTGTAAATCTCATCTTGTTCAAACTATATAGCCCCTCAACCCCTTAAGGAAATTCTTATCAAAAAGAAGTTTGAAAAATCTGAATCGTGCTAATTTTTTTCAAAATTGCAAAATGTACTAGCACGTGAGACTGAAGCTCCGAATCTCAGTTTTAGCTCGTGTGTCGACATTCGGGGCGTGGTGACGGTGAGCAACGGAGTTGTCGGGTTTGAAAGTTATTTAGTTACGAGATTATGGGGTTTTTGGGTTAAAAGGGTGTAGAGTTAAGAGGTTAAGAGCTTATAGGGTTTGAACAAAATGAGGTTTACAATACTTTGATTAAGAACTCATTTACTGCGATTTTCTGACGTCAGAGATGCGTGTCCCTGTTTCTGGTCGGGTTTCGAAGTTATGTAGTTACGGGGTTATAGGGTTTTTGGGTTAACAGGTCGAAGGGTTAAGGGGTTAAAAGGTTATAGGTTTTGAACATAATGAGGTTTATAATACTTTGATTAAGAGCTCATTTACTGCGATTTTCTGACGTAAGAGATACGTGTTATTGTTTCGGATCGAGTTTTGAGGTTATGTGGTAATGAAGTTATGCGTTTTTGGGTTTTCAAAGTAGAAGGGTTATGGGATCAAGGAATTTTCGGTGATTAGAATTTGCGGTGATTAATGATTTCACGAGTTGCTGAGTTTTGGGCTTAATTTTGAGGTTATGAAAAATCCTGACGTGATAGAGAAAAACTGGCTTCGGATTCGGTTTCAGCGACCCAAAAAACATATAATCCACGTAGTCTGGTCGAAAGAACCTTTCATCNTAAGCCTGACAATAATTAGTAATAGATATTGTTAAAAATCACTTATTAAATTTATTTTATTCTGATATTTTTTTTATATTTTGGAACCATGGAACGTATCCCCTATAATCCTATACAAATTACCATTCCATATCCACGGTTTCTGTATTCGCGGCAAATTTATGGAACATATCCTCCGCGAATAAGGAACTTTTACTGTATTAGAATTGAAAATGCGAATTTATTTTGCCATCTTACTACTGTGTTATAGAATTAAAGGTTAGGATTTCAAATTTTCAACTCAAGGGATTTCTTTTATTATTAAGTTGGTGAAAAAAATTTGTTATTTTTTTTTTATTAAATTCTCGTGCAACGATATTAATAAATTTTGCTAATTCTCGTGTCCAGATATTAACAAAAGGAAAATAGAAAATCTTTGCCGTACATCCAAAAATACCGAGTCAATGTTCAGTTAATTTGTAAAAATTAATTTTTCAAAATTAAATAATTTCTTTTCACATTTCATTTGACAAGCACAATGAAACTTTTTGTGCTAATCTAATGATAGTAACGAAACAATACATGTATAGTCAAAACATCTTCGTTAAACCAACTTTTTATTCAGCGCTATCTGCCACGTTTCAGATAACGTTCTGATTCCACGCTTGTAAAGTGACTCGCATCGAGCCAATCACAGACGACCTGGTGAAGTTTAGCAAACTCTTAATAATCATCGAAGAGCCGACGACCGTGAAAACTCTCCTCTGCGAATCAAGTCAGATCGTGGAAGTATGTAAAAAATTATGCTGGCTTTCTCTGGAGCGCAAGTGCCAACGATTCAAATGAAAAGTGAAAGAAAAGCGATTGAGACGATATTGATACGACGTCGCGTTAACGCAGTCGTTTAATTAGAAGCCAAGTCACCAGAACAGCGCTCATCGGTCCGGTTTCAAGATGCTGATGTTACAATGCCTATCGATCAACTTCGCAACGTCTGGGCGCGATCGTCAAGGGCGATCGCGGCGGCAAAAGAGAGACGGCGAATCGGAACGTTCATAATTCATGCGGTGTGGCTACGATATGTAAACGAGTGCGATAAGCGAACGGTCTATATAATTCATGCGTTACCCTCCGGTTTACCATTCATGAATCATCGGACGCTTGCACATTCCCGCTCACCATTCGCGACCCCGGAACATCCATTCGCGGAATTAAAATTCATACCGAGCACTATCTGCCCGCGATTAACACGCTTCGCATATTAACCCGGCGGAGCTGGTTTGTCACTATCAACGACGACGGAGGAGGAGGAGTGGAGAGAGGACGACCGACCCGGCTGATCTAAGCCACGTCTTTTCCACCAAACCGCAACGCAATTAATGGTCCGTGCGTCCGAACCATACATTAGACGTGCATTCGAAATCAGGAGCCGCGCGGTAGAGCGCAGTGGAGAGCTTCATTATTCTGCGTACAGGCGGCGAGTTAATGCCGGCCGATACCGTCGATCTCCCCGCCGTGCACGGCAATACGCGAGCGGGGATCGTGAGAACGAGCGTTTGGCTTGCGCCTGTTAAGTCTGGATTCGCAACGATCGGCCGAGATACTCTCATGCGCGCAAACAAGCGCGCAGCGTGTCGTCCAAAGGCTACCCTCGTGTGAGGGCTCATTATTCACCTAGACTTTCTCTCTCTCTCTCTCTCCTTCTATTTTTCTCTGCCCCCGAGTTCGTTTTCCCCGTCTCCTGTCGTTTCCCGACATCGTGGAAAACGGCTCGTCCCGACCAATGAGAAGGACACTATCGTTCATATTCTGAGCGCGTACTTAACACTAAATGTCAGACGCTTGGCTTGAAGTATAAATGCACGCGACCTTCGTGCAAAGACAAACGAGGCTCAGAATCAACGTTCGATGCTATGTACGCGCACAGTCGATCTCGCGTATATTGCGCGCATAGTATCTGAGGTAAACCCCGCTCACAATGGCTGTCGATACCGGAAAAGTGGGACGCGTTTGTCTGCGTTAAAGTTTTCAACATCAATTTTACGCATCAACTGCCTTGGATGCTAAGCTCCGGATCTCCTACTTTCGAATCGCATCTGTCGCCGTGTACGAGCTGCTCGAAAATTCATCGACGAGCGGAGCCACATCTTCGTGATTCCGGGACAATTTAAATTCAAATTGCCGCGGCGAATCCGTGTATCGCTGTTGGACGCTGTTGTTTCATAACGCGGATTAAAATAGCGGGCACGGTTGCGCGTCCGTCCTCCCGCACCGAAATGTCCACTCTGTATCCGAGGGTGTTTTTTTTTTCTTTTTTTTAATATCATATCGGTTTTGCGCGGTGGAAAATTTACAGGCTCGAAAGCGCGGACATCGCAGCACTGATAGAATTTTTTTGCCCGCTACATAAACGCTTCGCCTCGCGAAAGTCGTTTAATTTTTTCGAGAATGTAACTCCAAAATCACTCGCTGCGAAAAACGACGCGCGCTTACGTAACAATCACGAGCGAGAGCGCGTAAACGTGATAAAGAGGGGAGGGAGAGAGGGAACGTTAATGGAAAATAAAAGTCCCGTTGACGATCCTATTTTAGTTTTGTAAGCGACGTTCATAACAATTACGCAATAACGAACCAAGTGCGGATCTAAAATGGATAAACGTGGTTTATCATGCGGAAACCGGTTATACAGAGGAGAGCGCCTTCCTATCAGCATTACGCAGTCGTTCTACTCTTCCGTTAGAACAATTAATATGCATGAGGTGGAATTAATTCGATTTATCGTACAAAAATATCATAGTTTATCCCCGCCGTTACGTAACGCCGCCGTTACAATCACAAATGTATTGTGTCGAATACGTCACTGTCCCACTACCATTCCGCAAACGTTGTCGTTGAGTTCCGCGCGCAAGCAAGCCGGTTATGTTCGAGTTTAGCTGCAATCTCCCGGTTCAAAGCGGGAGAGAGAGAGACCTTTCTAAGGTCGAGCCTGTCTGCTAGCAACCCGCCAATTTCGGCGCAATTTACATTCGAATCGCGAGCGACTCGATCTCGCGGCTACCAAGTGCGCCTATTACGTGCAAACGCCGCCTGAAAGAGACTTCCTACGGAGGAGAGACGCGACGATAACGAGACTTGGACATCTTCGGTCGGCTAAAGCAGCAGCCACTACCGACGGCAAAGGAGAGAGAGAGGTGGGGAAGAAGGGACGCTTAATTAAGCCGCCTTCCTCTTTTCCGTTCTCCCGGCCCTTTTTCCACCCTCTCGTCCCGCCGGGCACAAATCCACGCGACCCTTCGTCCCTGCTCCTTGTATAACTCTCCTCGGGGGTATTCGCGGAGCGGCCACCGTAATCGCGTAGCGATCGACATCAAACGTAGGGGGAGGAGAATCTCTCGCGAGTTTTAATGAGCGGTCGCGTGCGCAAAGCGAGCGCGACTCCGTCGCGTAGGAGCGTCTCGTAATTATTCAATTACCGCGACTCTCCTCATGAACATCGACGGCCAACCGAGATCGAGTTAACTTCTTAATCGACTTCGGATCTTTTTCCAGCCGAGCGTCCCTCAAAAACCCTGAAATTAAAGCATCCTCGGCACAAAAGTGTGATTTTTGATGTTTAACATTTCAACATACTTTATTAAATAATGTATTCGTCATAATATGCTTACATATAGTATGCATACGAGAAAAAAGTACTATCGTACAAGTAATATTTACTCGATCCGGGTGAAATATTTCCAACTCCAACATTGCTTGACAAATATTTACTAGAAGTAGAATTATAATTTGAATTATAATTGTATAAGAAGACATTTATTTGTATGTATTAAAACAATTGCGACAAATTCATATTGTGAATATACGAATTTATTTTTAGAGGACATTTACTGCGCGAAAATGTTTAATTTAACCACTAGATTTCTTCAATAGAAAAAAAGGTTAAAAACAAATTTGGAACCATTTTATACTTACATCCAATAATCCATTTATAAATTAAGGTACTGCGTTCAAAAATAAGTATTTACTAAAAGTTATTAAAATACATTTAATTTGATAAAAATATTATTTGATTTAAGATCCGAAAAAAAAAGGTAATTACTAGCACTTTCTCTCTCTCTCTCTCTCTCTCTTTCTCTCTGTAGAAATAGTTACGAAAAGTAATGTTGCACGGAGAAAAATAATGTTAATCATGTACAGAATTTTTTAAGAATGTATTCGTTCTTCGATCCAAATATAATAAAATGGTTAAAGGAAGATGAAGATTATTGTTCTATGCATTTCCGATTATCTCCTACACGATAAACCGACGAGACACGCGTCCATTGACAAATCGTTCGCGGATGTTCCGTGAAGATCGAACGTTATCACGACGGAACAGACGATTCTCATGTGTATTACTCGCGGCGGCTTAATGGCACGGGGGCTCTTAAATCCCTCATACATTCATAAAGACTGCCTGCGAGCAAACAAGCAAGACGGATCTCCGTCCCTTCGGCCACAAAAGGGCCCGTTTACACCGAAAAAGATGGGCGGAGCGACATATGCGGGCTTCCTTCTTTGTTCTGCCGTTCCCTTCGTTCTTATCGATTGGCTTCCACGTGACGGATACGCACGCACTCACGCACACACTCAGCCACCCACACGGCGGATCAAAGTGCACGAGTATATCTCATGTGCATGTATGTGTACGCGTGTACAGAACGTGGCAGCAGGCCGAGGGTCTTTCGCGTGTACATCTGGCAATTTCCGTCGATACCGCTCGAATCCTGCGTATCGTCGCAATACTCGAGAGAATCTAGGAGCTCGACGCAATTTTATTTCATTTTCAGTTGCGTCCGCAATCGCGCGATAATCCAGCTTGCGAAACAATACGGCACTTTACTCCCTCGCGGTGTCGTCTCTTCGAAACTTTAAAACCATATTGTCCAAAATATTGAAAGTCGAAGATGTTGAATGTGTGTGTAGTATGAAATAAATATATACGGGTTTTCAGGATAGCCCGAAACGGATTTAAGTCAAATTTCTAAAATTTGAAATGACAGATTCGTTTAAACGACAGATTCGATATTAGCTACAAATATCGAAATTTAATATGGTAATTACACTAGTTTGCGAACTGAAATCCTACGATCATTTCCTGAACTCAATAAAGTAATTTAAGGTTGGTGCGCTGAATCCCAAAGTCAAATTCATTTATTGCTATCACGTAAGAAACTAGTAAAATTGCAATAATCATATTATACAACTACAAATAGAAAAAATAATAGTCGCTACATGATGGGAATTTTCTGGCCTCAATTTTGGATTTAGCGTGACGTCAATATCCTAAAATCATAAAAATATCCGAAGCGAATGAATTCATCGCAGAGTAGTGTCGTTTTTATTATACTTTCAAAATTGTTATTAACATGCTGCCGATTTTTATCCAAAAGGAGCGCCTTTTCTTTCCACGTCGCAACATGGGGAACAGTCACGCGATTTCCAAAAGGATCAAACGGGAAAACACTGGGCGATTTCATTAACATTCGGTCAGCTGCGAGAGTTAACCGGCTCTTTGCCGCTCTCTTACTCCACGTAAAATGGCGAGCGGATGATCCGCTGTAGTTGCCCGTTTAATTCCTGAACTCATCACCCGATAACACATGGCAGGAAAGAAGGTCGACAATATCGCGTGTGCACCTTTCAGCGAAGCACCGACGACACGGAGAAAAGGGCTATAGGCTCCGCAGGTCTTAACTTTTAATTTTTCAAAGATAGCCAGCCGCCTCGGGAGAGCCAGATGCACGAAACCCGTAAAAGCGTCTAACAGTTGTCTTTTGGGAGGCCGGCTACAGTTTCAGTGGCACGAACGTGTCGTGCATGGAAAGAGCGAGGGTCGAAAAAGAAAAAATGCCGGAGACGGGCGGCAAATGATACTTTCCGAGGAAAATCATCTGACTTCTTTGTAAAACAATATTCTGACATGTAACTTAATATCGCGTGGACTTATATGTACAAAGAGAGTCCGTACAAGGATACTAGCTATAATTTTTGCTTTTGATAAGAATACTTATCAAGAGTAACCGAGAGTTTCCAAACATGTTAATACGTCTATTTTTTTTTTATTTGTTCAGTCAATGATTTTTTAGTTAAAATTTTATTTACTGGTTACAATCGACACAAATGAATCGATTTTCCTTTATAGCATCTTTTTTGATAAAAATACTTGTCAATGCGCGTGACTAAAATTTCAGATATGTTAAAGCATCATTTCTCTTTAATCTTTCTGCCAATCCGCGTGTCTATCGATCATAAATCAATATGAACCAATCAACTTCCCTTTTCAGAGTCCCTTTTTCAGCGCTATCGCCAGAGCATCGTCGAGATAACTCCTCGCGCTTACATCTGCCTCGTTCAATGGCCCGCACCGAGCAGCGTGCAAATCTGCAGTAAAAAAGAGAAACGGTAAGCTTTTCTTAAAGCCGACCGGCTTCGTTGTACGGCTGGAGCTTTTTTTTTCAAAACCACCCGGAGCCACGCCCTTGAGCTGCAAGCGGAAGATCGTCACCTCGACTATTGTTGCACCCCTCATGTCGCGTGTCGCCTCTCTGTGTGTCATGCAAGCACCCCCTCTGTTCACCCTTCGTCATGCTAATTCTTGCGCGGCCCTCCCTAGGAAATTGTGTATGAAACGCGAGAATACGATGGAGGCGATTTCTTTATCTCCCTCTCCCTCTTCTCTCGTGGGTTTCGTTGCGAGCATTCGTCTGCGTATTTACGTGTGTTCGAAGTTACATGTACAATGGCTCTCATTTCATTCATCCCCGTACACATCCATTCATTCTGTGCGCGCATATCATTAAGTCCGCTACTTCGTGAAGGAAATCAAACGGAACCTTTGTAACTTCGTTATCTCAGATAACATCGTTTGACGCTGATGAACAGCCTGAGTTGATGAGACAAAAATTCAGAAGACAAATGAAAATTAAGAAATGAAAATAAACACCCTCCGAACGTTTTTCAGACACTTTCACCGTTCATTCGCTACACCGCAACAATAAATTATTCTCCGAGATTTCCGTTGCTTCGTATGCATTCGTTATTACCGTTGTTACTCACCGCCCCAATAAATGACCAGAAATGAATCGGCCACGGCAGTGCCGTCGCGTAACAATCGCCCGTATAGTATCTCTTTACAATTCCGCGCCGGCGAAGAGGAGAGAAACCATGACGCGCGTCGAAACGCGCACACACTGTATTATGATGAGGCCATTACACGAGGCCTCGGGGAGGCCCGACGAAGACCCGTTCGCGCGTGCACGCGTGCAGCCTCTAATGGCAGATGGTACCGTGTGCGGGGCAGCTGCGAACGAGAAGAAGGGGCCCGAGATCCCGCGGAATCGGAGTGACCATCCAACCCCCCGTGATCAACGCGGAGTCTGCTGCCCCGCTGTTGCTATTAACCTGTTGGCCGTATCAACTTGGCAATTATTGCGCTCGGCGCGAAAAAAAGGTCGTCGAGAAACCGGAACGAGCTGACGTGTGCGGCGCGTGAGAGAGCGTGAATCTTGTTAGCTGCGATGTGCGAGCGAGCGCGTGCCTGCTGCGGATGATGATGAAAAGCTCGCGCCCGCTGGATGCGGGGGTAATGGATGTACGTTAAGCACGCGACAGCGAGCCCCGTCGTTCAGCTCCGCCGATACGCCCACTCTGCAAATGGAAAATGCACGCTCCGTCGTTTAGTAAATTGATTAGTATCGGGGTAGTGCTGTTTAATCAGATTAGAACGGAAAGCTCCGAGCGTGCATCAAGATTTTCGAAAATTGACTCGCCTACTTGGAGAAGCAACTACTGAATAGCACGTGCGAGAGAAAGAGAGAGAGAGAATCGGATTTTCCGAAGTTTAATTCGGATTTGGATTCGAAGGTTTAATTTGCCGCTCGTGCACTCATCGCAGAGTTTAATCCTTAAATACCGCGGCTGAATTTAGGTAGCCGCTGACGACGGGGGATAGTGAAAAGAATTAGAAATTTATGCGAATCTACTCCTGATGCTTAATAAGAAGATAACCGGAGCTGAAACCGAGAGCCCCCTTTGCGGCAAATGAGCATCAGGTAACGATGAGGTATAAGAAATGCCTTTTTGCGACGATACGTTTCTCGCGAACGAATTCGTAACCATTCGGCTGAGACGGAATTCATAAGGATTCGATTTCGTATTCATGGCTCTCGATGTATCAAAGAGATTAATAGCGAGAGAGCAAGACAGAGAGGGAATAGCGACTACCGCTGATTCCTTTAACGTTCTAGCCGATAAAACGGGACTTTATTATTGCACTACATGTCGGAACCAGTCGCGACTGCAGTCCCATATGTATCGCACAGCCGTAGGCTCGTCCATGGAAACGGTGAATCCTCTGAACGAAACAGCAGCTGCAACGCTCTCGGCGCAGCGGGGAGAGAGCAGCTGTCCTCCCTCTCTCGCCCGATCTCTCTCTCGCTCCCTCTTTTCATCCATCGCTCTCGAATCTGGATCTCGATTCTGGTTCTGGCTGCCGTATCTGCCGCGCCATATGGGCAAATTCATTGCCCGCAGAGGCCCGCAGCTTCCAGAAAGCGGATTTGCCTAAATAAAATAAACGCCACACTTGCAGCGACGCGATCGTACGAAAACCGACACGAACGGATTAGATCAAACGCGCTCTCTCTCTCTCCTTCTCTCTCGCTCGCAATAACATTTTATCTTATTTATTTTAGTCTCCGCGTTGGTGAAACGCAAATTTTAGTTTTTGAAACATACAGAGAAAGAAAAAGTGAGAGGAGAGAGAGACTTGATCGATTTGTGGGAAATTAATTTATACTTGAGATTTCTCCCATTGTCAGACTAACACTTTTATCCCCCCTCTAAAATGAAACTCAACCAAATCTCTATATTTTAAAAACGTATCAACGATATTTATAAGAACAAATGGTATATGAATGGGTTTCTACGGGTAACGGGTATCCCCTTGTTACGTTTCGATGTGACGACCGATATGATTGACGCAACCGCAATAAGCGCGGATTTATCGAGTCGGTGCATCGACGATACGCGTCGCGGCAGCTTTGTCCAGGCCGCAGACACCGGTAAACAACGAAAAAAACACACACCCATAAAAATACGTACAGAGTACAAAGAAGTTACGGTGAAAACGATGGAAACTGCAGACGGACATGAAAACGATCGGTGTGAGGTCTTTTATTCCGCGCGCGGGAACACCATTCGCTTATCTGCGCGTTGATATCGCGAAAACCAGTACGATAACGAAAAAGTAAACTCGCAGGATCTTCTTCGCGGAGACCTTAGGTGGGATCGATATGAACTCATCATGGTTATTTACGAAACCGGAACATACATTCGCGATAAACTGATACACCGTGTCCGATGTTCCGTAATTGTGTTCGTCTTCGACGAAATCAATGTATTATAACAATAATAATCTTTATTTAAGGAGAAATCCCTTTTACATGCGATGATAAAATAAAATTAAAAAAAAATCGCAGATGAATAGATCGGATTCAATCGGATTCAATCGGATTCAATCGGATATATGAAAGTTAGGGAACTTTAAATAAAATTAAAAAATATAAATATATCATAGATATTCATTAGGGATGATCGATTTCGAATCGACTTTTAAGAAAATCATTGTTTTCTTAATAAGAACCGAATATTTTCAATCGATTATTTTCAATCCGATTTCAACGCGAATTGATTCTTTTAACAAAAAGTCGATTTTCAATTTGTATAGGTTATATATAGAAAAAAAGAACTCTATAACTGGCCAATAATCGCTGACCCCGGCTATAAAAAGGCGAGGAACACAGACTTATGCATAATACATAAGGAAACAAATCAGAATCCTTTAATCTCTAGTAGGCTTATCATTTCCGTCCCGGGCATAGAAATAAATGGATGTGATTGGTTCATTTCCTCATGCGCTACATATTATGCAAAAATGTATACTCCTCCCTTAACAAATAAAAATGCTTTGAAGAGACATCTTACGATGCTTCTATATCGATTTTCGTAGAATTGATCTTTTACGGTCTAATTTTTTAATGAATCAGTTTTAGTTGTTCGATACAAAATCAATTCAAGAATCAATTTTCATAGCGGCTATCCTCGAACATCCCTAATATTCATGATTCAATGACCGTGGAAAAAAAATGACGACCGCCGAGCTCGCTCTCTCGTTCCCTGACTCGCTCGCCGGGAACTCGCCGCCGAAACTCGCCGGTCGATACACCGCCGGGTTTCGAACCCAGACCTAATTATCCGGTGTATCGCCGCTCTGTCATTGAAAATTTTCTCCGGCCGAATCCGGCCTCGCCCTCGGTCTAATAACGTTGCATTCCCCTTTCGCGCATCCTCCGTGCCGATTATAGCGAATACCACGCAAGAATGATCACGTGCGCGTGTCGATCTACTCGCAACGGTGGCGACCGCGGCGGCACCGAGAGAGAGAGAGAGGGGTGTTTCACCCTCTCTCAATCCTGGTCTGCATTGTCCGCCGATTCTGGTCTCGCCGCCAGCTGTTGCCATTTTTTTGTCTCTCCTCGTCCGCGCTCGCCCCCGGGCTTCTTTGTCGAGCACCATCCTAGTTTGCGCCAGCCGATCCGAGCCGAAATTAATCAAAAGGGGACGATCGGCCGCACGTGGACAAGCCACCCTCTTGCGCGCAGACGCGCTCTTTTCCCCGATCAAAATATTAAATAGCGCAACCCCCCTTGACGATTCCGCTTCGAGGCACCGAGCCCGGAACAATAAGTGAGAAGGGTGGACGTGGGGGACGGGACGGACGAGAAGAAACAGGAGAAGGTGGAGAGNGGAGAAGCGAACGGCCACGTGCCAACCATGGGAATATAATGCCGCAACGGCCACGTGCCCACCACCTATCGGGTGTACCGGCAGAAAACGACCACTGGTTGCGTCGTCGTGGCCGCTTACCCTTCCAGCTCTCCCCTCTACCTTTCCTCTCTTCTAAGCTCTCCTGTGCAGTGCGCAATTATTTGCATTTGGGATTTATTTCGGACGATCTTAAAGCGAGGAGCGTAAAAATTGAATCGCCACCGGCGGGAAAACAATCGACTCCACGGTCGGCTGTTTATTTATAGGACTGCGAGATTAAGTGAAGTGAATGTGAAGTTGCATATAGATGCACGGGAAGGCACTTTTTTCTTCGTAGTCTCGAGAAATGGACATCGATTTTTTGCTGCATCGCGATGCGAATTATTTACTTTTATTTACTGTTATAAGTTATTTTCTGTCTGCTCTCTCGCTGAGATTTATACTCGTTGTAATTTGAGTCTGTATTATTTGCATCGTATAACTACAGATAAAACGAGCTAGAATGTACTTCCGGTTGTCGTTCACCGTGTCTTCGGCTTTCCATTGAAAATTGCTGTGTATATGAGGTTTAGTGAGAGACAAGGTGTTATGAAATTCCGGCGAAAACGACGATATTTTCTGACTCACGCTCTTACGCCAAATCACTCGATACAATCTCGCCGTGGCATCGTCGACGCCGGCGGATAAAACCAAAAGAGAGAAAGAAAGAGACGCGAATGACATGAAGAATCGCGATTGGGTCCTAACGCGCCGAAGTTACAATCCAGATTAAGAGAACGGGACGAGCGGCGATGCCGGGTCGTCGCACGATCGGGCATCGCGCGCGCTCTTTCCTTTCGCGCATTAACTAAAGGGTCGATAAATTACTTCTCTCCGCATGCTAATAGAACCCGAGCGAGGGTAGATAAGAACACGATTCTCCGCCGACAACTATGTAAAATTTTAATCTAAGTTCAACTCGGCGAAACCCCAACTGATACGGCGACATGATTTAAGACGCGACTTATGATCGCGACGTATCGTTTCGCCCATATTTCGTCGATGAAGATACGCGTATGAAAATGAATTATATTAATAATATATCAAGTATATGCAAAAAGAAGTTTGGTTGCATTAATGTGACAATGAACGAACAAAGCTTTGATTAGAAAAAATCGAATTTTTGCATTGAAAGAAGGATTTGATAACAATTGCCAAGATTCGGTTAATATGTTTATTGTATGTGTATAATATTATAGTACGTGGTATATGGAAATGATTTGGTTATAGTAATCAAACATTTGGTTGAAAGCAAATCTTTTGGTAATTATTATTAAATCCTTCTTTCAATGTAGTTTTTCTTAATCAAATTCAGCTCTTATAAGAAATTCTTTTCTTCGATCGAAACGCCATCGGCTCGTTCATTGTCACGTTAATTCACCCAATTATTTTCTCCGTGTAGGATTGCTATATCCTGCATCGAGAAAAAAGATGGTTAGAAAGAAATGGTCTCGCTAAAATTAAAGTCATTTCCCGCTACAATCATACGGAAAAAAGGAAGTAGCTCCCACAGGTAAAAATTACCTGTCCATATAATACAACTGAAATTTATTTAATTTAGTTAAGTTTTTATCCCTGTATCTAATTACTAGTACTAGTATTTAGCTCTCACAGCTAAAAACTAGATCTAGTAATTTCAATTCTATTATATGGACAGCCTTTCTTCCATGCATGTCTTTGTTTTTGTTCTGATGAGAAAATAGCAGCGATAATATGATTATCGTCAATATTATTGTAACAGTACTTGCAAAAAAATGATTTCGCTGACTACAATGACTGCACTATGCAGTCACAAACACTTTCTCTCCGTGTGTGCAAATATTCACTTTTCGCGGGTACGAGGCGAAAAACGTTTAAGCTTAAAATATTTTTAGTATCATATAGTTTACAGTTACAGTATAGATAGTTTATCGCTATTTTACAATTTATTATTCCACCATTTGAGCAGACTCGCAGTTAGGCTTGCACCAAGACCTCGTAGTCTCTTTTCGAGATCTCCCTGCCGTCGTACGGGATGTACAGGCAACCATGGCTCCGGTGAACCTGCCGGACAACAGACAATGTAACCCTCCTATCGCATCGTTCACACGCGCCTATCGAACGTTACCTTTCCTACGCAGGGCACGCCATTGTGATAAGCGCGGCCGACGAACAACACTTCCCCGTTCGAAGTTCTTCCGGCCTCCACCGCGTGATCCGGTATATGACCGTGGCTCGAATGGATCCAGTTGAAATGGGCCGGCATCAGTATCTGAAGTAAAAGCGGGCGTTTTTCCGAGGTATCCCGCCGGTCGATCACGCGCGCGAGGTGCCCGGCACCCTTCCGACCCCGCCCAAGGCAAATAGATTAACGCGGCTATCCGCGACTAGAGGCGAGTGTAAGAAGAAATTGATTTGGACGTGCGCGATCGAGTGCACGCCACGGCAAACAGAGGGTTCGTCTAATGCGAGCGGGATATGCTCCGTGCCGAATGCCGTCAATCGATAACACCGTTTCGTTGCGCGCGCTTTCTTCCCGGCTTTCGCTCATCCGACATCCTCGGGAAATCGCCGGAAGTTATCCGTTACAGCGACGCGAACAACGACGTTCATTTCCACGGAGTTTCCGCCATCGGCGATCGAGACATGGCGTCTCGACCCGATTTCGTTAAAGAGACGCGAAGACGCGGAGGGAGACGCGAGAAAAGCGAGAGCGGAGAGCCGGTGTGAAACGCGCGTTCCATTGTGCACGCGGTATCCCGCGATGTATGGATTTCCGCGACTCATAATGCGCATCGTGCAATATCGCACGCTCGTATAATCTTATCTTTCATCGTCGGGACGTAGAGTATGGACGAGACGCGTTATATAAGCTTTTTGCGCGAGTTCTTTAAGTAGTTAGTCTGTAAATTTCTTTCTTTAAGAGTCTTCCCGAATTTATAATAAAAGCACATTCGAAACGCGATCCACGTGCTGATCTTACACTGCGTGAATGCTTGTTACTCCCAGAATATTCGCTTCGCTTTCGCATAATTTCGCGCACTTTATGAGTTTTTCAACATTACGTATAAATTTGATTCTTTTGTAATCGAGTCAAAGCTGTATATCATTTACCTTATAATCATTTACCACAGATTTGTCGAGCTTCTTCGTATTGTATCAATCATTGCCTTTCCAACAATATTATCACGGACGAACTACCTTAAACTCGCTCATTAAAATAAAAGAGAATGGGGTGGCATTATGAAATCACTGCGCGCCCATGAAAGTCGAAGCATGCATAACTGCAAGGTGCCTTACGTAACCGCGAATGAATCGATGATCCGAAAAATAGCGCGAACATCGTCGAAAGTGCCTCGTCGAGGTGATCGCGTCTGCGAGCAAAATTTCGCGGGGAATTCCGGTGCGTTTGGCAACGAAATCTGTCGATGAAAGTTGATCAAGTTCCTTGGCTCGTGTCATAAATTATACCTCGAAATTGTGTTTCGTGTACTCGGAGCCTCCGTGAGACACGTAGGCGACGCCGTGTTCCGGCTTAACTTTCGCTGGTAACATGTCACCCTGGTGCATGGCACGTCCTACGACGAGATTGGCACCGTCCAGATCCCTCCCGACGGAGATCATCGTGTGAGGATCGGCATAATGCACAGGCCATCTCATCCATTTGTATCCTGCGACGGAAATAATCGACGTTCGCACGATCGTTACTTTCGTCAAAAGGTCGTGATTTTCGGGACGAGACTTGGGATCGATTGTTCGCTCGCTGCCGATAATTTCGCGCGAATAACATAACCGTTATTATTATCCACATCAAGTCATTACTAAGCAGATTCTTATGAACTTTCTTATGAACTCTCCACTCGGAAAAATCTCATCTCTTCGGAGCAGATTTTTATCTCCGTACATTTTCTTATCGCGTCTGTCAATAAACAGCTCGCTGTGACAATAAGTGACTGAAAGATATATAAATATGAAATAATCGTGTTACAGCTCAAAATTCAAGAGAGACTTTGGAACATAACGTTATCGAGGAGATAAACCGCTTCGAAAAGCAACAAATAAAAGTTTATCCTGAACGCTATCAATGCCGTATCGTGAGATAAGATCGCTCCATCGATACAGCTATTATTTCAACAGGTAATGTATCATAATACGAATCAATTCTATGAATCAACTCTTTTGCTCTCTCAACGACGTGGGCGATTTATTCTGCATGATATGAGTTTAACGATTGAAATTTGTTGAATTTTTTAAGTTATCTAAATAAAGCAAATTTCGACAGCGATTTGCGAATCAATAAAACAGTACTTACAGTGTTTGACTTAATCATGCTTTCAGTCAATTATTTCAAAGCGTCAATTTTACGCTAATTCATCTTCGACCGCTTACCAGGCATCGTTACCTCCTCGATCGAAGCTCGTGGACACACGTTATGACGGATGGTTGAACGACACGAATGACGGTGCTCGCGCAGCGACGCGTCCCGTCCGAAGGATTATCACCGAGTGTATTGATACTTTGGGCGTAGCGAACTTGAAACCACATCCTCGCACCTTATCAGTCTTATCGATAACACCGATTACAACGAAAGCGACATGTGTCACGCAAAAGTCTATATTTCCTCGCACACGACGACTTCTTCTCCCATTCATTCGCGTTAGGTCACGTAATGTCTTGCCACCCGATAACCTTGCGATTATTATGATATCCGTATTGATTTCTCACACTTACGCGCCGACGAGATTCCAATTATTTGATGATTCGGTCGTTTACGACGTATACTTTCCGACATTAGTCAGCACGATACGACCAATCATTCTCGATAAGACGGCTCGATAATCGGTACAATATGTTTACGGTAACTCATAATCAAAAGTAATCCGAACAGGCGATATATTTTTATTTTTATATTTTTCATTTCATTTCGAGTCCATTTAAGTCCAACGGTTCCCTGCGACACAAAATACGCGGCACTTCGTCCAAATTTCATCAAGTCGCAATAAAAGCGGATTTTTGGACCGATTTATTGTGCGCGATATGAGTTTAACGATTGAATTTTGCATGTCAATAGAGGGCTTTTGGCAAAATACTCAATTCGCAGATAAATGCGGGAAAAGCTTGCAGCAGAGTTAAACTGAGCGGAGCCGTTGGTTTGCTCCGCATTTCGTCACGAACATCGCGATACGGCAATAGCAACGGTGATGGTAGGAGCGTACTTTCTCATTCGTGCGCAGCAGGAAGCGGACGATTTGCCGCGCTCATCGAGCAAAGAGACGCGGCTCTTACGTATCGCTGTCGTGCAGAAATACGCGTTACGTCCTCGCGCTTCGGGCGACCATGCACCGGGTGCTTGTTCATTATCGTCAGGTGAAATCATGCTCCGAGGCGCATATTGCGTAATGAGAGAAAATACAATACACGTGGTCCGGCTAGAAAGAACGAACGAGCGAACAAATGAACGGAAAGGGGACGAGGATGGCCCAAGGTATGCATCACCGGTAGTCATGATGTAAGAACGATCCTTCGCTCGGTGAAACGGAACGAACGGGCTTGAAAATTTCCGATTATTGCGACATGCCGATTTTGGTGAAAATTTGAAACCGCCAGAAAATCGCGATTGTTCAAATTATGCGAATATTTCATTTTTCAACGAAGGAACCATTATATTAAGGCCGCTATATTCGTAGTCCGTCGTTATTCTACAACCTCAATCACGACTTCATGAATTTCCAATGCATACTTTTTCACAAGGAAAATATCGACCGGAACTGTTGAATAGCAGTCCGCGAATATGAATCTGTAATTAATGGAGCTCAATCAGAGATCGTAAATGATTCACAGCAGTAAATATTGACCTAGACACTGACGTGTGTACGAAATGCATGAAATCAGTGAGCACAGATTTCGGCTAAATGACTCCGTCATCGTATTTCGAATCACGCGATCAGATTAGAGACTTGTTTAAATAAACAATTCCACCGAGATCTCCTCTCTTGAGTGTTACGAGGAAATGTATCTTCATTAATGAATTTCATTATTTGAAATCATATAACCTTGGAAGAAAAGAACATACATTTATAATAATCGCATATTATGAACATGAATATTACTTTTAATCTAACAACAAATTAATGCGTTTAATTACTCTGGCAATGTATGACATTTTACAATAAAATTGTCGCTTAATTAATCTACAATATGTACTCTTCCGAGATTATTCAATTTCAAATGGTTCTAATAGGTTCCAACAACTATATATTAATTTAAATATGAAAATTTAATCTGAACACAATTTGAAAGAGATATTGTTTAAATTATTGTTTATTAAAATAAATAATGATTATTAATATTAAATATTAATAAATAATAAATAAATAATTTAACTAAACTAAATAAATTTTAATCTATCCCATAAGTTCAAGGGTAATACATTCGATAGCAATCAGATGACGCTTCTGTTTACGTATATATAACGAAATATTCATAAATATAACAAGAAAACACAAATATGTAATATAAGAGAGGGAAAATTACACGATACATTCGCGTTACTATACAAATACAGTAGCGGGCAAAAAGGTTGTCCCACTCTCTAGACATGATGATATCGGAAATTCCAAATTTGAAATATTATTTCTGAATATTCATTCATCATGACTGCTAATTATTTTGTAAACCGACAAAAATATCCCAAAATAGCAGTCCCGTGCATGAATTTTCAAAAATGATACGCCTAATTCGAAAATTCCGATACCACTAAGGAATAAAATAACTTTTCTATTCACGACTGTATAAAAATACGAACATGCTTATATTATTTCTAAGCACAATATATAAATTTAGATCATATACATAATTTGGAAAATATGTTCAATTCTTTTTATTGCACTAGTTACAATTTCGAATTTTAGGAGCTTCCATTCCACTGTACGTCCGTGAATCTTCCTCTTTTTTTGCAAGCAACATATGTGGGAGCACGGCTGCTTGTTTCCATTAAAGTCACGATAAAATTAGCAAAGCGAAAGGTCCTTTCGCCAGAATCACCGCGACCGGCCTCTTCCAATCGCTGATCCGTACTTAATCGTGGCATAGATAATGCATTTAGAGCAGAGCCGGTCTAATGAGACGTGTAACGGGTGTGCGCCGCCTCGAGCGTGAAAAAAGAAGCGAATATTTAATGAGAAGTCTCGCTCGAAAATACCACTTTCGATGTTTCTCCGTAGAAATTCCGCGCAAATTAATCGCCACCGCGTAATCGCGCCCGACCGATGGCGGACCACGTTGACGGACGTCGTCCGAAATTCGAGACGCTTAATCGACCGAGAGAGATGAGATGGGAAAATCCTTGGCGCTCGGTCCTCCTCCATGCAAGAACGTTGCACAGAAGGGTGATTTAAGCTCGGCGAGGGTGCTTTAATGGATCTGCTAAGGCGAGTGCTATCTCTCGGATATACTCCCTCGCCTCTTTGTGAATAATGCCATCGCCCGCGCAGTGCGATCGTCCCTTTTCCTTTCTTTCCTTTCCGCGGCATATGTATATATCTGTGTATATACGTGCTCGATATATATATATATATATATACGCTTACATAGCGTATATATATATATATATATATATATATGTAAGCAAGGCCCGACATAAAATATCGGAATCACGTCGCTATTTGCCCAATACTATTGACACGACGCGAGAGATATTGCCGAGTTTCGCCCGGATTATTTGGCAAGCTCCGACGGTGATTATCAGGATATGTTGAAGCAGAAGTGTTGATAAAAAGACAAAATACGTACAATTAGAATGGAATCGAAGCTCATTGTGATCCGGCACGAGAGAGAGAGAGAGAGTTTCTTTGTCAGCTACCCGAGTGGTTTTAAACCGTGAGATTCTTCGTCGTTATAAAAGCCAAGAAAAATATCGATCTCGCGGTACAAGTGACGCAACGTGCGAATAAACTTCTTCGCGAACGACTCGGCACACCGGAAATTGCATATTCAGAGCAGCTGCTTTCGGAATGTTTTCGGGACACGCGTGCGCGGAAATCGTCGCGAATTCAATCGGTACGCCCATGTGTTCGCGAAGTTCTATTCGGCGAGGCAACAAATCGTACGCCAGGGTAACATTCTCATGGCGTGACACGATCCAGCCGCTCCGGTTCGTCACAGAACTGGGTTAATTTTGCTTAACGCTTAACGAGCGCGCTTTCCTTTCCAACGAATGTTAAATCGCAGGATTCAAGCGGAGGTGCTGTGCAACGGCGTTGCTGCAACGATGGAACAAGGGAGCCGCGCACTCGCGAACCGCTGAACCGAACAAAACACTCCCTGGCCAGCGCTTTAAGCTGACAAAACAATTCCGCCGGCGTAGTGGCGGCTGGCAAATACGTTACCGGTAGTCAATGTTCCAAAAGGATCCATTTGTCTCGCCCGACAAAACGTCGGGTCGAGCGCGATACCAGCGCTTATTTCATATCGCGAGCAAGAGAGGGAGAGAGAGGAAGGGAGCGCGCATTCGCGTTGCATTCAACACGATGGACGATGCAGTGTTAACGTGTTAAGTGCGATTCAAGCCACGTTTGATGCGCGTCTGTAAATCAGCACGTCAGCCGAGAAATCTAACGGATATACGCAAGCGATTCACAATTCTTCATGTGTCTCTGGAACTCTTCACTTTTTTCACGATTTACAGAGAGAAAAGATTGATTGAATTAACATGATGGGGAACGAACCAAACACGTTTCGCCGTAGAATTTCTAGTTTTTTATGAACTAAATTCGTTTATAAAGACCAGAAATTCTGTTCCTTTTAACCAAAATATTTTTGGTTCGTTCACCGTCACGTTAATTCAGACAACCCATTCTCTCTATGTTGTGATTAAGTAAAGTAGTCGTCGTCGAGTCGAAAGTATCCACTTGTGCTCGGAATATAGCAGTAATTAGTCTCTGAAATGGTTATAATTGTTCTTGAGTTTAAAAATACTACGCAGGGAAAAGGGTTTCTTTGAATTTAATCAAATTTCTTTGATTAAAACAAATTGGTTCTTTTGGAAAAGAATAAACAAACGAATGTTTGATTCAACAAGCAAAATTATTTGGTTTCTCGAACAAATCTTTATATCACATATCTTTATGTCAAATAACAAATTCCTTTTATATTTTCATTCAAATATTACTACATTTATTACAAGTAATAAATTATTTGAAAGAAGTAACACTGTTAGAAAAGTATTAAGAAACATCCTTTTTGTTTCGGTGAAAAAATATTTGATATATAATGAAATCAATGTTTTTATTGAAAAGCAAATATTATTTTTTCTAAATAATACTGTTATTTCCATCAAACAACATGGTTTATTCTAATGAAACAAAAATTATTTTCATTCAAGCCAAATGATATTTAATATTAAATGAAGTTATGTATATTAAATAAACCCGTATAGTCCAACAAACACGTATATTGAGTCCAAAGAAAACTTTTTCTCCATACATACAATATGAGACTAAAATCTTTCCGAACTGATCTCAAACAAATATAGGGATGAAGAGAGTTCTAGAAGAGCGGCTACGTATTTCACCGCCGCCATATTTCCTCGTTCGCGGAATCGAAGAACAAACCGCGAAATTTCGTCGACGACACTAACAAAGAAGATTAAGCAAAGTGCACGTCTCTCCGCCCGACGGTTCCTTTCTTCGTGCCGCAATGAAGATCCTCTTTAATGGAGGCTCTTTAATATTCGTCGAATAGAAACGTAGCTGTGTACTTTGAATTAAACGGAAAAGTTTGTCGAAATTCGCCGAGATATATCTGGATTGTTCGAGAAAACGGGAAGGTTGAACTCTGCATTTCAATAATATCAGCTCTCGGGCTGTGTTTGAAAATTAAATGCGTCTATTTATATATCGCCAAATGATTCTTCCATCTGCCGCGCAGAAGCGAGCTCTCCGAATGTAACATCACCTAATTCTTATTAATCTTTTGTTGAGTCCACCCAGGACGACCAGTTTCCACCAAATCCGTAATTCCTGATTATACGAGCGATTTTTCAACAAGCTTCCCCGAGAGACGGGTCGACGCTCAGACGCAATCTATTTTCTGTCACAACAACTGTCGACTTACGACTGTCGAATCACCATCGAGGATCGCGTTACCGGCGAAGAGGCCGCAACAAACGCCCGAAAATTCAAGCCGGGCTGGCGGAATATCATCGTCTCGGATCGCTTAATTTTCGAGGCAGCCTACCGCTCCGATAAAAATCCCGCGAGATTCGCACGCCGCGCGTAAATTGGTCGTTAACGATATTCAAGGAAAATTTCGAGAACGCCGGGACTCCCCCTTTTCCTCCACCGAGCGCCGACGCTCTTTTCCCGGGGACGCGGCGGGCCAGCCGAGAAAGACGCAGGTTTCAAAGGCACCGCCGATGGAACAAAGAAATGCCGCGAAGGCTCCTCACGATCTACAGCATTTCGCCTTTCCTTCTTTGTTCAAGCAAGCCCGCCACGCGGCGCGTCGCGTCGCAGAGCGCCGAAGTCTCCGGCGCTGTGGAGGGAGCTCGAAGCCGGCGCTGCGATGGATCGATACAGCACGGGGTAGTGTTATGGGGGTGGCTGGCTCGTAATACACGGGGGCTCGCCGCTATTCCGTGATGGCTGAGGCAGGGGAGGAAGAGAGAAAGAGAGAGAGGGGGCGGCGAAGGAAGCGAGAACGAGAGGGAAAATGTACGCGCGCACCCTCCGCTCCAACCTGGCGGAGCGGAGCCAGCTAGCGCCAGCACCCCATTCGTCAATCCTCGTCCCTCGTTGCTGAAGGCTCTTTCTCTTTGTTCGAGTTCGTTAAACTTCCAGTCTGCCGACGCGACCCCCAGCTCCCTGGACCTATATCTCTTGACCGTTTTCCACCCCCTGCCTCTCTCTCCTTCTCTCTTCGCCATTTCTTAATTACACGGCGGGGCCTCGTTTCTTCGAGCTTGACAGACGCTCGCTTTGAAGGTCGCGGCTCGATAGCCAGCGCACTCGAAAATTTCAGCTCGTGGGCATCCTAATCGCCGGCGCGTTGAGACGAAACTCGAATACCTATTTGTCATTTCCGTCTTCGGCCGCCCCCTCTCTCAGACAACCGTGTTATTTTTGCGAAACGTTGAAATTCGGAGGGCGAACGTATAACGCGGCGGAACAACACGTTGCCGCGGATGAAACAGCCGCTGTGAAAGTGCGCGGGATTGACGCTTTTAAGCGCGGGAAAAATATTATTTATCGGCAGACGCGGTCGGACTTGATCGCGGAGCTTACTACTTGCGCACGCATCGACCGTAAATACTCTCTCAGCCGAGCGGCGGTGCCAATGATCGCCGCGCGGATGTATTTCGCTTTCCTCGCGTAGCCGGCATTCCTACTGAATTCTACAACACCATTTAACCCATTCGGATACGCGTTTTCTCGATACACGGGGCTCTTAATTCGCGGATAACGAAGGGAGTAATTAAAATCGGTTATTGACGAGCCGCACGGATATTTCCCCCCGCCCGTGCGAGCGCGGAAATTACTGAATTTTGCCGTTCGTGCGAACAATCGAGCGAAATCCATTATTCATCGCGGTGTGACACGACATAATTCGTCGGTATTATCGCGTTGTCTCACAAGGCGTTAGACGAAGTCTGAGATCCGCCGGAGCTGCGGGTCAAGGACGGTCGGTGGAAACCGACGGCGATGCGCTTTCCGATTGCGCTCGCTTGTGAAATTCGAGTCGGCGGAAAAACTACGGCAGCGCGGCCGGCGTTCTTGTGTTCGCGTCACTCGCGAACGCAGCGCGGCGTTTCGTCGCACATAACGGGAGGTCACTTCGGACCTGCTCGAACAAAGAAGGGAACCGGTGCGGCGCGTCGTTCTGGTACAGTTGCCTCGAAGTACCGCGCGTCTAACAATAGAATAAACCTAGAAAAATAAAAGACGCGAGTAAGCGAGCGAGAGAGAGAAGCTTCAAAGAAGGCGCACGACACCGGAACGATGATTATTTTTTATGGTGGTGCAGCAACGAAACCCCCGGATGGGATCTTCGGTGTGCGAAGCAATTTTCGCTTTATCACCCGGCGACCTCGTTAACCGCGCGCGCGCGCCTTTGTAACGGCGTTCTAGTTAGAATGCCGGCTACAAAAAGCAGTTTGATTCTAACGAGACTCGAGTGGTCTTGCAGAATCTGGTTTCTCTCGACTAATCGTGTCTCTTTGGACCTCTCTTTATGGACGAAATTCTCCGCACAGAAAAGTCTCGAAAAGTTCCGTACTCGCAATATCATAATATAATTATACTAAACCGATTTATAAAAGGATCTTTGAATTTCATCGTAAGAAAATTATAGCTCGTGTCTCGTATTGAATATACACTATCGTGAATATTCACTTATAATGTAATATAATATTCATTTATGTAACATAATTTAATTTATAATTATCCCACCGCACAATATGGACTTATTGATATTAATTCGGAAGACTGCCAAGCGCAATGACGCGCTTGATTTTAACGAGACTCGAGTGGTTTTATACGGCATCTAATATTCAACTAATCGCATCTCTTTAATATCTTGCTACGAACAAGATTTATTGCGCAGAGAAGATTCGGAACGAACAGTTCTTATTCGCAATTCCTCTTCTATTTCGATTCGTTTAACTTAATGTTTATTATGAAAAGAAATACGATTCATTTATTTATATTTATTCTATAACGGTCAATTTATTCACATTAACCGTACTCACATTTATTCTCGGATCTTCACACACTTCGGTCTGTGAGACCGCTCGACTTGTTGCTATTTTCATTCTAATTAAAATTTTTGAGCTTGTAATTGGAAATAGAAAGTCCGCATAAAACGTTTATAATATCAAGTCAAGAAAACGATTAGGGTTTAAACTGAACTTATTATTGTAAGAAAAATAATGTTTTCGAAAAAAAGACTCAGATGGTTCGGCTAATGCGATTTAAAAAGAAAGTGATGTTTGTTCATTGCAGCGGATACTTTAAGAAGAAGAAAGAAGTATACCATGAAGAAAACTGTAAAAAGTATTTATGAAAACTCGAGAACCGAAAAATATTCCAGCAGTCCACCGGGCCGACGTGTTAATTTCGGATTGTAGATTGATATCCTCCCGATACGTAAAAAATAGTTCCCTCTCATCTCGTACGAAAAAGGAAGGAATTATTTTTAACAATATGACGTCACGATCGAAAGGTCGGACTCGCGAGCACACCTAATTGCGCGGGAGCGGTGTCGTAGCTTTACCGGCTCCGACGCGTCGTGATTATATAGATGGATACGTATCTGGACGCCGTGGAAAAAGGAATACACGGTCGCGGGTTACGAGACGGGAATTTAAACCAGGTTTAGTCACAGCCGGCTTCTTAGGAGCACTATCTTTTCCTTCGCCGGCATGGCAGCTTTTGTACCGTAAGCTTCCACAGGGCTTACCTTCCATTCTAAATGCATTAACCCCCCTGTATACCCCCCTTCCCTCCTGCACTCTGCCTGTGCACTCGCCTCTTGCTTCTCCACCGATACGCCTTATCCCGCAATTCCCACGGGCGGTTCTGACGTCACAGCTATTACGGTTATTTTCAGGCAATTCGCGGGGTCCGTACTTTATCGCGATGTCGAGCGCGCGTATTCATTAAAATCGCGCAGCATACGCGCCGGTTAATTTATCATTAACGGTAAGTAAAGCTCCGCGGGCGTATCGCCGAAACGTTATAATTCCGCTCCTGATGTTTTCATACTTGATTCAATCGCAGTTTATTAATCAACGATCAAGTTTGAATTAAGTGATTATCGTACACGTTAACGCGGGTCCTCAACTTTTACTTGCAGATGAAGAGGAAATATGTATAATTAAATGCTAAAATGAATCTGAAAATGTGTTCGAAATGCTCGAAAGTAAAAATATGTTTTAATCAATGCTGGCTATTGTGTATCGGCGTCACTGCGTAACGGCGGGCTACTGCACAACTGATTCCATAAGTAATCTAAAATTCGTTACTTAATAGCGGAGATATTAAGGGGAGACATGATATCTACATGTAACATCTCCTCTATTTTTATCTTTCGGTTATGTACTTTTATTCTTATCTTTCAGTACTCACTTCCTCTATTTTATCTTTCAGCACACACGGAGTTCCTAGCGATTCTTCCGAGCAACCGGGGGAAGCCTGCATTAAATCAGAAATAACGGAAAATGAGTCATCATCGTGGAAGGAAAGAATGCCTTTGCTCTTCGTGCGGCGTTGCCTTTTGTTCCGTATCGCGTATTGTTGTATTGTTGGAATTGTTCAGATTCAGTATATACCGGCTCTTACTTAATTAATTAAACCGCCGATTCAATTATCGCCAAACACTCGGCGCTGAAGATATGCTAACGCGCAGCGAGCATGCGTAATTTAACGTTTAATCCGTGCGATCCGGCGTTGCAACACGCCGACGGACGGGCCATTCTCGGTTTGGCTCAACCGGATCTCATATTTTCCGACTTGATGCGCACTTATTCGAGCTCACCGCGGTCGTTCTGTCGACAGATCCGATCTTTTAACCGCGTCGTTTCCCGAATCGCCGCGCGGAAGTGATTTCACCGCGAGATAATTGTTACATTGTGAGTCGTAATGCTTCTTTTTTCCGGTTTACGAGAGAATCGTAAACAGCACGAGAGCGTGTCACATTTACCGTCGCTGTTTGTCCGAAAAAGAGCGATAAAACGTCAAACGGAGTCGAGGCTCGCGAGACCCGTCGGACATTTTCCAAATCGCATCGATATCGATTTTTCTCGCGTAAAACTCGCGATTAAATGAGACAGCCAATGCGCCTATCCTTGAGAATAATTAAGAGACCATTCGAGACCGATTGCACACCGTGTGTGCAATGATAATGAAGAGCAATTAATTCTGAATAAAGTGGTCGTCGAGATAAGATTTGTTTTGAATTAAAAATATCTGTAAAGTATAGAAAAACAAAATTTGGCATTGGTTTTAAAAAACTTAATTGGAAAACCTCGAGACAGAAGGTCGACAACACCAGAAACAAACGATCACTTACCTGAAATTTTACCAAGAAATAAAAATAGGAAAGTACAAAGAAAGATTTGTCGACAATGCTACAAAGAAGGTAAATATAGGCGTAGTAATTACCCTTGTCCAGCTTGTGTCGGTAATCCTGGATTATGTTTGGGAGACTGTTTCAAGCGCTATCATAAACCAACCAATGTATAATTACTTTATGATCAGTGTACTATTTTCTAAAAATGTATTTACAAATTATATTTTCTTTTTCATTACTGAGTTACATTACTTTATTACCTTTAGACATTTTTCTAAAAATTTATTCCTCGTTTATATTATTTTCTTCATTATTCAATTTTATTTTTTTGGCTTTTTACTATTTCTTAAAAATTTTCTTTGCTTTATATTCTGTTCTTCATTATTGAAAGCAAAATAACGATTTTATGTTATCTAACTATTTTTGACATAAATGTTTATCAATCTTAATGATGTATTTTTATTTTACTTTACATTGCACACATGGTGTTCAATCTGCTCCCCGCAATAAAAATTTTCTGAGGAGCGAGCTGCACACACGGTGTGCAATCATCTTAT
>NW_014556306.1:83296-196210 GCF_001313825.1 Dinoponera quadriceps
TTATATTCTGTTCTTCATTATTGAAAGCAAAATAACGATTTTATGTTATCCAACTAATTTTGACATAAATGTTTATCAATCTTAATGATGTATTTTTATTTTACTTTACATTGCACACATGGTGTTCAATCTGCTCCCCGCAATAAAAATTTTCTGAGGAACGAGCTGCACACACGGTGTACAATCATCTTATTGGTGCGAATTGACTTACGAATTGGGTGATTTCTATAGTAAACAAGTTTTTTTATTAAAAATAAACAATATAAAGGAAAAAAAAATTTCGCTCCTGGGGACCATGTTCGAAAAAATTCGCCGTCTCGAATGGGTTAATCTGTGCGGTCGAGGATATAAAAGTGCGACGCTTGTATTTTTTTTTTAGTGTGATACATTTTGCTCGTGCGAAAACTATAAATTGAGAAATGTACAAAATATCGAGTAATATCTCTCTGTGTCTTTCTCTATCTATCTCTCTCTCCGTCTTTGTCTCTTTTATTTCCGGGCGCGCGGAAATTGTCCGCGACCGTCGCAAAAATCTTTTCCTTTTTTTTTCCAGGGTACATGTGGAACAGGAAAGAAACACGGAAGAGATACAACGGTACGACGTAACGAAACTCACTTCGTGGCCGAAGAACGGACTCTCAGCGATAATAGCTAACAATAGCAATAACATCGACGGCGATTGTCGACTTGTGCAAACTGTGTGAACCACTTTCAGGATTGACAATAGCGAAGTGCAATATCTTCTTTCGCATTTTTACGAGACGATCTCGCGCCGCCCTTCTCGTTAACGACAATCTTGGGAAAAAGCTCGTTTCTCAATCGAGCGTTTCTCCGCGCCCATCTAAAGTTCATCGGAATCGAATCGGTATTTGCGCGTTTTCCAGACGAGCGAAACGCTAATATCGACACGGAGGTTCGCGGAAGTGAGGTACGACGTTTTACGTTAAATGTTATCAGCGATACGACCTCATTTTCGCCTTCGGATACCTCGCGACTCGAGCTACGTGAAAATATTATTTTCCGAAACTAGCAATTACCAGCAGCCAACGGACGCGTCTTGTGATCGCTGCGTCAAATTCTATTTCTTTCAACGACCATTGTAACTTGTGAAGGAAGCTATTATGTTACAATAAATAAATCATTGAACAATTATAATTCTTTCCTTACATCGTGTACGATATTCGCAAGTGGTATTGTATAATATTTAATAATTAAATTATATACATATATATATATATATACATACATATATATATATATATATATATATATATATAAAACTTTCTTCTTAAATTTTCGTAAAATGATAATTATTAGATTCTATCCCTAATACCGTGCGATAACTAAATCGTATTATATAATATTTAATAATACGGTCGAATATATATAAAGCTGTATCTTTAAATGTTTGAAAAAGACGACAATGCAATCTCTTTTCAATGCTCCATTACCGAGAGCAATGTCGGCCCACACAACAATATCTCGGAATAAGAAGGAAGGAACGGCCGGGAATAGTTTCAGAAGAGACTGTATGATATTGTAGAAGATAAGCGGGCGGGTTTGCGTCATCGACAGCGCATTTGAAGGATCTATTATATTATCCGTTATGGTAACAGCGATTCAGGTCACTGTAGAAAGTTGATATTACCTGCATTAGTTATAATATTCTTGGTAGCCGAGTTAACAATGCGCGCAATGTTATGCTCGTTAAGCGATGTAATTACCATGTCGCTCAATATTGTATTACGATCAATTAATTCGCGCGTTTTAAAACTATATTAGCCATCGATATCGATCGTACTTTAATTATCGCAATTGGATTTCACAAAGTTCGAGCCCTCGAACGATGAAACGCTTGTGACGTAATGCGCATCTGGTTTTCGCAGACCATATTTTTTTTACTTTTACACACATTCCTCGCCTGAAATTTCATGAATTGTTTAAACAGTTACAGTTTATTAGTTTATTAATTTCTGTCCAGACTCTGTGGAGTAAAACCCACTTGGGATCCGAATCAAGATGTAACGCTTTTCCGCAGCTACTCTACACAATCTGCGCAACATCCATTTACCGAACGAAAATAGACAATAAATGGACAAAAAAGCAATTCAATTGATTAATAAGCAAGCTTGCTCGTGAAATGCGCGGTTTTGCTTTAGAAAATACTCCTGAATGAAACTCAAATATTTGTCCATTTCCACTTCGCAATATTGTTGCAACTAATGAGTATGCAGTAATATTAGACAGTAATTGTACGGATGTTCAGGAAAATTGTATACGTTTCTACTAGTGTTACATCGAACGTTATTCCCAAGATATCTGCATCCTCCGGAAACGCATGAAATTATTTCAACACTGCTCACACACGCGTACACAAAGTTATAACGTACCATGACCAACACGTCAGATGCGCCTGGTAACTTTTTGATCGAAAAAAGTTAATGAAGTGTTGAGACGCGTCCGAGACGTTGGAAACTTTTCGAACATGACGTTCGCTTCCGCTTTTTCGACAGAGAAAGAGAGAGGGGGAGAAAAAGACAGAGAAGGGTGTGGAAGGTGAGCGTCTGCCGGGATGGTCGACACTTTCATTTCAGCTCGGTCGGTTCCTTTTTTCCACTTCCTTTCTTACATTACGGATACCTCGCGCAGCACGGCGCGCTTCCTTTACGTAACTCGGCAACGAGCCCGGCGCTCCTTTCGCCTCCGCGTACACACAATCCACTCGTGTTTAATCGTAACATCGACTTTCGAACGAGCGCGAGCGGCCTAACAGGATTAAATGACTCGTCGAAAATGAAAAAGTTGCCCGAATTAGATTTTCGCTAAGGGGCTACCTGAGAGACTACGCTGTGCGGTGAGCTCGGCTGCTAAAATTCTCCCGGGAATTTATAGCAAGGCGAAGGTGCATCCGATGGTGTCCTGCGCATCTAGCGTTTCGCTTTAATAAGATTCGAGGAGGGGCACTCGAGGACCCCCGGGGCTGCTGCGCGATAAATCGAGCGCGTGAAATATATATATTTCCTTTTTTCTACCGGAAATCCGCCGGTCCGCTGCTCCCGCGCATATCCGTGTATAGATATCGCGATGATTTTCCCCGTTTCTTTATGATCGCCCTTTCGGCATTTACCTCTCGACCGAAGGATTTACGTCGCCGATTCCTTCAGCGGCGGATTTCCATTGAGGCGTCGCGCGGCCGGCTTTGAGCCGCGTAAAAGCGGCCCGGCGCGTCGAAGGAAACGATTCTTTTTTTCATCGTCAAAAGGAGAGGCCGATCCGTTATTGGAACGTGTCCTTTCATAGCCAGATGCTATCGACGTTTCCTCCTTTCTCGCCGGAGATAAAGATTTTAAATTGTAGCCGGCGACTAGCGCGCTCGCCGTTTCATTCGCGCACCGCCCTTTTCGCACGACGATTAAAAGCGCGCCCGCGATCTCGAAATCGATCCTTCGTTCTTCGGGAGAAACGGCGGAAATTATCCGCATCGCGCGGTAACGACGCTCGCGACCCGATGAAAATCGCGAGCGTTCGTTCGTTCGCAAAGCGGACGGTATGCAAATCATTAAGGAATCATTCGCCGTCGCTTGTGTTACTTCACGTCAGGTGCAAACAAGCCAGCGTCAAACAGGTGGCTCGTTAGAAAGTTATACGAATTGATTGCGATTTCCGACGCTTTACTTCAGTTATAGGCGGGAGGGGAATTGCTCGCGCCGATCTCCATTGATCGCGCAAAAGCTGATCGAATTGTCGAAGCAAGGGGAAGGTAAGGAGATGCAATTCGAGGCGAATATCGTCTCGTCCTGTTCCGGCTCTTAATCGGCCGCGTAACCCACTTTTAAATATAATTAATTAACGTTGTTGAAGTTCAGAGTGCTTTCTGAGCGAAGATTACGCGGGAAAAAGGATTAGCTTCGGTAACTGAATTAGAGAGTTGTAACACGTAGACGACTAAAACTTGAACAGCGTGAGCAATTTTAATCACTGCAATAGCCAACTTTACGATGACATTTACGATAATACGTTTACCATTGCAGAAAAAGAACAACAAAAGGGTTTGTTGCAGCAATTAAAATTGCTTACGCTGCCTAAGTTTTAGGTGTCCATATGTTATAAGTAACTTAGCGGCTAATCTTTCTCTTTTTCCCCTCCAACATTCCTGTTAATTATACCTTACGCGTATCATCATTTTTAACTGCGCTTTTATTTGATTCTCACTTAACTTGCAGCGTAATTAAGCAGATCCCACTTCTCTTTGATACTAATTCTAGCTTCATGAGATGCGGTAATGCCATAGTGTCGATCACCGGTAATCATCGCGGCGTATTAATCATCCGTCGTGATGGCCGAACTTAAAATTGCTCGACGGTACAACCGACTCGGTAACGGGAGCCCGTCTAAGTGGGAACGAATCGCGGATGCGGTAAAAAATGGCCGGCGCGTCCTGCGGAGGCAATTATCGCCGCGAAAGTACTTTCGTGCTCCTGATCGGAGAAAAGTCGCGTCGCGATAACCCGCCGGCGCGGAAAGAGAGAAAGAGATGCAGCCTGCGCGAATTAGAATCCTGCAATTTCCTTCCAGGAAATACCTCGGGACGTTCCACGGTGAGAACCGGTTGGCGGCGAGGTCGGCGCAACGCATCCTACGAAAATGGATCTTCGTCGGCTCCCGACGGGATAGTTATCTCCACGGGAGACTCCTCGGTTTGTTCTCCGCGAATCACATTATCACGAATTACGCGTCTAGTCAAACATTCGTCTCGCCAAATCGTGGAAATCCGCGCAGTTACGTCCAAAACGCACGCTCGCGACTTTTCGGTCATCTCGATCATCTCGGCGAGAAAGCCCCGTGTCCGGCGCCGAAAAAATTCGTCGGGATGTTCAAAATATAAATAACATCCTAGTCGAAATGCTACTTCGGCGCTCTTTGCACCTACTTAACCGGCCTACAGACTGACAAAAGCCTACTCTGACGATACGGACATTTATTATCTCACTAACTTCTGCATCTGCAAATTTTATTTTAACGCTATTTTAAAACTAGAACTGCTCTCGACACGTTGATTGTTAAATCCATATAAGTATTCAAAACATTCTACTTGGATACCAAAAGCAGGGAAAATAGGGAGCATCGTCAAAATAGAAGTAAATTATTTCATTAGAATTGGTCCTGCTATTTTGCTGTCTTAGCTCGTACTGCATTGTAGAGTTTAATACGGAACGCTAAAACTTGGGCAGCCTTTGACTCACGGCGCTATTGACGCAACGTGCGCACGCGGAAGTAACATTTTGCAGACGAAAAAGAAGCACTGGCTGCGCTCGGAAACTTCCAGGAAGGGGGTGGAGGTGTATAAATTTAATTAGCTAATTCGTGAGTAGCGTCTAACGCAAATTGCGCTACGCAAACACAGAGGGGTAGAGCGCATCCGGAGGATATTAATTTCCGGATCCAGTTGCGCGCACGCATGCGAACACGCGTATATCGCTCGATTATAATTAAACCGTGGCCGGTTAGATAATTAAATCGATGCGCAGTCCGAGCGATTAGGAGCGCGTCCCGGCCGCGAAATATTATTTCTCTCGAGCGACGTATTTCTGGCAGTGGCGAATCGCACGCACGCTGGCTCTCGCCCGAGGCGAAAGTTCCGGTGACGTTTTAATTACTGCAACTTACATCGGTGTGCCTCCTCGAGCAGAGCGACGCACAATCGTGGAGCTAATCAAAAGTTATAAAGGATAAGGTAGGAGCTGGCACGGTAGTAATGAGTCGATAAACAATAAGTTTAATGCTCGCGATGGCACGGAGTTACGACGGCTCGCCCGTCGTAGTTTGCCGGGGCAAACCCTGTTTGCGAACTTTACGGCGGCGTAATCACGGCGGTGGCGATTCAGCGGCAAAAGGGGTCGAAGGGAATAACTTTTCAACTAATATGCCCGATCAGAATGTACGACGGATACCGGTGTGGGAGAGATACTCCGCGAGTGTTCAGGCGCGATGCTTAACCTTTTCTTGACACATTTCTCTTTTCCGGTTTGGCTTAACGCATTGGATCTCATACGGCCGAAAACTTTTCCGGCATGTATTTGCTTAAATGTCTATACAGTTTTGAGTGTACGAAAGGTAAATGTGAAAAGTTCCTCGCAATCGCGTTATTTTAAAAATAGATGATTTAAGTTATAAGAAAAGACAATGTATTGATTCTACACGGGAGGAAATAAACAGTTGCGCATACTTGAAAAATGTAATTCTATGTTTATGTGTGCAGTAATTCAAGATTTAGTAATTAAAAGATCTTAATTCTTCGCTTTGGCCAATTACGTCATGAATGCCGAGATACTAGACTTAAGAAAGATTCGTTGAAAAAACAAATAGATAAGACACGGTGCGAATCTCGAGCGAAGTCCGCTATCCGATGGACCTGAATGGACATCTCGATCGTCGTCGAACGACGTGTCTGTTCTTAAAAATACGAGATAAAAGCACGAGACAGCTATGAAATTGCCCCGCCTGGCGAATGGCAAACGTGATCCACGCGCGAAACCGGAGAACTCGCGAAGGGAGAAGCGACTAAAAAAGGGAGAATATTTAATCCATTCCCCCGCGAAGGCGACCGCGGCTCTTATCATAGCGGAATCGCGGGAGCGAACGGTCTTCTTTTACATGCATTCCATTAGTCGGAAGTGTAGATTTTATTGACTCTGAGACGAGCTGTACGCGCGCGCGAAGGCACTGCCGCCGCCGCCGGGAACGACGGCAGTAAAGGAGAAGGAGGAAGAAAAGGGGAGAATAATTCTGGTGAACGCCCTCGCTGCCTTGACCTCGGCGACCTCTCGTTGCACTCGTCCGACTCGGATTCCTTCGAGGCTTCGCGAGAACGTATAGACGCGAGTAGGCGAGCGTGCACACCGAACGCCGTTTCGTGCGATATGATGTTGTCCGATGTAATTCGAAATCTCTGTCTGTCTGTCTCTACAGAGCAAATTTTATACACTCGCTATGAAAACGACGACATCTGTCGCCCGTGTTCCGGGTGGATCGCACAAACATTTCCCGATCCCTGAATAACTTTCGATCGTCGCAGGTGATTTATCGCGGATACAGGCGTTCGGCTAATTGTCAAGCGTACAGGCGATAACGATGAATTCTCTTGCCGATATTAATTAGGACGAAACTTTTCGTGCGCTCGTCGCACACGTGAACGCTTGAAACGTTTCGCTTCGATGAAATCAGCCACGCTTTGCGCGGCGTCGATTCGCAGGAGCTCGCTCAAGGACAGAGTAAGACTTTCGAAAAATCGATTTTTTTTACTCGTTTCAATGGATACAACTTTTATGAATATTCTCTGAAGGTTTGATGTCAAAGTTACAAAAATTGACGGAGATATAGCGTTTCGCGCGGAGCAAGCGGCCGAGCGGTTGAGCGTCCACAGAGTGCTCAGCCAGCACGGAGCCCTTCTATTATAAGATTCTTGAATCTATTGTATTTATTCCTTCTACTTTAGGGCCTTTCAGGGACTCCCTTTAGGCAGAGAGAATCGAGGGAGAGTGAAGCGGATTCCTCAGAAATCCGTCATTTTCAAGTAATTTTTTGGTAAGGAGCGCAGCACGTATTTTCATTTATTATAAATTTGTAGAGTCTTAATTGCAAAACCGGCTCTGTACACGTTTAAGTACGTTCGCAAGAAAGACTCCAAAAATAGTTTGACGAGCAAGTATAACTTCTCCGAGTAAATATAATGTTGAGTGCAGATGCGACGGAAAGTATAGCCTAATTGAACTTCGATACATTCGACTTCTGATTCCCGCCGGGCCTTAAAGAAAGAATATGATTGGTCTGTACGATGCTTGCGGAAGTTGACCTGAAAATGGCGGAACCAATCAGAGTAGAGAACACTTTCCGCCGCGCTCTCCCTTGATTCTTTCTGCCTTTAGGCATCGACATTTGGGTCGAATTCTTTTGTCTGCATTCTGTGAGAGCCGTTAAGTCAGAAAGGCAGGCAGCGCGACGCGAAGCCAGTAGTGCGACGGAATTTTTCAAGACGGATAGAAAATCATGTAAAAGTGAACACGAGCGGATCGATGTAAAATTCGACAAGTTGGTAAAAACGTGGCTTTAGTTCATGGCGTGACAACTTTTATAGGTTTTCACATGAAGAAAGTGATAATTGTTCAAGTCAAAAACCGTCTGTCTCGCATATTCGTATTGGAAATATAAAACTGACACAGAAGAATACGCACAATGGCACGAAGAGCACATCTGAAACGATCAATTTCAAGCAAACCCTAAAAGATCTGTCGAAAAGACGGAAGGTGATGTAACAGAAATATTAACAGATCCGAAATCTTAAATTACGTCCGAAAGAGGATGGGATCGTAGCTTCGAAAATGTAACAAAATAATAAAGAGCTTGGCGGAAAGGACAAGTTAACAGGGAAATTAATCGCCAAATTATCTACTATTATGAATTCGCAATTCATCGGAGTGCTTTTAACTTAGAAGAGATGACAAAAGCAGTGTGTGGGCCATTTTCCACCATAAAAATTCTACTAACGAATCTTCACGTCACGAAAACTGCCGGGAAAGCGCTGAGTCATCGCTGGTGCTCACAGCAGCGAGCGAAGACCCAAGGTACATTAAATGGTTATAAACATGCTCAACCATTCCACTTCGATGTAATAAAAACCATATACGTTCAGTTCAGTAAAAAAGATTTGATGGAACGGTGTTTTGGAGTATTTAATTGAAATAACGACGAAAGCTTCAATGCTATCATATGGAAATTTGCGCCGAAAACCATGTTTAGCGGCACTGTGGTGGTCGAGATCACTGTTAACTCAGCGACGATATTATTTAATGATAGCCACGTGTATCTTATAAACATTTCAGAAAAACTTGGCGTTAAAAATCGACGAGAAAATGTACGAATATTGCCAAAATATCAGCACGCGAGTGCACGAACTAATTAACATAGCGTTGTTTTTATGTGTTATTCTACGTGAGAAGACTTTTCGAGCGAATATTTCGAGGCTATTCCGCGAATTTATGCATATCTGAGACGGAGTCACGTGTTGGCTTAATTACGTCACTCGATGATGCATGTGATGCGAGTGGCCGCGCGATTGGATCATATCTCACGGACGTCCTGTAATCCGATGAACCGGTCCTGCCCGGCAACATGACGGGATATTGTGTCATTGTTAGTATCCTTGCCCGTTCGTCACACTTAAATTAAGGGGATAATGCGCGTTCGCGTGTTCAAAGGGACAACGTAAAGTTTCGCGCGTCGTGTAACGCAATGCGAAACGATATCGCGCTATGATGATGCATTGCGTTAATGCATTGTGCATAAATATGCTTCATCGATATTTGATTATTAACGCGGGACATTGATAAATTATTGTGATTTATGACATAATAACAATAAATGTCACCCTCTCCCTCTCTGTCTCTCTCTCTTGCTATGACTAATAAAATTCAACGAACAGTGTAATCCTGGAATTCGCGCACATCATTAATCTTCGAACGCTCCGCACATCAATCGAAACGCAATGATTGTTCTCACCGTGACGATCATTATCAGAAATGATCACCGGTGCTCCCTCGTCGAGTCAATTTTGAATCGCGCCGCGCGTCTTTGATATTCAGGACATCGTGAGTATCGCGGTGATCCCCTCTTTCCTTCTCTTTCTCATTCGCGATACAAAGGTACGCGCTTTATATTTTTTCCCCTCTTTTTTATTTCATGAAACGGAATTTGAATGAAAATGGAGAGAAGAGCCCGAGCGGAACGGAGGGTAGTGGGAGATGTAAAAAACAGACAGGGGGCACTCGCACAGAGAGACAGGGTGGAAAGAAGAGAGACAGAGCGAGAGAGAAAGAGAGAAGGAATTCAGGTTGCCGGGACATCTGTCGTCGCACGAGATGCAAATTAGTCGACTGGACCAGAAGGACCCGCTTCAGGACGAGACGCGTTCTCTCCGTGTCGCCTCTCTTCATCTTTGAAAGTCGCGCTGGCATCTGCAAAGTGAGCAATGTATATCGGGGAAAAAGTCGTCGACGAGCTCGTCGTCGCGGAGTGTCGCGGACGGCGCGATTGAGTTTCGCGTAGCCCGGCAAAGCCGACGTATCTTATTGCCTTATATTATTGATGAAGCGACTGCTTACTCGCGCATGTCGAGTGTCTACTTGCCGCCTAGATATGCATTTCGCTTCCTCAAAGTTGTCGGATATTCCCGCGTCGGTAGTCGCTCCAATTTCGAGAGATAGGCATGTGGGCGCGTAAATCAGTAAACACCGACCCCGTTCAAATTGAACGACTCGCGCGTCTCCGAATTAATTGCAGCACCGCCGACGGTTGATCGCGTTCAATTAGTCGTGCGGGATCTCGCGCAAATGTTTCCGCACGGATTTTCAGAACTCATACCGGCGGCTGTCGTCCAACTTTCCGGCCAAGTTGGATTGCGATTACGCCCGGTAAACGGAGATTCGACTCAGCTCGCGAACGGGGTCGCTGGTCGTCGTATCGTAAGAAAATACGACGGGCATAAAGAAATGAATATTTCTCGGCATCAAGTGGATCTCGCGGTTTTTACGGCCATCTTCTTCATAAAACCGTAAACATTCTCGCATTTCACCTTCGGAGGTGAAGAGCGCGCGCCTCTCCGTCGTTTCTCATCCGAACGAAGGCATGAAGTTACATCACGATAAAGAAAATATCGCGATTCCGCGACTCGGGGTGTTTTTCTCCGCCGCTCATAAAGAGCGGCTCGTTGCGCGTTTTTATACTGTGGAAAACTGTAACACTCGGTAGGGATGCCCTATTGGCCTGCTTCTCGCAAATCTATGCGCGATATCTTCCGGAAAAATTTCCACGGCGCTCTCGTTCCATTAAATTCCGTCGCATATTCGTGTGTGTGTGTGTGTATCGCAAACGCGCATGAAATACATTTATATCGAAATTATATACAGTGTCCTTATTCCTCCGACACTCGCTTGATAAAATATTGTACGAACGTTTTCCAGAATTACCGAGATATCCAAGTATATACTATATATTCGGATATTACCCGAGTACCCAGATATCCATACAATATCCACTGATATTATGGTATCCTTGGTAACTAGAAAATAATCACAAATAAATAGTAAGTAGTAACGAGTCTGCAATACATTCATTTGTTATTTGTTATCATTAAAAAGATCAATAATTTGTAAAAATCATTTTGTATTTGTGTTAAAATCGGTCCTTAGGTTAATTTAATATATTGTGTTTACGTTATCTCAATATATATTTTCTATTGAACCGATATTCAACACTATTTATATTTGTGTGCACTTTTCAATACGTTCACCTTGCTTTAAACTAACACAAAAATTTGTGTAAGCCGTTTGGGATATGTAAAATGTGTTAAATTTAACACATACATTTTTTACTGTGTATACTCAGTTACCTGGATATCTGGATAATCTCAAAAGATCCGGAGATACTCGGGTAGCCGAAATTGACAGCACTAATCTGTAAGCCTATTTTGTAACTTACAATGATGGTGCCGTTATTGTCATATTGCCGTAGCGCAAGTATAATATTATACAGTAGAAAAACTACGCAACTACAACCGTAAAGACAATGACGTTAAGAATAAGTCTACTGATGAGAGCTTGATACTTTTATTATTATTAATTTTCTCCGAGGGCCGTATTCAAAAATCTCACGGTGAGCGGTAAAACATCGCGTTGCATCGCTTAAAAAACGCCTGCGCTTCCAGCCTGAGTTTAGCTTCAGAACGCGCACATAGTGATCCCTCTTTTCCGCAATCCTCTCATCAGCTTCCCTTTACAGTGTGATCGGCGAAATTTCCTCGAGTCGAGGAAAGCAGCCGAACTCACGGCGATTTTCCCCACTGTTTTCTACCGCCGAAATCTCATCCGTTCCTCCCAGGCGGCGGCACGTCACTCGACATTTTCCACGATTATATTTCGTCCTTCCCCTCCCCTTCCCTCACGACCCGGAGGTTACCCTCTCTTTCTCTCTCTTTACCACGGATGGTGGAGGGCGACGCCATCACTGAAACCAATAAATCCATTGAACGTCGTGCCTCGTACGTCAGCGTAGTCGGTGGGCGCGAGGGAAAACGCGAGGAGAACTGCAGGGAGGAACCGCGATTCCCCCTTCTCCGTAAAATTTCCCGGCGAAGTCATTCCGCGTTTACGGTGGCCCATAAACATAGGGAAACGTCGTTACGCTGGGAGCTGCCCGGAGGATTTTACGATAGTACCTGTCTTCTCTCTCTCTCTCTCTCTCTTCCTTCGCTCCCTTCTCCTCTCCCTTTGTCGTTCTTCGCCACGCTCGAAATACGCGCTATATATTTGTGCTCGACGCTCGCGCGAGGTATAACGCCTTTCGATCGGGAGTAACACGCGCGTTCCCGCAAGGGAGAGTCGTATTTTCCAGAATTTTTTCGAACGACAAGTTGATTACTGCGTCGGTGAGACGCGGCAACTTCCCGGTTGACGAGTCCTTCCAGCGAGATCGCAATGCTGAAAGTGAGAAACTACGCAGCTTGAAACAGTCGTTGTCTTTCGAAGTGTCTGTATCTGTCATACGGAGAATTTCTCCTGATGTAATAATTTGAGAAATTGTGTTTACATAGGATCCGTTGGTGAATAACCTTTTCTTTAAAAGCTTTTCTTTACGCGAACAAAGTATTGCAATTTGCGTATCGCTGACTCTCGGTTCAATCAATAGCTTTAGAAATATTTCTGTTCGTTAAAACTGTTTATATTCTATATACGGTGTGTGGTTTTCTCCTGAATCAGCCTGTACAGCTAACTGTGAATATAAATGGTCGTGACGACATGATATCAGGATACTTTCATATAACGATCCAAGTGAAACGGATGAGGCGAGAAGTGAAAGGATGCGCGGATTGCAACGCTTCGTAATTTATCGATATTATTATTGTTATTACTATAGCAACATAGAGAACGCGTGAGAAACTGATCTGTTACAGGAAGGAGTGATCCCTAATAATTCGAAGAGGGATCGTCGGAATTCTGCTCGGCAGAGAGGGAAGGCTAATAGCTATTACATCATGGAGCATCAAAACGATATTTATTTGAGTTTGCCTGTCGAGATTTTCACGTAATTGGGGGATCAAGGGAAACGCCGAGGTGTTTCCCATCGTAGTGACGAATTCGACAAGAACTTCGGTGAGCATAACAATGATATCCGCTCTTAAAACCAATTCGCACACTTTACAAACCTAAACTATTCCCGAATCGAAAATTTAGTTCTAACACTAAGTTTATTTAGTTCTACCTTAAGTCTTCAAAGGCTTCTATCGTGCTCCTTTTGATACTACAAATGGGAAGTTATCTCTGTTTTCTCCACTTGAAGACTTAATACAGAACTAAGTAGAACTTAATGTAGAGAAATTTCAACTCGGGTTATCCTCGATAATCATACAATTTTCTTTTCAACTTTCAGCAGTGTGTTATAAGCGCGCCACACATTATAACGCCTAAAACTTATATCACGAATAATGAAATAAAATAAAACATCTTCATCAATGTTTAACGTAAGTTTTAGCGCGATTTCTTTCCGGTATATGCACGGAAGGGAAATAACAGAAAAAATTAAAATGGTAAGATCGTTATCGCGAATTTTGTGGGTCACAGAAGACCGGAGTCACGTAATAATGCGGAATCGTGAGATATCGCGGCGTCTTTAATCTTCCATGGTGTGCACATAGTGGCCGAGAATAATGGCTGCAAATCGCTCGATCGAATCGATTCAACGGGAACCGGCTGGGACGCTATAATTAAACGCCTGGAAATTGTATCACGACGGCGCGCGTTCGTGGGAACGCGAGCGTTGCGCGCGCGGCACAGAGACGCGAACTCTCGTCACCCACACGCGGACAAGCGGAGGCCTAGAGACTTTAATCGGCCGTAAAAGTAGCTAGCAACAAGTGGGTAGAGCTTTGCGTCTCCGAGAGCTTCGTTCGACTCAGCGTGGCTATAGTTTGCGAACCGGTAGAGACAATAGCTCTGGGAAAAGACGATTAACGTATTTAAGTGTCAACAAATGATACACGCGAACAATAGCTCTCCGGTCTGAAATTTTTCTCCGTGAATACCGCGAATGCTGAGATCATCGCGTGTAACGTCATCCAGTAATGCGCCGTACATCGACGAAGAAGAGCGGCTCGCAAGCGCTGATTTTATCAGTGACGAATACGTTCTGCACGTGAAATTTTCGTCCTCTATTGGTGGAAAATTAAAGTTACAAATTTGAAATATTAAAATCCAACAATTCCAATAACTAAATTTTAACGTTCGTCTAATGAAAAATTATTAAATACTCGCATGAAATGTGCTCATTTCGAAAATATATACGATGTCCTTATTCCTCCGACGTTCGCTTGATAAAATATCGTACGCGCGAATCATATATTTTCTGTATATAAATAGTTATATTAAAAGATCATTTTTTTAAGTTTGCATCTTTTGCAACATTTGAGAAAATGGAAGAAAAATTCACTGTGTCCTTTGGATACTCTCACATAGGTACCTAACGCAATATTTGGTGCTTATTCGGACAGTTTAAGATTTTATGCGAACATTGCGAAGCGCGCACAATGAAGGGTTTCCCGTAGGACGGAAGTGGAGAGGTAATCGCGAATTGAAAAGAGATAAAGCCATTTGTCAGATACCTCCTTGAGGCTACAACAGATGCGTACAGCTAGTACGAATTGTTCTAGTTTCATCGACCGTTCTACCTACTATTCCCTAGTGTATCCCGCTTGAATTTAAATTACGCGCATACATACGGAACTACGTCAACGCGACGCTGATAAATTAAGCGAATACGATGGGATCGATAGAAATTCGCAAAAATTCTCCATGTTACATGAGAGAAAGAAGAAAGGGAAAGGGAGAGAGAAATTACAGATAAAAAATTAAAAATATTTTAAATTGCAAAAAACGCCCGCGGCACAATTCAACGAGATACGTGTAAAACATTTTCTGCTTTAACAAAAATTGCTTTCAAAAGTCTGCGCCGCCAATATTAATGAAATACGATAAATTGCAGAATATAGGATTACAACAAAATACGAAAAGTCCCTAAGCCATATTGTAGCATTTACGCGTTTCTGTTTTAGAATAACAAATAAAATTGGATTTTACGAACCAATTAAAGTTCCCTCGAAATTGAAAAAACAAGATTTATGTTTTTTTATGGGTGCTACGGAAACACCAAATAGGCCTAATAGCAAATTGTTAATTGCTTCATTTGCCGTCTGAAACTATATTATTTCGCGCATCCGCCGATTCTTTCACCTTCCCTTCCCTCGAGAGATGTATTTTCAGTCCTGCTCCTCGTCCTTTCCGTTCTTCCGCTATTTTCTCCCACTTCCTCTTTCGTATACTTCTTAGTTTCGCTCGGAATTCCACTCAGTAGACTATTTCGCTAACAATGTCGTCGACAATTACCATCATTCGTCAAGGTATATCAGACAGTGGTGGTAAACAGGCCTCGTCGTTCTCACAATGAAATGGCGCGTCTCGCCGTATCTACTTGACGTAAAGCAATTATTGTCCTCCTCGTCGTCGTTGTCGCTTACGCTGGTATGAATTTTACGACGACCCCCCGAGCATATGATCGAACGTATCTCGCGAATGCATCACTCCACGATTCGATAGAATTCATATTTCTTCTTTACGTCACGGGCAACTACGTTTCGGATCTTCGGATTCTTTCCATCGCGAGCGAATAAATCGATCCAATCGGTAAGCATGCACATGGAAGAAGAAGCCCTCTACGTTGCCGAGGTAAAATCATTTCTAGTCTCGCTTACGAGAATACGCATTATCTCGGGCGGAAAAAAGCTCAATCGAACAAGAGCGACTGACAAATCGAATTTTTGTGTGGAATATCAAAGTACATTTAGGCGTGAATAAGTAAAGAATGGTTATTTCTATTGGCAACGTTCAATTATTGTTCTCCCTTTCTCCTCCTCGAATTTTCCACAATATCCGCGAATTGCTCGAAACACGGTTCGACAGCGCAACCGTTCGAAACACTCTTTCACCGAGAGTCCTACTTTATTTATGGCCCGTTATTCAAATAGTCCTCGCAAACTGCCGCGTTAATTATTATCATTTCTATCGAGATCCGCGAAAGGACGACGCGACAAACCAGCTCGCGTCGTTTCAACAATAAATTGCACCGTCCGGTGCAGGCGGTGCATTGCGTCGCAGCTGTCGCGGTAGAGTCGCTGGCAGCCGTCTCTCGCGCGTGTATGCTTGTGCATGTGTGAGAAATAAAAGGCGACAGAGGTACCAAGAGAGATGTAGAGAGACGGAGGAGGAAAGAAACGGATGGAGAGAAGAGTATGTGTATAACATTGCGTTACCTGCAAATCTACACGTGTATTTCCGTTTGATCGCCCAAGTGACCTTACTCTTACGTTGATGAGCGAAGTCACCTGCGTAAATGAACCGATAAAAGAGAAAGATATATATATAGAAAGAGGGGGGGGGGGGGGGGGGAAAGAAAGATGCTGTTTTCCTTCGCAGCTTTTTACGCGCAGAAGCATTTGCCTCTACGAGCGGTTTATCGCGCGGAAATTCGGCTAATAGCCGTTAAGATTTACGCGAACGCGAATGTTAACAGAAGTACCTGTTGCCCGACTAACACTCGGCGAAAACGCGGAAGAACGGTTCCCGATGACGGACTGCTGATCCTTTTGACAGACCGCGATCTTCTAATCCCCTCCAGTTGGATTCGCGCCTGTATCCGCGAGTTTTTATTTTTGAGACGCAACGAGTACACAGAATCCAGCAGTTTCGAAACGCGCTTCGAGCATCCTCCTGTTTTCTCCATTTGAATCTACCCACGGGGAAAATACAAAAGTCGTCTCCTTCTTCGTCAGACGGTGGGCGACGGTACACACTAAAAATAAATGTTCTTTTTATGCAGCAGCCATCGTCACCGTAACGCATGTGGCGGTGTTTACGCCGACGACGAGACAGTTTAGAGTCTCTCTCGTGGGTGGTTGAGATAAGAGGGAGGTCTCAAGAATCCAATATTCGTCTAGTGGACGACATACGCGACATCAAGCCCGACGGGATTCCTCACTCCGATAAAGGATGTAACTAAATGCGCGAGGAATAGCGGCGATCTCGTGGCGGCCGGATAACGGCGGCGAAAATTCAACTGCGCCAGAACATTCCGATGAGATGAACGTGCTCGAATTTATTAAACAATTTTCTATGAGACAGGCTTGAAACTTCCACTTCGAAACCGTTACGTGTACAATGTGTCCTGAAACCGACGGGTAATATCTTTTCGATACCCAACTCTTTAATCGAGCGTGACTTTAACTTCCCCTCGCAACGACAATGTCGAGGTATTTATAATTTTATTAAACGCACCGTTTTTTTCTTTCAGGGGGGAGAGAAATAAACGAGAGGGAAAATCAAACCTCTCGACTAATTTCAAACGGACTTTAATGAAATTTTAATTAAGCTTGTCGTGAAAAGGCGCGATACTAAAGGTTCTAAAGGTGGCGGGCGATGGTGAGCCTCCTTAACGCTGTTCCTCCTCGCTCGACCAGGTCAACGTGGAAGAACGGAACTTGAAAAAAATACATAACCGTTCCAGGACACCTTGTACGCTCTGTTGTATATATCGAGAGGAGAAACATTTTACGTGGTCTCGCACCGCGCGCGAAATTAAGGTCTTCTCGTGGTGGTGGAGTTTCCGGCGCGGCGCAACACGCGGAAAGAGGGCGATAAAGCGCGCGGTCACTTTTATCCTTTCGAGGTGATTACCGGTAGAGAAAACTCGGCCGCGCGCCGCCACCCTCGCAAGGGTCTCGTCTTCCTCGCACTCTCTCTCTCTTTCTCGGCATTGCGGTGGCCATTGTGCGCGCGCTCGCGCCTCTTCAGAGGGAATATGCTCTTAAAGATAATGGCGCGACAGTGTCCCCGCAGACGTTATTAAGTCTTCCTTCTCTTCCCGCCGCGTTTCTTACCGCAGGACATACGCTGTCGGCCTCTCGGAGGGAACAGATTGATCCTGTTACTACGAGTCTTCCTGTTACTTTGAGTCGTCCCGATGGAAACGGAGATAAAAGCATTTTCCTGGGTTTCCACTGCGAGTGTACCGTAAGAGCGAGAGAAAGAAATTTCCCTTTGTCTCAGAGGATCGAGAAGGGACGAAGCAAATCGCAATAAAAACGTCTGACATGACCGAGTTCAGCGTCGAAAATTTACCTCCCTCCCGCGCTTCTTCGCGCGAGTAATCTTCTTCGATTTGTCTTAATGGCCGATCGTTATTTGTCGGTCCTCAGGACGATCTCTGCAGCGTCGTGAAATTATCGTAGAACCGAACGCGTGTCTTTCATCGTAATTACGAATTACGACGCAATTGTGAAATTCATCTCGCACTTATCCAGCGATTAAAAGTATTCATTACAAGACACGTGAATATCCTTCTTGCGATCGATTCTTAGAATGTACGCGTGACCGTCCGATACCGCCATGAGCAATATTTTCCAATCGAGATGTTCGATCAAAACCGGCTGTTCTGCTCGTCGAACCGTTTATATACAAAGTCGAGTAATTGTGTGAATTCAAACGCAAATAAAATGTTTAATTCAATTTTAACGCGGACGCGTCTGCGCGCACACCTCCTGCGACACTGATGAGTTTCATTTGCCGTGAACGCCTGAAAATAACACACGTCAAAGGGACGTTTCGCCTCGTGCTTCGAACCTTAATGAATTAGAGGTAAGCGCGCGCGTGTGTGTGTGTATTAACTGGAAAAAAAATCACTTCATTAATAATAAATGATTCAGCGTTCTCATCGCGTAAGATCGTGATGTGCGAGTAAAAGAGAGAGAAAAATAGAATAAATGAGAGAGAGGCGCAATGTATGAAGTTTGTAATATGCATATTGAGCGGTATGCACGCAGCCCGCGAAAGTTCCGGCATAATTCAAGAGTACTCGTCCCTCCGGTTGCACACTCGCGTACTTTCCACGTTGCATTTGCGAAGTTTGAGAACGGTTCGACTGTCTGGAACGAAGGGGCGGCGAAAATGTATACCGTTGGGCGTTATCGATTACCGCTGGTACGTGACAAACATCTTTCCACGCGCGATCGTCTTGTGCGGTAGAGGTGCGCTAATCGTTATTTCCACTCTACTTACTTTGTGCGAGGGCACAAACTTATAAAGCGAAATTCCCTCGTGAGTAGACTTTTCACTTCGCGCTCATTTGTTTGGAATCTAACATTTATCGATGTACGTACGGTAAACGCGAGCCGTCAATATCCCCGTTAAAATGCGCCGTCATGCGGACAGCTCCGAAAGTGTCGTTAAAAATTAACAAACCGTTGATTTAACCGCTCGTTAACGAGAACTTGTATATATTCGCCGAAACTCGTCGTGACAGCGATAAAACTCGGGAGAACGACAATGAATACGTGCGCCTCTCTCTCTCCCCTTCTTGTTTTTCTCACTCATGAAAACGTTTTAACAGAGAGCTAATTATCACACGCATTCTAATTTTTTTTTCATTACACCGTGTGCGGAAAAGCAAATACTCAAGGGAGCGATCAAATTTGCTTTTTAGTCGGTCGCGACTTGACACATGAAGCATGACACTTACAAACGCGATCTGTAATAGACCGTTTCCGCCGGCAACGAACCTGCGCTCGGCTATTCCTTCCAAATCCCTTACGGAGGGAGCGAGGTGAAATATAATATCTGTTATTAATGATCGGAGAAGCAAGTTCAAAAATGTAGCTCGAAGGGCAGTGACGCGAGAACGACGACGACGATGAAGAGGGAAAGGAGGAGGAGGAAATCGATGGCCATCCGGGGGATGATAACCGAGCGCCTGTGCTCCCCGCTGTGCTCCCCGGCACGGACCGATTAATAAAAGGACCATGGCGAGGTTGCGTGGAATTGTAATGCGGTTGAAATAATTATCGTATTCGACGGACGGATTGGTGGGGACGCGTTACTAGGCCACGATAAATTATTCGCACACGCACAATTAGACGGAGCCGCCAAACCGGACTGGTGTCGCCCGATAATGCGCCGCGCGAAGCGATGTTAAGCGGCCGAAAGACCGGCTCATATTTTATGTATACCGCGACGTCTACAGAACGTCGTGAAATATCCCGCGACACCCGTCGCGAAGTCTCGCCGCCGCAACACGGAGTGGTGGCTTACGGTCGAATATCGAAATTTTGCCGCGAGTCGAAATTTTGATGCTACTTTGCACGCTCATAGGAATAGTTTGCACGTACTTAGATGACCTGAATACCTATCCCGAGTGGAAATTTCAGTTTCTACATTAAGTCTATTTAATTCTAAATTAAATCTTCAAAAGTTTACATTTCAAGTTGTATTCTTCTTGATATCACAAAAAGAAGTATTTTCCATTTTGTCCACTTGAAGACGTAATGTAATTGACTTAAAGAATTTAAAATTTCTCCTCAGAAAGTCTAAATTCCCTTTGTGGTATCAAAGGGACATTATTAGTGTTCTTTAGAACTCCGCTGTTACAAATGGAAAGTTATTCCTGTTTTCTCTACATGAAAACTTAATGTTTAAAACTAAGTAGACTTAATGTAAGACTAAAATTACGACTCGGGATAGTAAAAGCTTACTTACGATATTAACCTCTCTCTCTCTCTCTCTCTCTCTCGCTCTCATTTTTTCTCTCTAGAATCTTTAATTATACAGATTTAATTTTAATGCTATCTTGAAGCTAGAAATATTCTCAATATTTCGGTTATTAAATTTATATGAACACACAAAACAGCTTATTTTATCGCTAAAAACAGCGAAAACAAAAATTTAAGGCATTATATGGTCAAAGTAGGAGTAAATTATGTTATTAGAATTGAACTTATTGCTATCTGAGCTTTTATCGTGCTGTATTAGAATTTAAGATTCAACACATAGTTAAAATTCTGACTCGAGGGCATGCACGTTTCTCCTCTCCGCCGCACACCTGGAATTGCGCGCATTGTCTGTCGGCTTCGGGCTGTGCGTTTGATCGCGCTAACGTGCGACGTTGACGTCGTCATGAGAATTTTCGCAAACGAATCGCGAAAACGTCAAAACTTGCGCGGCTTTTTCTACGTGTGGAGCTCCGAGTGAAACGCAGAGCAACAGTGGCGCGACCCACTTTCCACAGAACTCGGAAAAATTAATCTAAAGTTGCTCAAAAAAAAATTAGACCACTGTATTAAACTCGGTAACATTGAGCGATGTTTAATCCAAACACTTTATGTCTGGAAAATAAAATGACCTGGTTTCGCTCGGCAGCGTTATTAAGTATAGCAAGAACCGTCTTTCCGCCGTGGTGCCTTACAAAGGTCTGAAAATTTCTCAAATTTGAAATTGTAACTGCTTTCTAGTTGATCATTTGTAGAAATATGCGTGAAATTGTATGCCTGAATCGAAATTCTGGCTCCACGTTAAACTTTTAATTCTACAACACAGTACAAGTTAAAATAGCAAAATAGATTCGCACACATAATTTTAATTCTAATAATATAATTTCTTTTTCCTTTGATTCTTGTGATGTCTTAAATTTCTATGTTCGTTGTTTTAGACAAAACGTTTAGTCGAAATAGATTGCTCAAGGTAGCGTTAAAATTAAATCTACATAATTAAAAGTTTACGAGAGAAGTAAATATATATCCGTATCGACGAAGTAGGTTTTTTAATAATGTATAGGCCATCTAAATAGACATCAAAGTAACATGAAAATGGAGAACATCATATTGAGTCCGTCACAAACGATTCGAATGTTTTCTCCTTGAAGTTTCTCGAACGATCGGAGAGTACCTAGAAATTCCACTGACGACAAGAAATGCGCACATTGCGGCCTAACCTCGTTAGATATATGAGTCAGAGTGTCGGGTCGAAGGACGACGGGCGGTAAAGGTCATTTTTCTTGGGTCTCCTCCGCGCTTCACTCTCTGCTTCGAGAGAAAGAGCTCCCGCGGGGAAGAGAAGGTAACGACTCACCTCCCACAAGACTTTCCTTTTCGATTCCTAGGAAAGTACGTGCGCGAGCAAGCTTCAGTTTGATATCGGATGTGGATAGTACTTTCGCTTTCGCGTTGCGAATAAGATCCCGTATCAACGAGAAAATATGTAAGAACGTGCAAGGCCATGTGGATTTTAAGTTTTTTTGGAGGAACAACTAAAACTTTCGAAAGGATTTGCAGGTATCGCACCTAGATTTGAAGTAACAGTTCTCAACGTAACCTCACATTCTCTTGCACCGTTGAAAACCAAAAGAGCCTAATTAATCCTTGCGTAATGTCTGAATAATCCTAGTTATTTCTTCAAGCATCTTCTGAAAAAAATTGCCCCAAACGTTCCCCGGATCTATCTGCCTCTATTTCTTTCTTCTCTTATCTTCTCTCTCATCGACTCTAACATTTATGTCCGATCATATTTCACCTCATAGATGTATTCAAAACTTACATTTTTCGTGGTAACGAAAGATAAAGATACAAAGCTCGAGTTGTTCGATTTCCTATCTTACTGCATACGGGCCGTATCTCAGCGAAGGAGTAAAGTGAAAATGTAAGATGGTACGTCACGAAATTCGAAGTCGATACCACCTCTGCGAAAATATTTCACATTTTCGCGCGGTTGTGTTACTTGTTAGACATACGTGCCGGAAATACCGAGGATCGCGCGAACTCGCGCCAATTGAAAAGTAGAAGCGAAAATAAATTGTCTTGAAATTTCGGCAAAATCGCGCGACACGTGAATCGCACGTGCCAACGCAGAGGCAAGAGCGCGAAGGGGCGAGAGGGTGTCGTGAAAATTTACAATTTTTAATACCATCTAGCCCGTCGCTGTAGCTCAGCGAGCGAGAATTCTCTGCGGAAGATACGATTGAATTTTTCGAGGTATTCTCCCGGGGCGAGGGAGCGCGGCGACCCTTCGTTCGCGAAGAAAGTTATGACCCCGAAGAAAAGGAGGGAAAGAGAGAGGAGCGAACGCTTTCGCGGTTTGCTAAATCGCGTATTCCGCTCACGACATCGTCGCTGTCATTCGCTCTCTTTTTCCTCTTGAAAAACTCATTTCGGCCGAAACGCTTCGCGCGCACTTCGGTCGGATCGCATTTCATCTCGCATTTGCGGATAATTCGCACATCGCTCGGCGAAGTAAATATTCGATTGGATGTGTTTACCTTACGGAATTATGGATGGGATCGCGCGATAGGAATTATAGATTATTATATGAAGTGCGGAATAATAGAACCCGCGCGAATTGATCCATCTTTGGTTGACTAAACCGATAACAGGATAAATTTAGGTTAACGCGTTAGATATAAAGTACAAAGGGATGTAAACGCTTTGTTTATGGAGAATATGGAGATATAAGTATCAATTCGCTGCAGAACATAACGGCAATTTCGCGAATAGATGTCTGTCTGCGCATTGTTCGCGGAGATTTCGTTCGTCGACCGATGAAACCAGGTGGAGAAGGGGAAAAGGACAAAAAGGATCCGATGAAGCTTGTGAAACGTCCCAAAAATATCAAAGGATCGATATTTGGAAAATTGATGACCAATGCTTTCTGTCTTACCCAGTATTCTGAGAGAAAAATCGACCCGACGGTTTTCCCCATCTTCTTCTTTCATCTTTTCTCTCTCCCTCTCTTTCTTTCTCTTTCTCTTTGGTCAGCTCTATCATTTACCTGTGAATGAATTCCCGCGAGAAGGAAAAGAAGAAAAAAAAGACAGAACGCCTCTCGATTCTTCGTCTCATGTAGAAGCAGGGGAAGATTTCAGGCGTACTATAGGTGGCAATCGACCCTAATTAGGGACAATACGCGCACAATGGCGGCCAAATTATATCGATGGGATGATTTACAACTCTCCGGCGTGATATTCACGTCGATACGCGTTTGTCTCCGAATTCACTTGACACATTGAAATCAAATCGTCCGTTGCACTGACAAGCGACGCTTCAGGAGCGAGCTGTCCTGGATGTCGCGTCCTGGACTACCTGTCATTAATTCATGTTGATTAACGCATGCAGTAATGCGTGCCGTCAAAATGCGCATTCGCGGGAGCTATCGATAAATTCGCTTTTTCTATCGCTGTTCATTGACTTTAGTTGACGTTCAGTTTAATTGCTCGGCGGTTTCTACCGATGTTATCGCTGAGTGTCGAGAAACCTGATCGATTCTGTTATATTTCATACGCCGATATTTATATTTTTAATCTATCATTTCGTTTTACGGTGCAAAAAATTCCAACGAGCGTTGTCGCACTTCCTTATTTTGTTTCACGGTTTAACGTTATTCAGCAATCGTTATCTGATGTTGGAAAATAACTCATACAATACGGTTGACCAGATTTATTTATTTTTCAAATCTACCAGGATTGAACCTTTTTACAGCCATTTTTCGTCATGTATTCCTGTGTAGTCCTTTCTGGCGTTCAAAGGATTAACGTTTCATCCGATATTCTCAGAATATAAAGGCGAAGAAAAGACACGAAAAATCGTGTAGCCAACACCTTAATACGTTAACTGCCGCATCAGCTTTCATTGTTCAACTTTCATCAAAATTTAACCGAAATCTGAATAATCCAAAGTGCGGTAAATAAGTTAACATTGGTAAGGATCCCTAAGAAAATGATATGAGCAACTACCTTAAATAAAAAGATCCCGATGGAAGAGAGCGGTGAAATATTTGTGCGTGCGTATCGTTTCGAATTTAATACGCTCGTAGCAGTCACGCGTACGAGGCGTCTGGTTACGGGCGTATTTCGTAAACAGGACAAAGTTCCTCGCTGAAAGTTTCAGTTTTCGACAAGAAACGCCGTCACGTGCGCGAAATGTGCCTTAAACCGAACACACGCTGCATGTATAAGAGATTTCTATTATAATGTTATTTTCGAACGCTTACTTACGATACATTTGCGTGCGCAGCTACCGTTTCACACACATTGATTTCCACCACAAAGGCTCTCGCGTGACGTTCCGCGCATTTCCCCGTTCCTTTCCCCCTTCCGGTCTCTCTTTTTCTCGCATTCCTTCGCGGAAATTTGCAGGTAACACTCGAGTGGTATACCGTCCGCCGAAAAGACGCCTGAAATATTCATTAAGCGCAGGGATTTCCGTGCAAACGACGGCCTTTCGCGTCGTCCCCGCGTCTCGCCGTTGCGACGTCAGGATGTCGCAGTGCGGTATGCACGTGCACGAGCCAATGAAAGAAACCGGACGTTGCCGGCGAGCCTTCGAGTTCCGGCCGATCCGCCGCAACTTTAAAGCCACGGGGGACTTAAGCGGCGTGGCGCGGGACTAAAGAAAGCTCACGAGAAAATGCAGATGTGGAAAGCTTACACCTCGAGCGAAGTCGTTAACCTCGACGGATAAAGCGCTCACGGGGAAAAGCGCTTCTTGATCTCGATCTCTCGCATCGGCTCGTAGCTTATCGCGAGCTTTCCTTCACTATTTCATCGCGCCTCGGATTACATCGGAGAATCAAGAATTTCAATGAATCCGGGTAAATTCTCGCGTCAATATGTAGTCGGTTGGGAAAAGAAGCGACACAGATCCGTTGTAACGGATGCTGATCGCACGATCGTTCAATTGAGGATGATTTTGCAACAGCGCTATTTAAATCGTTCCGAAGCAGAGATAAACCGAGGAAAATATCGAAGGCTCGAAAGTAAACAATTAATAAGGAAGATAGAACGTAAGAGCCGTCGCTGGATGTTGGCTCACAGAAAAAAGGAATTAGCTGTCCATATGGTACAACTAAAATTAAGTTATCAGGTTTTAGCTGTAGGAGTTAAAAAGCTCAGTACAGGGACAAAAAGAATGAGCTAAATTAACGAAATTTTAATTGCACACTTGACTCCTTTCTTTATCTTTCTTTTGAAGAAGGTAATTTCTATATTAATTACAGATTAAAGAAAGTCGGCTCGACATAGGCAGTGGTTGTTATACGTGCGTTGAAAAAGAAATTTGGCACGTACGTCACAATACTGTCGGATAATTATATCTTCCCGCTACGATTTCAACTATCGCGCTTAAAATCCAACGACGGCTCTCCTTCTTACCGAAGGAGAGATATTTACCAATAGACGAAATTATCGGAAATTCTATGTATATTACTCGCACAATTACAAAGATACTCTTGGATGGATACGTTTGCTCCAATTGCAACTCGCTTTTCCTTTTCTTCTCTTCGTGGAAAGGGAGAGAAACCTATTTGAGAGAGCACGCGGAGCGGTCTAAAGAGAGCTGATATTGCGGTGAAAAATCGGACCTCTTTACATGCGGGGCGGAGTTGCCCGATTTCTTAACCGCGAGTAATAGTCCGTAGTAATGGTCTTTTGTTTCCGGCCGAGTGATTTCGCCCCTTACCGCGCGGATCGCGAAGGAGGGTGAATCGACGGTATTGTCGACAGAGCTCCGTCCACAGACAGACTCCTCCATCCTCCCCGCGCGATCGTCTCCGCGCTCGTGACCGGCGCGGATACAATGGCCGGGGAATCGCCTCAATTAACGGCGTAACCGTGAGCCATTGTCTCGTCCGGAACACACGTGCCCTATATGCGCGTCTCCCCACCCCGTACTGCATGTTCAGCCACCCCCGAGACGCGACACACTGTAGCAACATCCGATGTCTGATAATCGCTTCTACGCGAAGTAAAACACAGCCTCGATTGGCAGCCTAGATACAGTCGCGAATTTACAATCGATTCGTGATCTAATTACTATTATGATATCGAAGTCGCTAGATCTCGAAAAGCATATCCAACATGACGGACTAAAATATGTAAATTAAACAAAAAAAAAAAAAAAAANATATATGAACACTGTTGTTATCAACATAATTTATAAGAGAAAAACATAAAATTTAAGTTCGAACAATAATTCTCCCAAAATTCATTAAAATAATGATTTTAATAAAAGCACTTTGCTTCAATAAAATATATTAATAAAATGTGTGACAATTTTATTAGTTTTTAAATATTAAATATATTAAATAATGTGAATCTATCGATATATATAAATATTTAACTCGGAAAAAGTGTTTAACGTTAATAATTCATTAATGATACATATGTGTCATCGACAGTCAAAGGGTTAATTTAACAATTGGATAAAGGTTTTCCAGGAAATTTAAATCTCTAATAATTATTAGGACTCGAAGATCGGTTTAAGCGTAGAAGATTGTTTCGCCGTGTAAATTTAGTTCAGAATATTCAGCATGTGCGTTACACGCTAAACAATTTTATCCTCCCACAATAATATAATATTGATAATATTAATATTCAAATCGCACTGNAATTTCTTCGTTTGATTACACCAAGAAGAAGCAGTCTTTCTTAATCTTTCGATCGGCTTTCGTACCGGATCAATCAAGGCCCTTAAATCTAACAGTCTGTCACTGAAGACGTGTCATCGCGTTCTAAAGCGCCACGAGAGCCCCAATCTTAATTCTGACGATTACAGGGTGCCATTTGTCGCGATCAGGATTATCCGTAAAATTTCTCACCGAAGAGAATATAAGGGTTGATGGAATGTGAAACGGTGCATAAAAAGCGCAGAGGAACCACCTGGCGCGATTCGAAAGTCGACAATTCGATAACCTCGAAATCGTCTCTCGATCATAGATAAACCCGATTACAAGGGTCGATCAGTCGGTGCAAATCGTTCCGAGGATCTCGATTAGACATCGGAACGACGTGTTCCTCGACGGCGATCGCCGAAACGATCGACGGGGAAGGTCGTCTGCGCGTCGGCCTGGTTGCTTCGCGCCAGTGATTTCGAGGGTTTGTCGCTCGCCTTTCCTTCCTGCAACCCCCCGGCCTCTTTCCGCGCTCTTATCCCGGAAGGAATTTAATCAGACTACCCTTCGAATCGACTCGAACCAAATTGAATCGAATAGTTTGTAGCGGCAGGGGGGCGAGAATTTCTCGCGGCGAATGAAAAGACACCCTCGCGAAATATTTGACGAGTTTGAGCGAGAATGGCGAGTCGCGCGCACGCGGCGGCAAGGGTGAGAATCGTATTTCCACCGGCGATAAATTCTCCGCGAGGGTAGCCCGGGTCGATCGAGGTGTAGCGTTCCGTGTGCGCGTTCAAATATATTTCCAACTACTGAATATGTTAAAGTCAATCGCGGAGGCGACGACGACGCGTCGGGCAAATACGAAGAGACGCAAATATTTTCCGATAAACAGCTATTAATGCGCCCGTCAACGCGCGACGACGGTCGCTCGGGCGGTCGCAGACGAGAAAGCGTGGTCGAAATGGCACGAAAAAATATACACAATTAACAGACAATATCTCTGTCAGCCTCGCCGTCGGCGGATAATATCGTGTGCGATTGCTGCGCAGAATCGTTCTCGGGAAATCGCGCCGACAATGTCGCGGGTAAAATTGATTAGCCACTTGATAATCCGCTGAAAGCCGGCTTATTTTAGGCGGCTGATTCAATCTTACAACTGACGCGTTCCGCAGCTAGGGATGCGAAGGCACTAAACTAAGAACGATATTTTACGTAATTATTTCCCGACTTGGACCGCCCTAGGGCGCAGCTTATTTTCCCTTCCTTCCGCATTGTTCCTCCCCTCCCTCCCCCTTCCTTCCGCTATTTCCAACGCTAATTCGAAATACCGTGTTCTCTCTGCTTAAGCGTCGGCTGGTGTTTTTCAAACTTTAAGAGAATAAATGATCGTCCGTATTCTATTACTCCGCGACTCGCAGGAATTCTGTTCCTCCATAAAACACTCGCCTCAGCAAAGTGAAGTTAATTAACGATAAAATATTATACCCAGCAGCCAACTGTTATATTATTTTCTTCCCGGTGCGAAACGCCGAGAACTAAATTGACCGTTCCTGGTTCGAACAGCGAGAACTTATCGCTGATCCCGTGAAGAGGGAAAAGACAAGCAGGTCTTGACAACAGTTGCGAAACGGTCGAGAAGTGTCCTGCAAAACGCGCACGTCCGGCCAAACGCGACGTGCGAAAATCGCGACGATCTCGTGACAATTCCCTCGGCTTTAAGGACCAGCTCATCCAGCCGTGCGAAGACCCTCCTCTCGACGAGTCCGTGATTACTCGTCCCGTGTTCTGAATATCATCCCCAACGAGGCACGCTTTATTCCATCATCCTCGTTCATTGTCGCTGACGTACGCGCGCGCACGCCAAATTCTGAGGTACGCAAATAAGAAATAACGACTTCCGTCGTAGCGGCACGGCGCGTTTTTACGGAGGCCACGACGCGACTCGACTCGGCCGATGAAAACGGAATGAAATTTCGTCGGATAATTGCGAATCTTCGGTGTCCTCGATTCGGCCGTGTTGCGGCATAATTCGATTTTACTCCGCGCGGGAGACGGATAGGAGACACGGTCAACGTTGCGTCGAGTTACGGCAGATGGGCACAACGCGGGTTCGTTTCCATCGCCGGAAGGACGAGGCTTGTAATTTCTCTCGCAAAACCTCCCCCCCTCTCTATCACTCTCTCTCTCTCTCTCTCTATCATTCCCTCGGTCTTCCTCTTTGTTTCTCTCTCCGCCCCGCATTCTCCTGAGCCTCCACGATTTCGGCCGTGCGACACAATAACGTGCAATTACGTCGTGCACATACAATTACTGCAGTACGTTCGGCGCAAGCGGCAGTGCGCTCGTAACCGTTGCTATTTCGAGCCGCGGCCGAGCTGCTCCGGCTAGCCCCGGGGGTTAGTACGACTCAGGCGGCGAAAGGGCGGAGTGGAGAGGGCAGGGAGGAGGTAGCAGCAGAAGCGCTAACACTTTCTTCAGTAACTTAACGCTTTAAGCCAAACGGCACTTCCGTGGCATTTCAATCGCCGAGTCGTGGATTTTAAGTTACCCTCTCACGTATTGTTTAATTTACGACCCTCTCTCTCCCCTTCTCTCTCTCTCTCTCTCTCTCTCTCTCTCGGGGGGATAACTATTAATACGTATTATCGGCCTTGTCACTTGCTACCTTCATGTTATCTTAAGGGCGGATTGTTATTAAAAGATTCAATGAACGGGGAATCCCTTCGTGAATTTAAAATCTTGCTTTCTTAACGAGGAGCCCGCCCCTAATACATCGTTTCCCTGTATAACTTGTTAATCCTGGTGCGCTCATAATAATTTAAGCCCGATGTACATAAGGGGCCAGTTCGTAATTAATATTTTTGATGTATTCTTTGTACGAAATATAAGAAAAAAAATAACTGTTAGATTCCTGTGAGATTCGGTCTCAATTTTCTGTATGCATGTGTATCTTCTAACTATATTATCTTCTAAATGTAAATAATGAAAGCAATTTACATTTTTTAGCTGCACCAACTGAAGACAAGTATATTGAATGCAAATGGTTAATGATCTGCTTTCAGATTCGTCGTAGAAGAAAACTTTGCGCATCTGCTCAAGATGCATCGTGAAAATTTCACCGCACATTTTACGACCACTGCAATATATACACGAAATATCGAAAATTTACGTTAACACATGGGAATTTCGACGTGAAGTTAGTCCTTTTTTACAAGGAAGATAGCGCGCGCGATAAACGTGAGAAAATGTGCAGAAGAAAACGCGCGCATAATTCATGATAAGGAGTTTAAAGGATCCTATTACTGCCACAAACCGTGCGACGCCGCGCTAAGTTCTCGACAGCTCGGGTTACTTAATCGCACTGGACTCATTGTGAAAAATTGCATTTCTGTCTATGATAAATCGCCGAAACGCACGGCCGTTCGTTCTCGCACGCTCGAGCGAGGAGAGGTGCGGGAAATTCAATGTTTCGCTCCCGCCGGTGCCGACTGGTATTCTTATTACGCCCAGATTAAGGCTTTTCCGAACAGCTCGTTCTCGTTTAATGCAACGTTGTTTCACCCAGCAATTATAACCGCGCGAACTTCGGTCACGATCCCGGCGTGCAATCTCGTTTCGCGAAATTTAAACGGCTCGCTTATTAGTATTTCATAACGTTTGATAAATTAGTCTAATAACGTCTTATTACGCGATATATCACGCGCTACGTTTCAGAAAGTACGCGACACTAATGGATACATCTAAGCGACCTTTTTAAGCTTCGTCATTAGCACATGAACGTGTGTGTACAGGATGTCCTTCAACTTGATAATACAGCGCAATTTAGAGTTTGATGCCACAAATCTCAATCATCATATATAATTAAACTTCCAAACAGATGTCCTTAAAATATCGCGGATATTTTTAGATCCAAATAAATCGATTTGCTAAAGAAGATTAGATACATTTGTGAGAGACATTTTTGACATTTGAAATGTCCACTGGATAAAATACACGCAAAGAAAAAACTCCCTATTTGTCTGAGCAATGTGCATTTCGTTCATGTGCACATGTACATATATGTAAAATTCTACCGAGTATATGACATTAATTCCAACGGATCCTACAAAAATTCACCACCTCCAAGACGTTATATGTATTTGTATCCATCACCATATAGTTTTCGTTTCCAAGTTTTGACTCACCGAAATACCGCACCTCAGAACCGGCCACATTCCGCTTACATATCTGGAACAAAGATAGTTCTGTCAATTAAATTTGAGAGTCAAAAAAGCTTATATAAACAAATGTAATATATGATAATTACAGCGGGTAATTATAGCCTTTTATCATCGCACGATTCAACAAATTTCGTCTCGACAACTATGTTTCATCTTTCGACCGTAAACAAATGAGTGAAGGAGCACAAATGATTTGTAAACCTACGTTCGAGCCGACTCTGCTTGGCTCGATCCTCCGGTACAGCATCCCGGCTTCCATCGGAACTGGAATTGTGGTATGGCCCGTCAGGTCTGAAACAAAAATAATTTTCCTGATTAGTTATTTAACGGTAGAAAAGTTGCTTGGTTTGGACGAGTTGAGAATGAAGAGGAGTGTTCACTATCGAGAACGAGAAATTTGACTACGTGTTTCTTTTCTAATCTTAGAATAACCCTTTACTCTGGGTCTACGCTCTTAAACCCTATATTTGGGGACACGTGGCGATTAAAGAAAGGAAAACTCAAGAACTCTTTAGCGTGACATATATATTTTTTTAAAGATGTCATGTAGTGGGAAATTGATGGGATGAAAAACAGAGGAAAGCGGGAGGTTCGTAAAAAATATCTGCGTGTAGGAGTTTCACATTAGCGTTTTAGAATTAAATCTAATAAAAACGACGCGTGCTGCAACGACCTGTCATGCGATGCCTGCGCTCCGCTTACGACGCGGGTAATTTTTCGTTCCTTTCGCACTATTAGCTTTCATTCGGCAAAATCGAAAACGACGATTAATGCGACGTGTTCACTTGTCCGTGTCAACGATTGTTATGTTTCTATGTACACTCGACTGCTAAAGCACCGACGCGCTCAAGACCGCGCGTCCTTCAGCGCAACAACACACTTGAGTCCGTACATTCGTTGGCCGTATTTCTGTACGGGGTGTGTCACAAATATCATATGTTATCGTTTCAGCTGCTTTTTACGGGGCGAGAGACGAGATATCTCCGTTAACGCGCCGAAGCGGATGCGTTAACAACGTATTCCGGAGCTTAATTAGCGACGAAAACTCTAACGCGGCCATTTCGAGCTCGCGCCGCCACGTGTGTGTATGTGTGCGCGCAAATGCAAACAGCTCGTATTTACACGCAGTAATCTGCCGCAGCGCGACATCAAAAACGTTATGCTGCTGGTTATTCTGCGTATTTCCGAAGCGCTTTTCCACCTTACTAAATCCTCTCTGTAAATATCTGAGCATTTTCGAGCAGTCGTAAAAGTCCATGACATAAATACGTCAAAGCGAATTTCAGCTGGGCGCTCGTACTCAAGGGTCGCGCCAAAATTAAATAAATGGTCCCAACTGAAAAGGAAGTGTACGGCCCGTCGCGGATATCCCTGAGAATTGATCTATATTTTAAACTACCGTGTAATATCATTTTTTTATTACCATACATTCAATTAAAGTTTAACGGTATATGGGAATTCCCCGATGAGTTTCAGAAGACAGGAAGAACGAATGCCTATTATAAAAGTACCTATAAGCGATACCGTTTTAATCGGTAAATTAATCAGCGAAAGGGTAAGAGACAAATGAGAAATTCTTGTAAAGGGAAATGTACGCGGAATTACAACGAGCAAGTGCGATGTGTGAGAATCACGAAATCACGTTGTTCCACGGTAACCAGTCTTCGCAGCCATATATCGCGAGAATTTCTGATTCCGACGACCACATTTACACCAACGAGCAACAAGTCGCATAGAACGGCTCTTACTAAATTTTCGAGACGTTCCATCATCGAGTCGCGCGAATGGCTTCCAGACGCAAGACATTTCCCACGAATTTACTCACTCCCTTTTCACACGTCGAACTTCACCGGGCGCGAGCGACGCACGCGAGCGCCGAAGAAAATCTCCCTTCCTTTCAAAACCAGCTCCAACGTCGTCCCTCCATGGGGAGCTAAATCCATTAGACATTCGTCTTCTCTTTTTCCGCGAGATAGGCGAGGCACAGGTACGGGCGCGGCGCGGATCGGCACTGGCATAACGGTGGAAAAGCCGACGCATGTAGGAGCGGAGGGAAAGACGCATTCATCTCTCGCCGGAGTAAAATTCACCGTGAATACTGAATAAAAAGGACCTGACAAATTACGGTACAACGAAAACTGCATGCGCCTCCCCTTATCAATTTCGACGAACGCGCGACAAAGCCGCTTTTTCCCGAGGAGAAATTCTGCTTCTGCATTAATCCTGGAAATTATGTCAAACTTGAAAGATCAACGGAGAATCTCTAAAGCTATACAGACTATTGCCCCATCTTGATGCTACAAATATTTATACAGGGTGTATCTGAACTTCACCGACAAACTCACAGGATAGATTTTCTATATAAAAAGTAAATAGAGTAGTCTTGGTTCAATATATCTTCAAACGCTTAGTTTGTGAAATACAGCTACCGTAACCTCAGTTTAAAAAAAAAACATTTTATTTATTAAATCACGTTTTACAAATAACTTATGCTTGCATAACCGTAAGCTCCTCGAAAATGTAGGCATCCATGATGTCAAAAGAAATTAATATGTTTTTTTAATTTCACACGCAACAAACGGTAATAATATATTAACATCACAATAAAAGGTTCTTCAGTTAATATTCAGAAATATCAAAATTGATAGTTATCTTCAAAAACAGGTAAAAAAAAGTTTGTCTAATTCTCCTTAACCCGCTTGTCTTATTATATTTTCTTTCATCGTTGCCATCTTTTGAAACCTGTATTTCAAAAACCAAACTTTTGCGGACGTATATTTACTAAGACTTCATTACTCATTTTTCAACATAGGATCTGTTTTGTAACTTTTTCGGTAGAGTTCAGATATACTCTGTATATACTACTAAATATATTATTATTATTATTAATTATTACTAAACTTGTAATTATTAACTAGATTACTAAATATATTACCAGCTCCGTGTTGAGGTTGCTAAAGTATTGATTCGAGAATGATTTAATATTTAATAATCTCAGTTACATCGCTATATCTCTGATACCGGTTTAAGGACGCGTCGGAGGAGAGTCATCTCACTTTCGTCCCTTCGATCAATTCCTTATGCGGGCTAAATGACGGGCCGAGTTGCCCTCACAGAATCGACGCTAATTACAGGTCGTAACGGACGAGATCGAGCGTGTCATAGGTCGGGTGAACGAACGAGAGCAACGAACTGTGTTGGTACAAGTGCGACGCGCCGCAAGGTCGCCTGACATCAACGGCAGAATAAATCAGAAGTTCACCTTTGCGCACAGAGACGGCCGCTTCTTTCAACGGCCGACCGTTCATTTTCAAATATTTATTCCGTCGTTTATATTTATTCTAGCAATGAGTAAATATTCTCGCGTCATCGGAATTTACAATACGTTGTTGTATCACGGTGCGCAAGCGATGTTACCAGACTGATGTGTTTTGCGAGTTCGGCGGCGTCGCAATTAATTACGGGACAAGAAGCGACGATCGATCGACGCGGAAGGAACGCCGAAGCGAGAGCGAAAAGAGACGGCATGACAATCGAGAAAATAACTGTCAACAGAAGCGTTAAAACGATCGGGGATGTTTCAAGGGCTGGGGAGGGTGCGCGTTGTATTTGTCATGGTTGCCCGACTCCGTCGAATTGTGTGTTGCGCATGTATCCGTGTTGCATTTTTCCTTCCATGGCGACCGCAGGTCTGCCGATGACAGCTCGTTATGAGGATTTTCGTGGAAACCTGACCGCTAAAGAATCGCTTTCACACATGGACCTCCGCTCACCGGCTTGATCACTAGTTAGTCCAAAAAAAACACATCACCTTCTTGCCCTTCACAATCATCCCTCTTTTTTTGGGAAAAGAAGCTCGTCTCCACGACGAGCAAGATGCTCGCCAGTCCGTCGTCCCGGGGGTGTTGTAAAAAAAGAGCCGTAAAAACTTAATACGCCATGAGGAATTGGGCGCTACACGGGCGGATGTTGTTTCCGGAAAAACTTTTCGTGTAGATTCGTAGAACAAGTTACCAGCTCTCGTGACGATTTTCCCAATGAGATGGTCGAGAGATACGGATTAATTCGTAATATGCAGGGACGTACAAGGGAGACCGGTTGGAACTAGGAGCGGGTTGATAAAGCGTTTCATTTATACTTATTATGAGAAAAAACAACACGAGAGAAGTCGTTCCCTTCAGAACATAAATACTAGTTTTCAATTTTCATAAAAATCGGAAAAATATTAACAAAAAAAGAAATCTGTTTCGAGACCAGCCTAGTAAATTTTCGAACGTCTCGAACTTTTCTCTTAATATTCTTCATCGTGACTGAATAAATCTAAATGACGTTAGATAGTAGAATGAAGTTTTCTGCAGCTAATGATATGCTGTTTTGCGTAAAAAAGTAATTTTCATTGATAACATTATTGAAATCGAAAAAATAAATAGATAAGGCAGATTAGATAATTAGATTAATTCACTGCGAAGCAGACTAATTCGCTGCTTTTCACCAATTGCTTATCGGAGATGTACTTTGTAATTTATTACGTATCAGTAGATAAGCTAAAAGTAAGTATCTTTATAGTTATTTGCTTTAAAATACTTGTACCAAACGTACAGTTGCTTAATTAATATAATGAATAGTAAAATTGTTGCCAGTTTTATCGAAGATTGCTTGGATGAGATTGTTTATTTAAAAAGTCTTGGAGCTTATAAGTTATATTTCGAAGCACTGAATAATTTAATTAAATAAAGTATCAATATTCCAGTTTATTCTCTTGTATTATTAATTTGTTGTTGTTATTATGTTCTCGGTATTACGTATTACGTGTAACTACAGTACGTTCAACACGAGAATAGTACAGACAAATGATATCATGTGCCAACTGCGTTAACATAATGTAAATACGCTAATGTAATTAATAAAAAAAATTCACTATATTCTGAATATCAAAAATATGTTATAAATAACTTCTCATTTATTACTAAATAGTTTTAGACGTGTGTATGTATATATATCTCTCAATATGCACAATTGTATTTGTTATATATAATGTTGACCTGCCCCGGAGCGCTTTCAAACATACCTCGGTACCGTGGCAACTTCGCACAAATGCTCCATGTTGGTATTTTGGTTATTACAAACGGAATTATACAGATTACAGGGTTTTTGATAGCATAAAAATAAAAATGACTGTTGTCGTTATTATCATTGTTTCGTAAATCACAATAGTTTTCTGACAAGTTTTAACACGAAAATTCTGAAAAATTACCGAACCTATCCCAGTCTCCTTTACGGTATCGCGCGGAGGCTCGTATTTATGTTTATATTATTAATAAGAAAGATGTGTTATTTTTTTTTTAGTATAATAGAATATACAACATCCTTCTACAAAAATTGGAAAATGTGCAAAGGTTCTTATATAATTTTAAGAATTGCGAATTAATAAACCATTTAATGATACAACGACGTACAGTGTCGCACAAGGGTTCATTTTTACATATTTCTGCCTAATAAGAAAGAAATGTTTTTTTATTACTGTAGCAAAAACAACAACGTATCTAAAGATTGAAAAAGGCGAAGATTTTGTGTTATTTTAAGAATTTTACTTGACGCTGTTTAACGTTTGTTTAGCGAATCCCTCTCTTCGATGCGCCGTTGTCGCGTGTTATTGTAATTGCATTCGTCGCGATACGACAGATTCTCGCAAGAACTAGCGAAATGACACGATCAAGGCGCAGCGACGGGCGGACGAGACGCACGCACGCACAACAGGCTGTGATAATTGGGAACTCGATATCAGCGTACTGATTGCAAACAACATGTTTTCAAATGACTCGTGCCGCCGATAATCCGATATTCCGACGCCCGCATACAATTTCATCGGGTGAACAGCATGAAATCAAAATTGTCGCCACCTAAAGTCGATCGTCGTCTACGTCGAATTCGCGTCTATAACGAAACGACGTCGTTAAATGCACGACGTCGTTAAATTGTACGCGCGTTCCGAACATGGGTGAATTTTATTTCGGAATCTTCGTCGATCCGCCGGCCGTTTTTCTTCTCTTCGGTTTTTGTCTTCGCAACAGAATTTTACCGCGTGCAATTTTTCCGTTCTCTTTCTATTTTTTCGCGACTGAAATATGATTACTACGAGCGATAAACCAGTCGACTGCAAATAACAACAGAAATTCGCCGTGCAACGGCCGGATCCGCGCGAATAAATAACGATTTCCTATCTCTCCTCGAGGGTAAAAATTACGACGCGATCTCTCAAATCTCGAAAACAACAGCCAACGTCTATCATCACGGTCCTTATATCATCCGAGTTCTCCCGCTCGTTTTGTTTTCATATTCGCTCGAATATCCTCTCCTTTTCATCCTCCTTTTTCTCTTTTTACGCAAAGTCGGAGTTAACAAATAATCGTCCAACAACCCCTCATTGAATCCCCTCGACCGCACTGCGGCGTGAGCCAAGCTGAAAAGCGGCCGGTTGTCACAAGCTCCGCTCTTTTCGTGAGATTCGCGGACGCGAATGACACTGACGCGTGCGCACGCAATTAGTACACGAAAGGAAAGGAAATCGATCCGACGCATCGAGAGATATTTCTCAACTACGACCGGCGTGAGGGGTCCATCCCAACACGCGGCGTAGTAAACGCCGTATCCTCGAGTTTGTTTCCGCCCCTCGTTTGCCCCCAGGAGCCCTTGGCCTCGCTAAAGCTCCTGCCACCTGCTAACCTCTGGCTCGCCTGCGACACGTCAATATTCGCCATCCACCCTCCGAAAACCGCCGCCTCCACCACCCGATGCCCCGGAAAGGGGCGCAGGCGCCATGTCGACTCGTTCTGGGGTAGAGACCAGACTGCATGATGGAGCTAAACGCCGTCGCTGATATTACTGGAGAACAAAGCGGCACGGCTCGTAGTGGTTCGTACGAATGCGCTCTCGATGAGAGCACGTCTCAAACGTCAAATGCATTTAGGCGGCATTATTTACAAGGGAGACGTGCGCGTGAATCACGAAGATCTGAACGCAATTACGCCTCCAAACATTTCGGCAGAGCGTACAGAGCGCGGATATAGAGACGCGCGCGCACGAGAAAGAGAGAAAGAGAGAGAGAGGGAGAGTTCCGTTCGTGGTACGGAGAGCGGCAGGAAGATTGATATTAATGACGAGCCCGGTGGCTCGCGATAACTTATCCGAATGTACGCCAACTGACAAAGATCTATGGAATTCGATACGGTTTATTGCGTCGTGAGTCCGTTCGACGAAGTTATCGAACTTCGTGGTAGCAGTTCCTTTTTTTACAATTTCTCGCGCGCGTGCGCACACGTGCGGTATTATGTAATTATTCTATTGATAATCGGGCGAACATGTGTTTTGATTCATTCAGAAAATAATTTGCGAATAAAAAGAGGGAGGAAACCGAGTGGCTCGGTGAGGTCGGTGGAAATCTAGTTAAATCTTTTACTTGAACAATGAAAATATCTATCAACGCAATGCTACAGCACTCTGATAACATCGATGCTTGGCAGCGCAATTTCCAACGAACAAATATATACGTATATATATATCGGAATATAAATTGTTCCCACAAACGGAAAATAATCGTGGCGGAATAAACGCGAGAATAATCCGCGTGTATTAATTTTCATTCGTAACGAACCGAAACGTCGTGACGCGCGGAGGCATCCACGTGTCAGGCGCGATAATACAAAAGTCAATAAGCGGATCGTATAATCAAATATGAGGAAGCGCCATCTTTAATCAAATTACAGGACCAAATGCAGCATTTGTATGCATTAGTATCGAACTTCAACGAGTTCAGCCGCTGAGGCGGCGAGTTCGATTAAAGCGCGATTCATAATTTACAAGGCGGATGCAACTTAAGGGTACTCTGTGTGCTCGCTCCTTAAATAAACATTACAATAAATGTGAAATAGCGATCACACGTGACGTAATGCCGATAACTCTATATGGGATGTCAAGAAGTTACTTTAGACGCGACTAAACGTCTTTAAAAAATTAACGGAAAACCAACATAAAATAATGTGTTTGAATAGTAATGATAATAAATATAATATGTTGCATGTGGTATATATATATATATATATATATATATATATATACGCAAATTGAAAATCATTACAAGAGAGAGAAAGAGAGAAAGTCGAAATATTTTCCACATTACAAAATCCTGTGTAATTTTTCAACAAGTTTCAGGTCGCAAGATTACACGATTTAGTCAGATGTCATTTGCATCTTCACACACACGGAGATCCGAGGGACGTAATCGAATCGCTACTATTCATCGTCGAATCGCTGCTGTTCGGAATGAGTGTCATTCCACGCACGCTGCATTACGGCGATACGAATCAAGATTCTCATTTCACGAGAAGATTATCCACGCTTTGCGACTTAACGAGCCGCCGGCTACTATCCGTTTTACGTTGTTCAAGGAAATTCCGTAATTTTCACGGCGGAGAGTGCCGTCACAGGCGAGTTATTAGTTAAAAGCATTCCCGCGGCGCGACCGATAAATACCGTGCTGTGAAAAATAAATTAAGGAAGTAGCTCACGCAGTTGCACCTCCGTTCGCGAAATTCCTTAATATGTTCGGGCGAATTTAACGTCGAAAAAAATTGTCCAGCACGAGCGGTCAGCGCGCTTGGAAATTCTTCCTCGAAGGCGATCCGGCCGACCGTCTGCGCTGATTTCCAAACAAAAGTGACGAAAATAAATGTAGCGTGCAGCAGCGAATTTGCCGATGTTCAAACAACTTGGGCTCGTTTCTTCGTCCATGTCTGAATAGCCCAGCATGTTGCGAGAAACGTCTAGAAAATCGACCTCGTCACATCAGTCACCTGTTTCCCGTGCCAACCGCTAGACCGAGCTTAGATATCACCGACTCAGACGGTGCCTCTGAGAACGTAGCAGGAGAGTATCGACTAGGAGTCGCGATTGAGGAAAAGTCTTCGAGTCATAATTTTGACGCCCTTAAACGTACGATACATTCAACTGCGCTCGAACGTAGAGGAAAAGAGAGAGAGAGAGAGAGAGAGAGAGAGGCAGGTAACGAAATTCAGCGTTGTTCGCGAGTGTTCTCAGGAGATCACGATTTAGCGAGAGAAACGTGGACGGAAACGATCACGAGGAAGAGCTGGGCGCTCATTTGAACGACCGTCTCATGCAGAGCGAGTGGAAGTTCCCGAAGATTCGTGCGAGCGCTAAATAATCGCGTACGAACCTGCGCCCAGGTTCGCCTCACCTCAACTCCGCACCCTGCTCTCGCAGCGCCATTGCTAACCCCTCCTACGGGGGTATCGCATCCCCGCCTGGCGTACGTCGACTGCTTCGTCGACTGGCGTCAGCGCCGTCAACGTCGTCGTCGATGTCGTCGTCGTGGTCCTCGTTGACGTAAGCCTCGGCGACTAGACTCATCAGGCGAAATTACAACGCGCGCGATCACTCGCGATAGTCACGCGTCTCGCACCTTATATTCCGCGCATATCTCGCGCGATCCCGCCAAGTTTCGCGCGCGCGTTACGGTAAACCGGAAGAAGTGCCGAACGAGCAATTTGGTGTTATTGTTCTCTGATTGCTGTTCAACGAGTGTTTGTCATCGTAACGATAAGCGTTCCCGAAGATCAAGAACCGATCTCTCTCACGAATCGAGCGACGAATTCACGATAAAGAGGAGAAGGAGGAGGAGGACTTTCAACCCTGGTGGTTTACATCCTTGTCACGTGGCGAGTGTGACGAAAACGCATGGCTCATGCAAGGTAAAGGCACTCACATCCGTCGGAGATCCACATGTCGTGGTGCGTGTTTGATTAAGTGACGTTTCTCGTTAACCTCACCCTTTGATTGTGTATGCCCGAAGTACAAAAAAATATTATACGACGTGTTTTTTTAATTGAGATACACTAAGGTAGAAGTTTCTTCCTCCAGAAACCTAGCGATCAATTTTTTCACGAAGATCCTCGACAAATCGACTTTTCCTTCGCGAAAGTGTCGAAAATGATGTGTGATTAAAATAGAAGTTTATAAAATTCAAAGTCTTCTCTCACCGATTGGTCTCGAGTTAAGAGAACGATCAACGCCTTTCGAAAATGGCGAAGAGGGGGGACCGATTTCGAAAATAATGAGAAGGGAACTGATTGACGCTGTTGGACCGGTTCCAGGGGTTCGAAACTGTAACGTCGAGTTCATCCGCATCTTATTCATATACCTGTCTCCGCTACTCGTGTATACGAGCTGACCTCTCATCCTGGCGAGTATCCCGCCGTCCTCTAACCAGATACACTTCGGACGGGCTATTAATATGGGTACCCTATTTCGGTCTGTGCTGTGTGTTTACAAGCTCGGGCCTGCCCCGCGTCGTGAAACGGAAGTACGCATACGACGCGTTAGAAAGTCACGCTTAACCAAGTGAACGACTGGTCGTAATTTCGCGGAATTAATTAGATCGCACTGTCAGCGAACCGGAGCCACAAATTACGCCGCTGCCGTGGCACGTGTCGCTCGATAGAAAATTAGAAAGGCGAGGAAAAATCGAGGCGAGGAGAAATGGCGGCCAAGAGAAGATCGCCCGTGATCACTTCCTCATTTCGATAATGATTCGCCAATGTTACGTCGCCGTGCTTCGCGCGCGATAGCAGCAGCGCGACGACCAACGGCAAGCTGATTAACGAGAACTAATGGATGTTTGGAAAGATTTCAATTATTTCATCGATGTGAAATATTAATGCGCAAAAGCTGTAAAGGAAATCCACGTGTATTATGAATCTGAATCCATCACGCGAGTAAAAACTTTCGAAACACAGCCGCGGTTGCAGATTTAATATCACACATCGCGTCTGTCCCCTGACATAAATGTAAATATGTAATTACAGTTTCGCGAAACTTTCGTTACGATTTTCATAAAATTTTCACAAAAGAATGAAAAGCAGATCCAGCGACACACACGTGTCTTTAACGCTCTCTTCCCCGTTTCCTCTTTGTATAAAACGTTTTAATTCCCAAAAGATATCATGTTATTTCCCATCGCGGGAGAATGAAAAGGAGGAAATGTTCACTGAAGCGCAAAGTTCGGAAAAATCGGCGTGTAACAACAGAAACGCGTCTGTCGCATATTATTCACCGCGAGAACGATGAAAAACTCCACGCTGACTGTCTCACGGTATTCTTATTTTTCCACTTAACGTCCGCGCGGCCGAAAGATGCCGGAGTGTGCGTGGTTACGTAATGCTCAACGGAGGAGAAAGTTACTCTTACGAGGTCTGAGGAGTTCCACCTTGGTGTTCATGCGAGCGCACGTGGTGCGCGCAGACAGACGTTGGTTCTGTAACCGCGATCACCGAGCGTTACACAAAGCGCAGATTTCCATCGCACTTTCGACGAATAAAATGCTCGCACCCGCTGCATTATCGCCGCGTTTATCTCCACCGTCGAGCGCATCGAAAACGCTCGCGTGTAAATTTCACGCGCCGATTTCTCACGTGGGAGAGGGGACGCGATTCCTGAACGTTCAAATTCCTACTGCATTTTAACCGCGATATTTCCGAAAATTCATGCGCGTCCCGAATAGATGTGTCATGATGAATTATCAAAGAATCTTTCAAATGAATAGTTAAACGTTCCTCGGTAGCACTTCGTCGCGAAAATGATACATTGCGTCCGTTAAATTTAAATGATGTTTCGTAATATTCTAACGCATAATATCGAGACACGGCGGCAAAAAACGATAGTTAAATGATGCGCTAATGCCGATTATTCGAGCGTCACGACGATCAATCAAAACCCTCTCGAATCGAAGCGACCATCGATGGACGTCTCCGAGAGAAATATTAATGGAAAGGAGGAGGAGCGCGTTTATTTGTTACAACGAGCTCGTAGACAGGCCGCTTTTGATTCAAAGGAGACAAAGCTCTCTTTGTCTTCGCGTAATCACTGCACCGATCCTGATATGGATGACGGCCGCTGCGCTTTTCCCACGAAAGTATACCCGCTAAGCGTGCCTTTTTAGTGTCAGATATTCTCGCGCGGCCATAACGATTCCGCGGCGAAGAAGTCTTTAGCTCGAATAGCTCGTTATATCGCAAAAGAAGAAACGGGCAGTCGTAAAAAGGAAATTTTTCAGCACGGCTCGTTCCGCGATCTAAGAAAAATATATTATAACGCGAGTCTCTCTCTCTCCCTCTTTTCTTCTCTCGTCTCTTTCGACGTTTTCTCTCGGCCAGAAAGCCGAACATCGACGATATTATCATTCCACGCGAAAAATCCCGCGATGTGCAATATCTCCAAGCACGTTATTAAATTTAAAAATTGTACACTAATATCGAGATTATTTTGTTAATCTGAATTTACGCTCTGATATACATTTCTTCTCTCTTTTTCTCCCTCTCCCCTCCGTTTTCATTCACTCTGCCAACATTCCTCGCCGTCTTTGCAAAAGCAATAAAAGTTTTCCGGGATTCCTGCGTCGGAAGAAATTCGCTTTATGACTCCGAAGCCAGAAGTTTTCGCGAAGGACCGAGCCGAGAGAATGTCTGTATGAAGTGTCGCGGGTTTTCCATCGAATTCGCGCGGATTCTTCGGCGAATTCGCTGGCCGACCGTTCGATCCAAAAGAAAAAACGAATGCTGTTCTTTATGAGCGAAAGGAAAAATAAAACAGAAAAGAAGAAACTCCCACCCGAAGAGAAACGTCAGGATCGCCATGAAGTAAAATCCACGTGAGAAATCAAGCGGAGAAGAAATCGTCCGTCTGTGCCGCTCGAGTTTAACGCATCCGAGTCCTGAATTATTCCCTGGGGGACCTCTCGGGCCGCTTTTACATATTTAGGAAAACTTTCACGCGAGAGGCGTTTCAATGCGTGATTTAAAGGCCGCGACTTTTCCCCGGCGATACTCTCGGTCGCCTTTGTCTCGAATGGCCGTTATAGCGCGAATCATAAGGCCGGTGGTCGCACGTAAAAATGGCATTTTCTCATGAAAGTCGGATGAAACATGCCGCGTCGTCATCATCGTTGTCGTCGACGCAGTTTCCTATCTACGCCGGTCCTCTCCCCGAGAGTTACGCTCCTGATCCCGGTTACGGCGCGACGTAATAAGATTTCGCCGTGTGTTTCGCTCGCTCGCGCCGCAAACTCCGAGAGAGTCTCCTGAGAAAGGAGACCACCCGCTCCCGTAATTGCGCTCCCGATGAACCGCTAATCCGCTGTCGACCTTACGGCTGAAATTGTTTCAACAGCCGGGCTTATCGTAGTCGGGATACCACAGCGGCGGGATGTTTAATCGAGTCGGTAATTTCAGGAATGCATTATCAAGTCTCGAACACTTGATATTGAGAGAAACGACGGTGAAACTCTCTCTTCTTCATTCCGCCGGAAAACAATCGCTCCGTGCACACGTCGTCTCTCGTGGATCGCGTCGTCCACGTCGTCGGAGAGACGGGTAATAGAAAGGACGAAGATCGATAGGGAACCGTAATGAACGAAACCTGATTTAATAGGTTTCCGGAATAGCGACGGATACATAGGACTCGAAAGTTACGCGAGGCGAAAAAACTGAGTTTAATATAATCACACTATTATCTTCTCTCGAGGATTTGGGCCTTTTTAAAATTACTCCTCCAGAACGTCAGACTTTAACGGTTTTAATGTCAACCCGCACATTTTGTACCGACTTAATGCTCATCAATGTTCCACGTGAACGGTAATTCGTACATCACTTGTGTCACTGTGATCCGACGTAATCGATAGAAACGTAATTGAACAGGGAACGGATCAGCTTATTCGTTACCGGGATATCCCCTACTCCGTAACGTTCATTAGAATTTGATCATGATAAACGGCGGAGAAGGAGAGGCTTACTTTCTTAAACACGTGAAACTTTTAATATCTGAAATTAATCACCGGCGTAATCTTAATCTGTCTCCCTCAACATACAATATTCGCAAACATCCGACATTCTCTTAGATTTTATATTTTAATCACCGTTAATTATAAATCTCATTCGATAACCGAACTACTCAGGCGAACTTTTCGGAATGAATAAAATTCGACATAAGTATTTTCGTGATCAATACAGATAAATTCGTAAAGATTGCCGCCTACGTCAGCCGGAGCTATCCCCTTCGCATTCCCCGGATCAGTATTTCACGATAGGTGCCAAATCCGAGAGCTTCGTGAGAACCCGACAAGGCTTCCTCGTCGAGCTCCCACGCGGCGCGTCGACTTGATACCGTAATCTCGACGACGATCATATTTTCGAGATCATTGGCTCTCGCGATTTGACGGATTCGTGGCGGGCACCTTTTGTTTTATAACAGAGACTAAGTGGGATCCTCGGGGAGCAGCTATTTCGTGCCAACGTTTATTCGGGAAAGTGACTCGTGAAGAAGATATGCGATAAGACGCTGCCGACGACGACGTAAAAGTGCTATCTGTACGAAACACGATGCCTCCGCGATATCTATGCGCACGTAATAGGTGTCGATGCGTCCCGCGGAAGGTGAGATGTTCTCTCTTCTTCTTCCTGTTACACCTTCGTCGCTCTCTCTCTCTCTCTCTCTCTCTCTCGTGTGTATCTTCTCCTCTTTCAACTTTCGATCGCATTCTATTTTATGCGTCGTCGAATCTAGGTTATCGCTTAGGCGACCACTATCGCGCGCCTATATCGGCACCTGGGAGACGCGCGACCTCCTCGGAAAGTCGGCAGCGATACGGCGCGTCGAAATTTATTATCTCAAAATTAGGAAGAATGGCCATCCGGGATCTGTTTTATCGTCGACGAAAAAAATTCGCGTCATATATTTCAGAGCTACGGAATTATTCCGGAGAATGCTGAAAAAACTGTCGATCGCGATTAGAGAGGGAAATATACTTGCGGCGATATCTAGATGAACTTTCAATCAAGCACACGGCGTAATATCGCGTGACGCACAAGAAGAAGCCGGGTATGTCAGCCGAAAAAGTTGGAAATCTTTCGCGAGGACGGAATGGGAAAAACCCGAAGAAGATTCCGCTCAACGAAGACGTCTTCGCGTTTTACCTTGGCGCGCGGTTTTTGCCGGAATCGCCCTCGTGTCAGCGCTCTTTTCGTATTTCACACGATCCTGCGAGGTACTTGTTCGTCAATGTCACTCGGTTGACGTAAATACGCCCGAGAAAACACGGTACACCGACAAAATGCTATTTCACTGACGGGCGAACATTTTCATTTTCGCATGTAGAACGCCGAGAGAGCGCGTGAAGGTTGCGAAGAGGAGGAGATCGTCAACGTTGGTCGACTTCATTTTTTTCCCTTTTTTTTTTTTATTAAACGAGGCTTGAAAAAGATTTTTTTATTCAAAGCGTAATCTCGAGCAACATTTTCAATAACTGCACGAATAATTGTACGATTTTTCTATCGATTGAACGAAAACCATATTTGACTGATTCAGAAACGAGAAATATTTTTAAGACAGTGCCTCGAATCGCGAGTAGCTTTGGAAGTTCAAACATATAATGCTTTTTTCTCCTGTTATTTCTTGCCCCACACGGAAAAAAACTAACTCGATTATGGTAACCGAAAATATTCAGTTAATTGAGTTTCGGTCACATGTAGCCTTTTTTCACTAGCTGAAAGGCTGTTTATATCAACAAGTGCTTTCAGTTCGGGGAACCGAAATTTTCTCATCTAAATGCGTTAATGCAACATGTACTGCCGTTGGATACGACATATCAACAGCATTAGTGGTTCTGCAGGTGATAATCTCGGAACCAAGAAGTTTCGAGTCCCACCAGGAAAAGAATAATATTTTTGTCGAGCAGCAATGTTAACTTGATTAAGATAACCGAGTACAATTGTCCGAGCAGCGGAAGCATTCTATAGGAATGTTTCTGTTTCTACAATCAAGTTTTCATTTGGTCCCCAGATAACAGAAAATTTCGATTGTCATGACCGAAATTCAGTCACACGAACTGAATTATTTTTTGCCGTGTAACATTTAAAATAACAGTAATTGCCTAGATATTTAAAATAATAGGCAGAAGACTCACATTTATACGGTGTGAAAGAATGATGCTTATCTATAATCTAATAAATTTTTTTCTAGTACTCCGTGAGCCGTGACCGTTTGCATTAGATTAATATTTCCACTTACTTTGAATTAAGTTATTTGACCCGCACGGTTCACTTACAATTGGCCGCGGATTTCTAGGACAGCTGGACGGAGCTGGCGGAACGATGCGAAACGCGAGGCGCGAAGGCACGAGGAAACTTGAATTAATAAAGTAAAGCTTACGAGAGTAGCGGCAACGCGGCCGCGCACGTATTTATAGATCGTCTTGCAAGTAAGTCACTTTGGTCGCGTTCAATTACGCTTCTTCCGCGTCGTACCGATATGCCCATTTTGGCCTAATCTCCGTTCTCCATTAACTCGATCGTTCGACAACTCAATTTAAAACGCCAACACGGTTATCGACCCGAAAGAAAAAGTCTACTTTGTCCGACTGGAAGACGTCGTGAGAATATACAAGCGACGAAGAGATACGTCCGTTTTATAAAGCAAGACCTGTTCAAAGAAACCTCGTCGAAAATAAACGGAAAGATTATAAAAAGAACTTACACGGCGATTTCAAATGTGCTGCGCTTTATAGCTCAAAATAGATTAACGTTTCTCAAGGTGGCGTTTATATTTTCAGGAGAAATTGTAAGAAATGATAGAGAGTTAAGGAGAAATTAGCTCGTAAGACAGATATAAACAACGCGACATGAAAATTTGAATGATTACGCAACTTTATAAATAGCGTGAGGGATGCAATATTCGATATTATTCTACTAATAATTACACGAGATATATGATTCGTGAACGAAAAAACCAACACCCAAGGGAACTTCGGCAGGTCAACGATGATTAACGAAGATCTGGCAAGACTCACAGCTGAAAGATTTTTCGTCGGATCAAGCTGTCCATATCTCTTCCGATCTACCGACGTAATAGAAACTCGACGGGCTTAATGCACTTGAGGCCACACAGCCGATGTTAGTCGGACTACTTTATACAGTAGCCGAAGTTTAAACTATCCGCTCTTTAGAGCCTCAAGTACTCGACCGAGTGCTCGGCCGAGTGCCCGGAGAGTGAGTGTGTGCTCGAGAGTCAGCCAGAAACGCAGAAAGGAAAACTTTGTTTTGTGCCGCTGGCTTGTGTAATTTAAAGTTCGCTTCCGTAGATTTGCCGAGTTCAAACTCGAAAGGATTCGCCGGCGTGTCGTGAGATATGAAATAACGAACAGGCGACATACGTTATGCTCTAACCGCTCTTTCAGCCGCTCGTTTCTCATAGCGGAAGATCAGCACAAGGAACTGCGTGCGCGGGAAAGTCCGGAGGGGGAGAGGAGGAGGCTATATCTATGCGAGAAAGAGGAAGGAGCCTTCTAGCCGAGTGCATGATTAATGCTTGGCAAACTTAACTAACCGCCTCGCCACCGTTGATGCATATATATTATGACGCAGCGTCAATGTAGCGTTAGGAACACTCTTCGTTCGAAGACGTCGTCGAAAACGGCGCCGTTCAGATGAAATAATTAAGACCACAACGGTACGGCTGTACGAAATGAATCTCGTCGACGTGCTTTACTCGAAATGTCGCAAGAAGTTGATGAATTTGAAAATAAACTTGAATACATCAATATACATTATTTAAATCGCGTAATTCTGACGTCAACATATAAAAGACAAATATGATATAAAATATATATATTAAAAAGGTGTAGTCGTACGGAAAAAAATAGAGAGACAGGAAATTTTATGCTATCGAATGTCAAATAAATAAATATACAAGATGTTCCTTAAATGCTGTCTGTAATATTTAAGAAGTTGATTTTTGAGATCATTTTATGAGAAAAAGTTCACATAAACATATGTGTGTTTCTTCATAAAATAACTTCTTAAAATATTTGGCAATACTTATGAAACACTTTGTATATTTACTTATTTGCTACGACCATATTCGTTGCCCCTCTAAATTATTTGTTCACCGTGAACGTATAATAATTATGATTACTGTTATAAAATCTCTTTATCGCAAAAATAGATATACAAATAGCTGTGATGTGTTCGTTGTTAACAAATATATCTTGATTACGGATATTTCCTGGTTTATATATATTTAACGAGATTTCGAGATTTTCACTCTCTTCAAATATATATCGCGAAGTATAATTCGCGATCAATTCATTAAACATTTTTATCGCTTCCATCATTGTCCAAAGAACTACGTCCCGACTGTAATCTGATTACGAGCGGAGAATTAAGTGCACAACGGTACGGTAATCGTAAATATTTCTCGTACTCAACGGCACGCTCAAAAATTCCGGATTCGTGACCGTCTAAAATAAAATTACTCTTCCGCGTCGTATCACCAAAACCTCGGCGTGACGCAGGGATTTCTAGAGCGACAATAAAACTCGCCGCGACCACCTGCGAACCGTGCGGGGACGAGTAATGCGATACAACGGCCGTGATAAATTCGCGATTTAATGATAACGGCAAACGGCAGTTTACGTCACGATAAAGGCCAATTAACTTCGCGGAGTGCCGACCGGGCCCGAGCGAACTGTCGTCATCCTTGCCTATAAAGGGCAGCGGCTATTAGCGCGTGCAGCGTTAATTAATTAATTCCGCAAAGGCCGGTTCCTTCGTTCCATCGCGATGTCGCAACGCTGCCCTTAATTCCTAAAAGTGGCTATTACAGCTTTCGCAAGCGTGATCCAGATCCCGTCTTGATTGCGCAACCAGTTCGATGGGAAAAATACAAAAAAAGTTCGTAATAGAGTAACCTATCAGCGTATTAGAAATTTGTTACGTAACACGTGGTGGAAAGTCATTTTTCAACACGAAAAAAATTCGAATCGATTTGTCGGCGGACCGAAATTTTCTTAGAAGCAGCGCTCAAGCGGGCGTGGCGATGCTCTCCTAGTACTCCGTCGTGATTACTCCCGTAGACGATGGTATTTAATCTTGGCGAGAAATCGAGGAAACTTGTAAAGCAGATCGCACTCGAGGCTTTGTTCGCGGAATACGTTGCCGGACGATTGATGGTTGCGTGTGAAGGAGGCGCAAAGGGGAAGAGAACTGCGAGTATACATTGACCCTTCCTAGGATATGGAAGAGAGATGTTATTCTTGGAAGTTCACATTTCCCAACGCTATCATTAAGTGTATATTGAGGTCTAATGGACTCTCTCTCTCTCTCTCTCTCTCTCTCTTTATCTTTCTCTTTATCGTCCCAACGTTCAGATACGTTCAATGCAACTCGACTTCTCCTCCTCTCGTTTTCGCGCAAAGAGGATACGAGTTTACCCGACAGGGTTCTTCGGAATATCTCTCAGGGGGGAAAATTAAATATTCCAAGATATTTTCACGCGGTGGGAAACGTACAATATTTCGCGTCGGGCGATAATTCTAACGGAACGAGAAAATACTGGGTTCGCTTGCGTTCGTCAATATAGACCTCTAGAATTAAACCTGAGGTTATCGTGTCGTGAAACAGCTAACGCAATTAAAGAGAACTAGCTGCGGAACGGGGAGAGCGAAGCCGTAAGAATGAAAGACGACGTGGAAGCCCGTGTCGAGGTCAAAGGCGGCGGGACGATTTTTCAAAGGCTCTCGCGTGAGAAAGCCGCGAAAACTGAGAAAAGCTTTCACTCGGCCACGTGAAATACATACGTGAAACGTTAATGGTGTTTATCGAATATAACTGCGAAGGCGCCGTATAATTTATGATAGGAGGGCAATATCGACCAGGTTTATATATATTCCAATACTAAATATAGATCATATTTTATATTCGTTCGTTCGAACATGTATGTACCGGGTAAAAATAATTTTACCATCAGTAAGGTAGAGGGACAACTGAATTATATACAGCACTCGACAAAATTAAAGGTCACACTTTCAACGAACAATTCTGTTGAACAGTTTCGTAGCCTGAATTATAAATGCGAAAATAAATGGCAAAAATACAAATATGTTTGTCAAAGGTTAAAATCACACGCCGGAGAAGCGTTCAATGTTCCAAATACCTACTAGGTCAAATATCTACTAAATTAGGAATTTCGGAGAATAAATGTCTAATTCCGAACTATATAAACCCGAATTGGAATCTTGCTTCTTCATATAATTTAATTCTATAAATTCCGTTGAATTTGTAGGGTCAATGGAGAATCTCGAAATCTTCTTGAGATATCGATTAACAACGATAAACAGAAGTGGAAAAAAAGAAGGCATTGGTAGAATCAAGATAGAATTCACGATTCTAAAAGCATTATTAGAGGCGCAAATTGGCATTTGCAACACTTGCATTCTGAATGTTGACTCGAGACATCTCCTTATTCTCGGTGAATTCACCAAACGGCAATCAGCAAAAAGGGCAAATTCATTTTCTGCCGACCTTCGACCGTCACGTCGTCCGCTAATCGATGACGCGTTCGGTGGCCGACAGATCATAATAAACGTTTCAAAACATTCCGGATTTTCAAAACGATCTACGTTATCAGGAGCATCATATGCATGATACAAGCCGAAATTTTAAACTCTATACTATAATCTTATACTCTAAAATTTTAAACTCTATACTATAATCTTATCCTCTAAAAGCGATCATCTTTGTTATACTGGATTCGTGTATACCAAAGGCCGCTGCATATCAAGTATCCAAATACAATGGCATGACATAAGCATTTTGACAATGAAATATGTATATTCTATTTAATATCAGAATATTTATTATATATCGTGAAAATATCATTATTATGTGTTTAATCGTTTAAAATGCTTATATGACTGATTATTTAAATAACTGCGCTTCATACATAGCAGCTTTCAATATGCAGTCCGGGTAGTGGGAATGATCGAATTTGTTATAAATCTCGCAAGTTCTGATTGGCTCCTTTTAATAATGTTTCTCCCTTTACAATTCCTTTTTATTTATCCCTTTTAAATCTCCATATTCTACCGAAAATTCCAATGCCAATAAAATACAGTAATGGCAGATTATGAGAAAATAAAGCTTATTTTATTTACTCATTCATGCAATCCTGTTATTTATCTATATTAATGATTTAATATTTGCTTATCGCGCATATTCTGTTTGCAGTTAAATAAATTACACAATACGTCGCTTATTGAAATTAAAAATATAAATTATAAAAGCAGGTACAGTATTGAAATAATAGATAATGAAAGATATAAAAGCTCTAACGCGATAACTCTGATAGTAAGAGCGAAAAAGAACAATGGACTAATAACAGTCGTCGCTGGATGTTAGGCGCGAAAATTGAGAAATAATGGAATATTAAATAATTCTGAAACAAGTCTTTCTGTAAACTTTGACGTAGAGGAAACGGCCATAAATAATAAACTGTTTGCATCGTCCAAAGATAATAATAACCTGTATAATGTTACACCTCAAGATTTTTCATTAATGCTTCAAGTTCGATAAAATTTGCAAAGATTGACGAAGTACTAAACTTTCCACACGGATAGTAATCAGTTTCTGATCCCATTATTCAGTTCCTTAACATTGTGCCTTAACCGATACGTCCAGCTTTTTCATGTAATTATAATAATAAAATTCACTCACCAGTTCGCATTTCATCATGCTGCCGAGTCGTCGTAGTGTGTGTGTACCAAAACTGTTACCGTTACACGTCGTTGGCAGGGTTTCGTGAACAAACACAAGATGTACGGACAGATCTGTCGTGAGGCGCAAAATCGCGGATACACGTATCGGCCAGAAAGCTACGGACGAAGTTGCATTATGTCGTCCGGGAGGTCGTATCCAACTTTCGGTCCCTGCGGGTGTCGGAGAGAATCGCGTTCGCGCGCGGGGAAGACGACGTTACCAATTTTATATCCAATTACATGCGCCGCGTCTCTCTACGCCGTATTATCGACCGTACATCTGGCAAATTACTTCCGCGAGGTAGAACTGGAACAAAAATCAAAGAACGGCAGGTATTAACTCTTTGAAGCATACATTATTCTTTATATATGAATTTCTGGAAGCTTGGTATACGGCAGGTTTTTAAGGTCGCTATTTACGAAAATAGAGTCAAATTTTGCAAATTTTCAAAATTCACAATTTCGGATCTGACATTGCGCACTGAAAATGTAAAAATGGGCCCATTTAATTTTTTGTTTCACATTCGAAATTAGCGATCCCAAAAACTTACAAGTATCAACTTTCAAGCAAATTAGTCTATTTTTTACAATTTTAGTCAGCTATTTTGAATTTTGATATTTTGTTTATTTCATGTTCTAAATCAGCAGACCTTCCAAATCAAAAACCTTCAGATATAAATTAAGTTTATATCATAAGAGAAATTTTATATCATAAGTTTTATATCATAAGAGAAATTTTTTGCTATAATAATTTTATATGAGATAAAAATTTTTCGGAATTTGAGCCGTTATATTCAGCCAACTGTTATGAATTTTGAAATTTTTACTTCAAAATTGGAATTAGCGATTTAAAATACGACTAAGTATAAAATTGCAAAGAAAACGGAATGAAAGAAATGTTTTTTTAATTTCCAAAAGATGCATTCATTGATACACCGTGCTTCAAAGAGTTAAACACCGTTATGCAATTATAAGACAGATAAATTTTACGCGTTAACGGTTATGTCGCCACTGTGAAATGCATTACGCGCAAAGTAGTAAAGAACGCCGTGCGTGGAGACACTCATGATATCCCACGTGACACGCGTGGGCAATCAGATAGAAGGCAGATTAACGTTTACGTTTAATTCATGTTGCAAATTAATTCAATATTTCGCAAATGGAGTCTCGGCGTTGTGTATCTTTGCCATCTTCGCTGTTGTGTCGGGAAATATTTCGAAAGTAACGCTGTTTTCTTACTTTATTAACGTGCCGCGGAGCTCGTATTTAACTACCGGACGCTATGCGTGAGCACTGTACAAACGAGGCGCATACTGTAAACACAATATACACACGACCTTTCGCGGCGCGGAGCATGCTTGATGCGAACGTTGATGATAAGCAAGCAGTAATAAGTATCCCACCGGACCGCAGGGGAATTCGCGCAATTCGCCCTTGACGATCGTCTGGGGAGATGAAAAGCCTTGTTTTTTTTTGTTCGTCAACGTCCGTTTCTCGAGCGACTCTTTTACGCTGAATTCAAAGTCCGTGACTCGTAATTGCATAAAATGTGTGGATCATAAATAGATGAAATAATACCATTACTTGTATATCATCCGAGAAAATGACATACGATCAATGATGCTGTTTATATTTAACATATTTTCAATAAATATGAGAGATTTCTACATAAGCTGATCTGCTTTGTTTGTATATTTCACAAATTTTATATCGTAAGGTGTGATTTCAATCGTATCAGCTTGGCGTTCCTTCTTGGTGTTATTTGCGCGCAGACGGCAACTTTTCCGGAATAATGTGTAAATGTGCATTAACGCAAGCTGTACGCGCGAAATGCAAGCGCGTGAGTCTCGTTCGCGTCGTAAACACCGGTATAGAGCAGGTGGACGGTACACGTGTGCCCAGATGATGTCATTATTAGCGCTTATTCCGCCAGTGATCTTTCCATGTTTGGTATTTTGCAACAGCCACGTGACCATCGGATAGATAGTCTCCGCATCTGCCGGCGTATAACGGTAATGCCTTAACGGTGAAAAATGCACCCGTTCCTTCTCTCGCACGAAGTACACGTTTAACCGGCGCTTAAAACTCGCGCTGAAAAAACGGTTATTTACGGTAATAGCTCCGCGTCGTCTCATTCGTAATAAATTATGAATCTCGTTTACACCCGAGATCCTTAATGCAATCAATATCCGATATTCTCTCGTAACGGTAAACCGAGAAACGAAGTTTTACGTAGTAAATCTGTAGCGAAATTAATTTATAACGAGCGTTGTCTCCGAGGAACTGCAGTCGAAGATAATGCAAAGGTCAGGGCGAAAGTAGGTCTCAAATGAAATTGTCATCGAAACAGACGGGACTACTTTCGGAAATATGACGCGAGCCGAAATAGAAGTCCAAAAATCGAAAGGGATATTCGGGACGCATATACTTCGCAGTGTAATCCTCATTGACGACGGTTCGATATATGTACCGCTCGTGTAAGTTTCACGTCGCGCGCATTAGTACCGCGAAGCAAAGTTACAAATCCGCAAAAAACGCCGGGAAACGTTCTAGAAACCATATCGAAACGGACGGCGATTTATATCGCTACGTCGAACTGCAGGAAGAGGCCCCGACAAATCTCGCGCATTCTTCAGGATCGTATATCATCCGCCGCCATCAAAAATCCATGCGATTTATGGCGACGAATCCGCGACACGTACATCCATATAGACACGCGAGCATAGATTTTTTTCGTTGGGCAAGCAGAGGCATGCACAAGCAGTTGATTTATTCCGCGGCTATATCCATCGGCGCATTCGCGTCCATGACACGAAATCCATCGTCGTTCCGGACGCGTTCGAATGACGAGACACGAGTCGGAATGCCGTGGTCCATCTATCGGGATTCCGGCCTAAACGACCACCCTCGATCGGAGGAAAAGAGGTTGTTCCGTTTCCCGAGGAGAATCGATCATTTATAACTGAGGACGCTTCTCCGAACAAATGAGACTCAATCGAAAGATTTTCTAAAGTGCAATCAATGTATTATCAGTGAGATGCAGCGGGTAAATCACTGGTGGTCATAAGTATAGCGCTGCAAATCGTTCGTAAGATGTTGATTATCAACGATTTTACCTGAAATATTCTTAATTATATTTAATTAATTTAATTTATATCATATTTGAAAAATACGCTTATACTGACGAAACCTCTGGCTCTTGAGTCTGCCACTTTACGAAACACACTGTAATATAATTGAATGCATATATGCTTATATTTCTGCTAGGGGACGCGTAACAGCGATTTACCGTAAGTCTTTCACTGCTCAAAATCAGTGAAGTATAAAATAATTAGCGAATATTCGCTGATTATCGATACAATATTGTCTTACTGATCCAATTAGTGGCATTTTTACTGATTCTTTTTGTACTTCGATTTAAGGTTCAATGTACATAATAATGTACATTAACTTCATCAATCTATTCTTAAAGAAGCTATATTCTCCGTCCTGACCTTTGAAATAATGTCTTTTCAACTGAAAACCAACATATGCAATCGCATGTAGTCATAGTTAATCAAAAAACGTTCTTTAACCTCTTAACCTACGATTTAGATTCGAAAATTTCGGGCCTTGTATCTACCACAATTATTACATCCCTTACCAAATATTCTACAAATCCCGATCATCTACTACGGGCTATGCCCGTAATATTTACGTTTGGGCCGATCATCTACTACTTGCTATGCCCGTAATATTCACGTTTGGCCCGATCATCTACTACGGGCTATGCCCGTAGTTGTAGGTTAAGGGGTTAAAACGATCTTATAAATTCCAACATTTTACTAAAATAGGATCGATGTGTGTAGGCCTTAAAAGGTTAAGAGATTAAGAATACGTTCACGGAATTACTCAAGCAGGATAAACTTCGTCACGAAATGAAGATTATTTTCTTATCACCGTGTGTCAACAACATTATTTACTATGAGAAAAGCATGGAATAAATTGCTAAGCTCTACATTAACAGTCTTAAACACCTTTCGCTTTATCTCAGCGTAACTTTTCGTGTGATAACGTGAAAAGGTCGAGCGAGCATCGCATTATCGTAAGAAGGTTAACGCGGGAGGTAACGACCGACTCTTTCTGAATTAACATGTGAATGACGCTCTTTCGTGATTTAAAATCGCGTTCGACCGTGCATCTCGCGTCCCCTGTGATTCATCGCGCTCGTTCGTTGCAACGTGACGCCGAAGTTAGCGCGTCGACAACGATCCACAGTCAGCATACTTTTTGCGCGCGCACGTATCGATACCGGCGGGGCTGTGTCGAGCGGCGTCGCGTCACCGCGGCCAGGGTCAACCACTTGTAGAATCCTGGCAAGCGTCTACGTGGCTCTCGTCCGGATGCCGTGCCAAAATTTCACGCGATTACGGCCTTTGTTCCACCGCCAATGACCTCTGGAAGGTCGTTACGCTTGCATTACTTCCTTGCCGATCTTATCCAGCGGACGTTACGAATCCTTCATTACACGGAGCGATTAATCTGTTTACTGTATGCGCGCCGTCGAGCGACGAAGCTTATCTAATCCATCTTGGAACACTGGATGCAATTCTAAACACGTTGATTTATCGGAATTTTTAAGTTCAAGCTCGATAATACGTCACAGGCTACATTGAAAAGTTTCTGGAAAAATCAATGTAAACTAGTGGCAAGAAGGGAGATAAAAGGGAAAAGAAGCAGAAAATGAAGGAAGGACACACTTTCATGAAGAAAAGAAACGAAAAAACGATATAAATATAAGTCTACGATAAATATTTGTTTCGCTTATTATCCGTGTGTGTTTCCACATTAATAGAAAATTATATTTAGTTTCGGCGTCAAACTATAGCATGTAAGGTTATCATCGCTGATATTATAGTGACACTTGCTAGAAAAATGATTCTCCTGACTATTTTTGTGATTAAAGAATATGCTTGACATCGAAACTAACTTCTATTAGTGCATGTAAAGCGACGGAAAATTCGATACGAAATTTCCAAAAGAACAACGCGAAAGAAGTTCGTCAACCGTATTCTCGTGATGTTAGCGGCGGATTTATCGCTTGCGCACGATTGCGAAATCGAATATTTCCGATACCAAGGCCGCTTTGTAATCTCAGCCCTCCCTCCCCAAAAATAGATATGTCCTCGGCTCGTATAGCCTTTCAGAGCACGCACGTTCCGTCGTGCGCGTAATGTACGTGCACGGCGTGTGATGGCTCTACGCACGCGGGAGTGTGCGGTTACACGACTCAACAACGTGAGCACTGCATTGCGGAAATTCCAGGACCGCATATATTACCGATGTTAATTCATTCCCTTTATACGTACTCGCTCATGTGTGCGCTTTATGCGCTTTATACGTGGCGTGTACAGAGTCTCGTGGACTTTTCAACCGCACACAGCGCGGATTCTTTGGTGAAATTTAACTCAATATTGCCTCAACGAAGATTTGCGGAAAATATATTTCTTTTCGCATTTCGAGATAACTGATATTACGACAAAATTACCTTTTTAGTTACTGAACATACATGAATTAAATTCTCTGTGTTTTCTATTTTTGTTATCTTTTCAATTTCTCTTTTCCGGCTTTTCCTCGAACAGCAGTAATGCCAGCGAACGAGCCAACCTTTGACAGAAATCTTGCGATCCTACAAATCACGTCGGTCATTATGAGATTACCAGCAGTACACGTTTGTCTGTTACACGCGCAAGAAATAAATCGCATATCATTACGTCGACAAGACGGCAATAAGGTGATATCCTTCGAATATCAGATTTCGCATTTTCATCGCAATGCAATTAATCCCTTCTCTGTAGATTACGATCGCACAATCGAGTGACGCGTAGAGCAGACCTTGTCCGTGAGCAATGAACCGGGCTTAACGAGCGAGTGCAATTATTCGCGCGCGAGTTATACACCCCGGTCGTTTCAGAATCGCCGATAAGCAACAGGCTCGATTTCGTTCGGAGGGTTCTTACGCACGAGAGAACGTCTCTTTTCCCTCTGACAGGGATTATTCGGGACGATAAGTCCTCGATAAAGAAGAGAGAATTTCGCCCGGGAAATCTCTTTGTCCTTTGGAAAACGAAGGTTCCCTCCGCTCTCTTCTTCCTTTCAGCGCATATAATTAAATCTATAAATTCGTCGGCCGAATTTAATTATTCGAGCAGCATAAATGGCGATTAAATCGACGTCGTGTAAGATTACGAAGAATCTGTCGGAGTTTAACGAACTCGGTAATTATGCTTGTGTAATATTAATAAATATATAGTTAGAAGTTCTGTACAGTTCTTTGTTTTCAAATTCAACGATTATTAGGTCGGCTCGTTAGCAATGCAAGATATGTCGAGTAACATGGATCGATTCAATTAATTGGAAGAAGAGTGGGGGATGCGAAATGATCTACAATTATAATTATATTGCATAATGTCTACATGCAAGCATAGAATTCGCTACTACCATATTTTAATATTTCTTGATAAAATCGAATACCTGTTCGCCTTGAATATATATATTTGAATGATATAATTTATTATTAATTATATTATATTAATAAATGCAAATATATTAACAGTCTACTCGCCGCGATAACTCTCTCTTTCTTTCTCTCTCCCTCTCTGTTTGTGTTGTATGTCGTGTATTTCATTGGAATTTATATTATAATATAATATAATAAATTAATATGATACATTAGATGACAGGATAGACATGCTAAAGTAGTAATCAAATATCTAATTAGGAAACATACGTCAGAAGATTATGTTACCGTCGATTTGGCAACAGACAGGAAACAATAGGCTACGAGTATTACGAACTCGTGTTACGAGAAGAAATTAGATATCTAACAGTTACACTAGTTTCGTTGGAAAGTACGAGAGGAAAAAGCAAATAAAATGATAGAGTATGCATGTATCATCGGACACGGTTTACAGCCAACGTTCGGTGGCCGATAAATCTTATCAAGTTTGCGGAAGAATGTTTAGTGCTGATGTAAAGCATGGTGTTATCAAGAGTATGAAACAGAAAACGATAATTATATCCGTTGACTAAACCTCCGGCGACCCAGTAACGTCAGATTATAATCTTTCAATATGTAAAATGTCCATCTTACGTTGATATTTAAAGATATTTCCCCTACAAATTGTTCGACAATTTTACAAACATAAAGAAAAAGAAAGCAACGATTTCACCTTTAAATTGTTAGTCACCGGCGTTAATTAGTTTCGACAAGCATGTGTTTCCCTCTACGACTCTTATCTCCCCGCAAACTTTTCGAAACATTCTCAAATAATATTTGTCTGTCAGGAATTCCTAGATGGCCTATCTTTATCGTTAAAAGGTGATTTTTTTAGATTAGAACGGTTTGTAGATACTTGAAATACTGTGAAATTATCTGATAATTAAACGGTAAAATATTCAACTCGACATTCGTTATTAAGAATTCCAGCGCACAGACTCCTGGGTAACATCATTTACGTGTATTCTCTCATCTACATGTATTCCCATTTCAAATCGAGCGTGCCGAGCTATCGGAAGAAATTCCCGTTACAATTCTTTCGTTTCTAAGCTGCAATTTAAATGCGCGTTTGCAGTTACCGTGGCATCGTTCCACGAAAAATCTCACACTGATACTTCGGAAAAATGCAGGAAAATTCTAGAAAACTCAAGAAAACGAGCGGAAACGGAATGCACCGCAAGTGTAACAGACCGCATAGTCCACCGCCGTCCATCTATTAGGTTGGTGCGTATGAAATGTCGCATTCTCTTTACATGCGGACGTTTTCCTCCCTGTTTTCGTTATACTTTTGTATTTGGCATAACCTCATTCATACTCGTATTGTCCATTGCCAGAGACTCATTTCAACAAAATAGGTTTTCTCGAAGGTCTTCCCTTTTTTATTTCTTTTGAGTTTATTACCGATATGAATTCTGCCGACATTCGCGTCATTTTCTTATATGAGTACAAACTTGGTAATAGTGCTGCAAAAGCTGCACGCAACATAAACCAAGCGTTTGGGGAGAATACGGTTAACAATCGGAAAGTGCAGCGTTGGTTCGAAAAATTTCGGACTGGCGATTTTTCACTGCAAAATGAGCCGCGCGGAAGACCCAAAACGTCTGTGAATAATGATGACCTGAAGGCTCTAGTGGAAGCGGATCCAGCCGTATCCACGAGGGAACTTGCTATCAGGATGAAAGTTGACCATACAACGATATTGAGACACCAAATTGTACTCCCATCGCTTGTGAATCGGCATGGCCCGCTACTGCTCCATGACAACGCTCGGCCGCACACATCGCACAAAACAATTGCGAAACTGAACGAACTGGAATATGAAGTTTTGCAGCATCCACCATATTCACCGGATCTCTCGCCGACCGATTTTCATTTTTTCAAGCATTTAGAGCTGTTTTTAAGAGGCAAACACCATGAAAATGAAGACAGTCTAAAAAACTCGATATCAGAGTTTATTAATTCTAAAGACCAAAATTTTTTTAAGACAGGCATCTACGCTTTAAAATCTCGTTGGGAGAAGTGTATTGAAGCGAATGGAGCATACTTTGATTGAATAAACAGCTTTTGAAGAAAGATATACAGTTTTATACAATCACTTAAGAATCCGACATTTCATATGCACCAACCTAATAGTTGCATTTTGCTTATCGTCGTGTCCAAACAAGTCTGTAAGGATAGTTTAAATATTCGAAGAAAATTTACATCTCACTTTGCTTTCCATATATATTCAAACTGCATCTTCATTCATGCGAATTGATTTTCGAATCGATCGATCGAACGGTTCCGTCGATAAGACGGAAATTGAAAGAGGCGAACGGAAAATGCAGGAGGCAAAATCTATCTATTGATCTTTTAACGAGACTGCAATTGCAGTAGATGCAAACACTCTGAGTGCAAAGATATAGGAAATAGAATGTAAATATATATAATGCAACATAGTTTTTCCACTCGCTTTCTTTCTCGCCCTGTTGGTTTAAATTTCCTTCGATCTTTGCGCCGTTTGTGGAATCTCGCTGGAGAACGAGCACGAAGTACGAAGATATCTGGCCGATTATTGTCCCTTCCTCCGGAGGGAGAGGCGCCTTTGCATTCTTCGCCGACGGAACCGCCGCGTCCGGAGAAAAGAGAGGACGACGAAGGAGGTGGCAGGTAAACCAGTTTCTCCAAGCCCCGGCGGGACCCTCGACTCGGGTCGAGGTCCCTCGTGCCCTTCGTTCAGAGGAATTCCCAGGCTGGGATTTAGTCCGGTGTGGCCTGAACCGCGTCTAACGGTCTGTCTATTGTCCGCCCCGGGACTCCGGGGGCCGTGGGCCCCAAATTGCAATCTGGACGATCCTTCGCACTTTCCTCTCTGTTCTCCCTTCTTCTTCTCTTGCTCGCACTCGCGGGCGCGAAAATCCCCGTCAAGTCGCGATATCGTGTTGACAAGAGGTAGTAATTAAGTTGGCGAAGAAACAATTAATTTTCATGAGGATAGGATTTTCATTTTTATTTTAATTCATCAATTTTCAGAAAAGATATAATGATTATTATTGTATTAACTCTCTTTTAGCGAAAGATATGTTGGAATATCTAAATATATATATCGTATTCATAGAAAACAACGATATGGTGTGAAAGTGAAATGAGTATATAAGTAACAAGTGTCTCACAAATATAATAAAATGTCTAATTTATATATTTAGAAAGTGAAAATTTCGAGCTTATTACGAATACCACTCTATCGTGTACAACAGTGATATTCGCGAGATCATCTCTTCTTACCACATCGAAAAGAAGAGAAGGATCTCGATCGACGGCGAACTGTCTCGGAAAGTATCGGATGAAGGAAACCTAACTAATGGCTTTCTTTGTTGAGTTCAATCCGCGGTAGTTCCGCTTTTCCGAAGGCGAGCGAAAGTTTGTAACTATGTAGTAGTAGATTGTCTACGAGGCTGCATTCCCTTCTGGAAAAAAGTGCATGTTACCGGCACAATTGTGATAGTCCATTGCACATAACACGGTGGAAGAATTATGTTCACACACGTTTCCTCTTTTACTCCTTTTTCTCTCTTCTTCTGCTCTTGACCGTTTAGGAAGTGCTAGGCTAAAATATTCCCACCGGATAATCGCGGGAAGATTTTCTGAAACTAGGGAAGCGCCTTTCTCGAGCCATCAAAGGATGCATTCGTCCGAGGCGAACGGAATGCAGTCGACGGGATGCAACGTTGCGCGGTCGGAGCTACAGGCAGCGAGACGTATCACGAGGGATATAATGGTGCCCCGGCCGGGAAAGAAGGCGGATGGAAACGATGAAGGAGGCAAAACGAGAGGCTGGATGAAGGTGCAACGTGAGATGAAAGGGAAATGACGAGTATAAATTGTAGATACGCTGATACGAGAAATTCCACGCTCCACGAAATATCAAGGGTCGTAACGAGCGGGAATGAAGGTGAGAAACTACGGAGGCTATGTAAAATAACAAGAACTTCGGAGGAAAAAGGAGAAGGGAGAAAGAAGTATAGATTGTACAGCGCAAAAGTTCTAGATGAAAAACTAGATTACACCGGGAGTTTAAGATAGAAGTTTTAAAAATACTAGACAGTGTTCACCGTGCGACAACAAAGTGCTCGTCTAATTTAAACTTTATCGGGAACAGCAATATATACATAATGAAAAATCAGGGCAGATCAAGATCGACGACACAGACGAGGTGTACAGGCGCGCGCGGTAATTAAAAGCGGAAGAAACAACCCCGTGCGGCGGGAGTCGTGCGGCTTCTCCGCGGGGCGGAAGGAGACGAAAGAAAAACAAATCGCGGCCAGAAGAAGAAACGAGAGGAAAGGATGGGGTAAGGAAGGAAAGATCGAGCGATACACGAAAGACGGACCGAGACGGGCGCAGCGTTCCAGCGGAAAGAACGAAAAGGATAAACACGAGCGTGCGGAGGTAGAAGAACGAATGGATGAAGGTGGGAGCGAGGGAGATACAGTGCAGGAAGAAAAAGGGAAGAGATGGCTCGTTGGCTCTCCCGCGTCTCTGTGAGATTTCCACGAAGAAGGACCTCCGCGATCTCGCGCCGGTCTTCGGCTTCACCAGAGGCTCCTCCTGGCACGGCCCTGCCGAGAGAAAAAGAGAGATGGAAAGAGAGAGAGAGAGAGAGAAAGAGTAGAATCGCACACGGGTATTATGGTCTAACTTGGTATCATTATGCGCCTTATATGGAGGTGCACCATATATCACGACGTGGCCCTCTCAATCTTGCGAGAGTCTGCGGACTCGGCGTCGGCGTCGTCGCTCGCCTTCAGGACACGTGTCCGCGGTCGAATTCAATTGAACGGGCGGATTTGAGGGTGCTCAAGCCCTAAAAGGGTGGATAGCGTATTATTCCGGATCAACTGTTTGCTTGACTAATTCGAGATTATTCGAGGTTTATCGAGTTCTATGCTACAACCGAGTGACGTAAAATATGTATATAGCATGTGTCTCGCTTAATGTGTCTACATACTGTGAGACGAGTGGAAACATAGAATTAAGTACGTAACAGCGTTTCCATTTCTCTTCCATTTTAAAGGCTACAGCTTGCTAATATTAACTTATGAATATTTCATATTTATTATAATACCCACGCCGATTGATATTCATTAATGTTCATTATTCAGCCTGTTCCAGATCTATCAACTCTTTAATTACAGTGCGAGTCTCATTAAAAGTCTCGTTATATATTGCGATTAAATATAATTCACAGCAATATCCATGTAGGATCTTTCGTGTTTCGTTAAAGTATAAAAAATGTTTCCGAAATAATTTTCACTTTTGATCCGTCCTATGTTAATAGACAACAACAGCGCTACAACCACTTTATGCTATGAATTTTCATATCGGCAACACATTAATATTTCCTATCAATATCGAGCCGATTCATGCAAGTTTCGTTTATTCATAAACTTTCACTGTTTCTGTTTGTCATTTTCATTCGCCGTTCGTGCTTTTCTATCGCGCTTTTCTATCGTTAGTGGCGTAACTCACGTATATAGGATGAAGAATGCGCCTGCAATCTTAACGTTCCATCGCGTAGTTACACCGAGGCCATCCTCATCGAGGTCAAAACCAGTTTGGTCATCTGCCGAAAGAAAAGCAGCAACGTCAGGGCAAGGCTTTTCCATAACCAGTTTCACTTGGCCCAGATACCCACGCCAATATATGCCATTCCCGATCTAGACACGCGTGCCTTTTAAGGAGAATTCATTCTCACAACTTACAAATTACTATATCGCAAGAAACGCGCCGGAGAATGTATTCGCCACTTGTGAACGTCGTCACTGACGCGCGGGTCGTGACCGACCTCAACGCGGTAATAACGGTATAACCGAAAAGGACGATAATTGCTAGCCGCGAATCTCGGCGAAGCCGTTCGATTTCGTTCTTCATTATTTTCGGGACGAACAAATGTTACATTTACATATTTTATTTTCGTCATGTATCTAACCTTCAGCCTCTGTCCCCGCAATTTGTCAGTCTGTCACTAGGAGACAAAGTGTCCCGTTAATTTGAGCGAATCAAAGGGAAGTGGCACGGAGCAATTCATTAATATCTCTCGCGGGACCATTGTACAGAGATGTGACGCGGATGAAAAATTGCGCCGACTTCATCGACGATTCTGCGACGCGTCAGCCAGGAGTCTCAAAGAGTTGAGAACGTGTCGCGCGGCGTGACCTCGTTCGCGCAACCACCGGTTGCTTCGGAAGTAGTCGCTCGCGAGGTGGAGGAGGCGATTCTCTCGTTGCCTTCCTGCCGAACGGAAAGTTCCCTAACCGGGATACCGGATTCAAAACGGTTACGCGATATTCGCCGGCTCGGCTCGCTTTCACGATAGAATCGACCGATAGCTACGGTTTCGATTGTTTCTCGCCCGCGGTTTCTAGAAATTTTACGTATGGAACGATTTCCGGCGTCTTACGTGGCGCGCCGGCAGGCAGGATCATTAAACCGAAACGCGAGTTGCGTGCGGAAGGAAATTGCGCGTCGGCGCGACAGGATGCAACCTGACGCACGGTGTACTAAAATATCCTCGCGCGAGAAAGAGTACGCCGAGACTACGATCGAATACCGGTTTTGCGGGGAAACTATTAGCCGTGCAAATCACACGACGACATGTCGCGTCGTCATTAATTACCTGTGCAATCCCATTATTTATTAGCGTAACCTTGCTCGTCATAGTCCGCGAATAGTTGACTTTCCTCTACGCGCCGCGAACCTCGCTAATGATGTCATGATTTAACGCATACTTCCGTTTTGAAAATCTCTCCATTTCGCGTTAGCCATTTTGTTTCAGCGATTATTTCACCGATCGGAACCGATCTCTCGATACATCACCGATTTAACCGCGCCGTACCTTCGATCAAGGTTTACGGAAAAAAAGTTGAAGATGCTGCAATCCCGAACGGGAAGTACTTAACGCAAACGAGATTGGATCGATCAACGTTATCCTTGGTATCTATCTTCGAAGATCAGCTCACTCGCGCTATTTTTACGACGGCGTTTCGCGGATTAAATTTTAATCGTCTTACGAAGACGACAGCGCGCAGTTACTCTCGGGCGATCGATCGGTCGCCGTTAAAGCGAATAACGCAAAGGCAGTTCATTAATTAAGTGAGATATAAACTTGTTGAAGCAACGAAATCATTATTTCCGTTGCTGCGCGAGCCCTCGCTGTTTGTCGAACAGTCACGTTCGCCGCGAATCTGTCAGCGAGTTTTTCCGAGTGCACGGTTAATTATTTGGTTCCTTTTTCTAACAACCTATTTCCTACAACGACAGAATATTTTGTCACTTCCGTTTTTGTTTAAATACACTTCTGAATCATTTTGCTTTTACAGTATTTAAGCGGTGCAAAATATTACATAAATATTATATAAAAAATATAAATATTTTTTTTAATTTAACGCTCGATAAATATTCATATTTATCGAAGGTTAGATTTGAAAAAAAATATTTATATAATATTTTGCCGCGTAGATACTATAAAAGCAAAATGGTATATACAAATTATATATATATATAATTAAATATATATATATATATATATATATATGCATGTATGTACAATATTATACAATCATTATATAATGCTTGCTTTCAACCCGACTAAATATACGTATTAATGAATGATTATGATAATGAAAAACGCCGCAAAATTTCGCATCGCGAGATTCCGGAACGTTCTTGATGTTATCGTTTCCAGCGCCAACCTCTTTTCTCCGCTGGTACCTTTCACCGCGAGAATGCCAATTCGGATTACGATACACGGTCATATTTATGACATCACGACGCGCGGCTGAGGCGGGAATAAACGAAAGTTGCAGGATTACTCTCACTCTCGTCGTGCGCCGAACGGGGACTTATTTCTTGTGTGTAACGACACATCGAAAGAGCGAATGCATTTTAAGCTTACTTTCCTTATTCCGTAGCGTTATAACGCTGCCTGTTTTGCACAATATAAATGTACAATATGCACATGTATAAATACATGTTTCTCGTAAGGTAACTACTGATTGTCGTTTTTGCATATTCCAGCGTCTCATTATAACACATAGTGACTACGCGCTTTCATGTATTTTCTATAAGCAACCTTGCTCGTATGCAGCAAAAAAGCAATCTCTTTTGTAATTACATAATATCCTTTCCTCGTAGTGCCCGCAAAATAAGTAGTCATAATACAGTTATAACCTATATTATAGAGACGGCTGTGCATAAATTTATAGCAACGTCGAAAAGGCTATAAAATATTCAAATACCTTCCACTGAATTATTCGCCACAAGTGCTGTTTGCACCTTTATATGCATTATTATATGCGATTATAATTTATTTTTATAAATTTGATATATAAAAATATTTCGTGTGGAGATTATGCTTGATTGATTTCCAACTCGATGTTAAAGAGATATACTTTAATGTTTTTTTTCTATGTGTGAATATTCTAATAGTAATTAATATATATTTTCATTTTTACATACCCATGTAAATCTTAGAACCGTTATGCTTAAATGAATTTCGTGTTTTCTTTATCTACATTATAGTTGGCTAGAATAAAAGGGGGCCCTCTAAAGCTAATTAGCCAAGAAGTAGCCAGTGATATTGACTCTTTGTGTTTGTCGGGATTAAACGCGAAATGAAAGGAGAGACATAAAGCGCTTTGAATAACTTTCGCGAAAAAGAGCGTGCGCATTAGTGAGAGTACCCCGTGAAAAATTAACGTTAAGTTAAGCCCCTTTAGTTACACTCAAAACAGGTCGGGTTAGGTTAAGTGCTCAGACGCGACCACCAAAAGCTTTTACAATAAAACTGTCCCACATTGTTATCCGGAACAATCGCGCGAAATATTCCCGGAACACGTTCACCGAATTTTCCTACGAATTCTCGAAAAAATACACTTGCGCCAACACCTCGTGCATCTTAAGCGTTACCTCGCGCAACGTTTGAAATATCGCGACTCGCTGAGAAAGGAATTCCTGCTTTTGCATGTTCTATCACGCGGAAATGTCGAGATCTAATTATTCTAAATCGTGTAGAGTATCTCAGAGTATCGATTTTAACGGCGGATTTTCAATAAATTGGCGTGAATTTAGGACCGTACGCGATGCTATAAATGAAAGATGGAGAATGTATCAGTTAATATTCGCGAGGAGGAGGATAAAGCACGCGTCGGTCTCGCTGAATTTACACGGAATACCTGAGCGCATAACGCGTTACATGATTGCACCGTACCTGATCCAGGATACGCAACGTTATCGATCTACGCCGTTGGCGCGTAAAAGACCGTGGAAACGCGCCGGAATTCCGCGTTGTTCGCGCGACGCCCAGAGAGCGAAATATTTTTCCGCGTGCAATCGACCATAATCCACTGCCAATGCTCGCCCAGTATGTCCGCGAGCGCGTAATATTCAAACGAACCGTGGAAAGTCCGGGGAGTCGACCGAGCGTTAAACCGGCGACGGCGGTTGTGGTGGCGTCGGTACAACCTCGACGAGGAGGAGTCCTTGGAGGAAAGTCATCGACGAATTGAACCGTCAACGTCGTGCTTGCGTATCGCTGGTGCTCGGGTTTTTTTTTTTTCAACGATCGGAATTTCAGATTTTCCTTAACGAGGTCACGTCATCAATAACGTACCAATTTAAAATTAGTTTGCAGAATCGCGTTTCGCAATGCGCGCGCCTGAAATTAAATTGCAAATACTCGCGACATTCAACGTCGTAAATATAGGATGAAATAATTGACCTTGTTTGGTATTTGCGTTCCATCGAGTAGGAATTATAAATTATGAAACGAAGAAGATTAGAAAATGCTATTGCTGATACGGCAGAAACGTTTTTGCGTTATTAGGATTAAACGAGAAATACGCCGTGATGCAACATGCAAATGGCAGAAATTTATTCTGACACGCACCTCCTAGCCTGCGATTCGAATAGCGCGCGATTCCCGCGGACGAAACGATGCGAAGTATGAGACCGACGCGTCGACTCTTGAACTCGGGGATCGAAAGCCGCGAGCTTCGCGCGGATCACGAGTTTGAAGTGCTATCTACAATGCAAATAGCAAAAGGGTATGATATTCTTTATTTTGTATTCGGTTCTTTAAGAACGCTTGTTTCTCATGATTGGCGTTACATCTCAAGATATCACATTTAAGATTCATAAATTATGAAGCAGAACGCACATTTTTTCCGCAAAGTGTATCCCAGACAGCACGTGATATCATTCATACATACTATATTTATATACTATGGATGTACGCTGAGAACATCCCTGCAACATCTTGTGTATTCTTGAGATGTACTCAGGATACAAAAGCTTAAAATACTTTATTCTTAATATATCAAGTATATTATATATATATTCTCAGTATGTTCTCAATATATTTAATACGTATCTCGAATATTCTGAGAATGTACCTAATATAATTGTGCGCTATTCGTGAAACATTCTCAGGATCTACTTGTGCTGTGTAAGATAATATTAAGTTCCAATCTTCGCTCTTTCATCTCGCGAAATTAGCGAACGCGTTAAGAGAGCTCTGCGTGATATAATCAAGATAAATAACTGTCATATTCAAGTTACCTGTGAAAGAGTCTGCAATGCAGACAAATGTTGCTCTTTTATTTAAACAAACCGTCTCGTTCGATGTTCATTGTACTTTTTTTTATCAGCGAATGATCGACAGTCCAGTCTCTGCTGACGAGATCACCGAGTATGTTAATTCGAGAAAACTCCTGGGGTTGAGACGGATCATTTTCATGTCCAACTCTGAAGGTTTCGGCTGTATGAATGAATCGTCTCGTTCGGCATCCATATTGTTCTTCCTTCGGCGAATTGTAACGGACTCTCTACCACGACAATCTGCTAACAAGATTATATTAATTCGAGAAAGTACCGCGCGCAACGGGATTGAGATGGATCATATTTATATCCTCCTCACCTCTTCTCTGTTTCGGCTGTGCGAACGAATGTTGCTTTCCCGATCAAACAAATCGTCTCCCCATTCGGCGTCCATATTATTCTTCTTTTTTGCGAATTATGATGGTATCGCGATAATAGAGTTTCCACTGGCAAGAGTATGTTACTTGAGAAGGCTCCCCGGTGAGATTGAGGCAAAAATAATTTCCATTCTCTGCTCACTTCTGAACTATGCGGACAAATGTTGCTCGCCCGCGTTTTTTACGAATCGTCTCGCTCGGCGTCCATACTGCATTTTTCCTCAACGAACTGTAACGGTCTCTGCCGCGACAGTCGAGTCTCTACCGGCGAGGCTGGTCACGCCGAACAAGTTCCTCGCGAGATCGAATGATTTTCATATTCGGCTCACCTCTGAATGTTTCGGAACATGCAGGCAAATGTTGTTCCGCCGTTTAAACGAATCGACTCGTCGAGACGTGACCGCCTACACAAAACGACCGTTCGGGCTGGCTGGCCGAGCGTGGCCGAACTCGGCCGAGTTTTGCCGAGCTTGCTGGGAGGACGCGCGAGCGGCGTCGGGTGTGTACGAAGCGCGCCGGTGAGAGAGCACGATCGTTGTTCGAAAAGTGAAATTTTTCGCGTATACACCAAGCATCGGGGATTCGCGTGCGAGGTGTGCTCATGTTACACGGACCCGTGGGACAGCCCAACCGAGCGTGCGTCGTGAATCTCGAACGCTTCCGAATCGTCCGGCACGTGCCGGCAGTCTGGAGCGAGCCGGCGAAAACCTAACCTAACCTTCAAAGGCAGCTGCGTACGGACAGCGAGGTAAGCACACGACTCTCGCGGCGGCTGGAGCGATCGCGAATCATCCCGGCGATTTCGTCAAGAGCTCGCGATCGGACGACACCGGGGTAAGAGGCGCGCGAGAATGTACGCGCACATTTCTTGCGTTCTTCGACGAGATGGTGTTCAATGTCGCGTCTCTCTGCACGTCGGTGTGTGCGTGCGTGCGTACGTGCGTGCGTGCGTGTATTTACGCAGGCTTGGAGCGTGAGACTTCTTTTTGTGCGTACTGTTTGACGACGCTGGGATCGTTGATTATATTCGTTCGAGAATGACTTTGCGAACGGCGTGCGTCGTGGTTAAGCTTTCTTTCACAAAATACTTGCTCCCCGCGTCTCGCTCGGCGATTCGCGAGATTCCGCCAATTTCTGGCTCTGTGTCTCGCGAAATTTGAATCGACGTTGTACGCGCGTATTCAAGGTTTCGATAATTATTATTCTCGTGTGTTCCGTTTGTTAGAAAAGAAATCTATACCGATGAAATATAATAGTATCTTCGAGTCGGTCGGACTAGACACAAATCGTGATTTCCCAAACATGTTGATACGCAATATCGGCAGTGTTGGTATTTGCCTTCGAGACGTTCTATGCTCGATATCTCAATCTAAACACTCGCAATATATACTTCATACTTAAGCCTATCTTCCGTTTACAGGTACGTAGTCCCGAAATTCCTCTCGGGCAGCGCCTAAACTATCCGGTCAGGTCCCGGAGATTCAACTACGGCGGGTTTCGCGAGCGACTGCGAAGCCGTGTTGGTGAGTAAACGAAAGCGATATATATTATTCCATTAACAACGAATTTCAAGGACGACCCGATATAATGGCGCGCCAGGCCCCTCGGTTTCCACGTTTTTCTCCATTCAGTCTGCATCCCGGGAACGTCGATTCCGAACGCCCGCTCGCTCGAGGAAACCCGCCGCAAAAAGTCTTAATTCCTTCAGCATGTGCGCCGGAGGTGACGGATCGCGAGCGATAAACGTTCCTCTCTCAACGTCGACGTCATTCTCGCGTGCGTTTGTTCGTGAGTATATGCGCGGGTGAGACGCGTGTGTGCGTGCACGCAGGCGGCGCACACGAAAAAACCGCCTCGGTTACGCTCGGACTCGGTGCGCGCTTTTACGGCCTTAGCAGGAGGTTCGGCGTAAAATCGGCCGAGAGAGTGAGCGGACGTTTGCGGCGCAGCCCGTAGAAATTATGGGCCGAGACGTGTTGGAAGAAAAATATACGCACTCTCGGGAATGATTTTATTACATCTCTGCCGGATGTGTGTAAGTGAAACGACAATGGAGGACAGATGTTGCATACCCTTATTATACTTTTCGCTCGTGGCGTACGTACGGAGAATCGCTTGGTCAGGTTTCGTCTAATTAAAAACGACTTATGGCCATGTCTGTCCTTTATTTTTCTTTCGAGTGTTTTCTTCAACGTTTAAGAGGATTAAAGAAGCGCTTCGGATCTTCTCGTTTGAATGCTGAAGTTCCGGATAAAATCATGATCGGCCGGATGATAAATGACGGGCGGATTTACGGCTGTCCGATTTTCGTCGGCCGAATTACGTAAAAGACACGATTTCATGTAACGGGTTGCGCGAGAAATCGGCCCTGAGGCGCGAGACGACGCAACAAAGCGCGTCCACGTAACCTTGGTACGTTTCCGTGGCGAGAAAAATCGTCAAAGCGGCCAGCGGTCACTTTCGTTCTCGTCCGGCCGATACGCCTCGATTTCCCCTTTACTTCTTTTTCTTGCGACTCTTCCTGCGACTCGCGACGACCTTGCAGGGAGATTACTCCAAGCGAGGGGACGCCGGTGGTTGCTCGCTTGTTTGTACGGCACAAATATTTAACGATCGTAACGATAATGAATCGACGGTTGAATGAAATGATACCTCCGCGCGCGCATATTCTCACTTCCAATTGCAAATATTAATTCTATTTGCTATTACAATTATTGTTTGTTTATATATCACATCATATGACACGGGGAAAATACTTATTATTGGATCTATGATGGACATGTGTGTACGCACATTCTTTATTTAAACATTCTTCAGTTAATTTGGGGATTTTCTTGTGAGTTAACTTTAATAACAACATCGACGTATACCAGCAATCTTAAGATTAAGAACAACCGAATTGAAAAATGAGCAATCTTTGTTTTTTGTTCCTTTAAAGTTTACATGAAAGATCCAGAGAGAGAGTTTGGAATAATATTATATACGTTTATTTACTCAATAAAATTACATAGATCGCGAAAGAAGACCTTGGTCGTATCGCTAAGCGGCTTTTGTGAGAAGTCTATCTCATCGTTTTTATGGGTAGTTGTGCTAGAATGACTCGTTTATTCGCCGTAAGAATTTAATGAATCAATTTTGCGGTCTAATGCAACGTATCGATTATACGCTTTAATAATCTCTGCTGAATAATCATAAACTGTTAACGCAATTTAGATGTTGCCATCTGAGGAAATATGACCGCGTCAGACACCTTTCGCGACAATCTCACTTGGAAGCCACTTAATTTAACTCATAATTTTCAGTACTGAATGTATCCGTGGGATGAGTCTGTATTTGAATTAAATTTTTGCTAGCTGATTTTTCTAAGCTGTATAAATTTATGAGAATACGTTTCTACCAACCGGCTTAAATTATATACTTGTAAATTATTGATATTAATTTCTACGTATCTCATTTAGTCTCGTCTGATAGTTTGCTAATTTTATATCTGATTACACTCTTACAAGAAGGTTGGATAATTGTTAAATGAAAAATAAAGCATCCGATTAGTATGCGTCTTTCTAAGTACACCATGAATACTATGCATACATTCCCATATCCTGCTTATGGGTTTCGTGAAAGAAATTCTCAATCTACTAATAATATAACTTATATAAAGTAAACGATGGTATCGTGCCGTTAAAACCCGTATTTCATTGCGAATGGGGTTCGATAAAGTCACTTAAGCGGGGAGAATGCGGGCGTCCGAAAGTATTCTTTATAAATGTTAAATCGAACAGTTGACTCGAGGAAACGGTAATCGATAACGCGTTCTTGTGGATCGCGCCGTAGTTTCGTGCTTTCCGCGCCGTCGCAAATTGGAAAGCTTTCGGTCGAGTTGCTGGGACGATTAAAGTTTGCCGTCCGCATTAAATTTGAGGAAAGCTTCGTTGGAATGACGAAACGCGGTGTAAAACGCGTAGGTTCCCATGTTTTTATCGAAGTTCGAATCAAAAGCTCGGCGGAGCTTATAGCGCGCGCGGAAGGAGGGGATCGGACATTGGTGGGGAACCAGGCATAAATTAATAACTCTTCAAAACGGGATTTTATTCGTCCATCTGTTTCACACGCCTGATTTGTCTGGTGAAATTTATGTTTGAAATATTTGACCTAGATGTTAAATTTCCCGATAAATCTCGAAAAGGTTTCCCCTTTTTAAAAAATTCAATGGGTCATAATTTTCAATTTCAGATATTGACATTTCCGATATATTTGAAATACATTTTAGATATTTGAAAGAGAGATAGAGGGGTTTGATTGAGTAAATTTATTTATTTTAAGTAAAAATTTGATTTATACGTTCATAAGTATAGAACTAACGACGGCTTTTAACGGTTTATAAAGCTCTCGTATTTCTTAAACAGTCACAGCGTTGGGGAAAAAACATTCTCAAAAGTAAAAAAATATCCTTCGACCTCTGTAATAATTAATTTTCTTCTACGTTTGACAGCGACGTAATTAATTTAGCCGACTATTATTCGACGATATTACCGTAAGATTTGCACAATTTTCTAGCCATTCAGCCGCGTAATTTCGTGCCCATTCGTCAGCGTCCTACTTCTTCGATACGTTCATTCTGCTCCATTCATTCGCGAACCTACGCGCGAATAAATCCCGCGGTTCTTTCCGGCGCGCGCGCAAACGCAAGACGTTCGAGGGAGCGAAACGCGAGTTAGATTAATCGTTCTCATCTTCTTGCTCGCGAGCACTTTCTCGGAATTCTCCGGTCTCATTTTAATTGCGCGATTGGATCAAACGATGCAAACTCGACACATCGCTGCTCAATCGTTGCGACCCTTTGATCGTCAATCCGTCTCTAATGAGTCCTCGTGCTAATTTGAACGAAAATTCGTCTTAATATCCACGGGATTGTGTTAGTGACGGACGGAAAAGTTGTAATATTCATCTGGTGATGAACAGGTTATTCCATGGGAAAATCTGCCGTACCGAAAAGATTAATTAGAAATCAGCGAGTATTACTCGTCGGCCGTCGTCGATTCGTCTCATTCGATTTTCCGAAAATGCGGACCAAGCTCTCTCATTAATCAATGAAGAGTCACGGGAGATTAATAGGAGCCGATTCCACACGTGGCGCAAAATATTTTAGAAGGATGAGTCGGTTATCGTGTCGGTCCAGTGCGCCACGCGTTACTCATCCGCGGCCCGATAAGGGTGATAGAGTACCGAAGGCGGGCTTCTGCTTCTTTCGCTATATATTCACAAGACGACGGCAGCAAGCGCGCGTCCAAGTTTTTTATGGCCTGTACCGTCTACTTTCCATTACCCGCGCGGTAATACCGTAGGAGTTAATGGATCGCCGGTAAATTCTGGCTCTTTTCTTCCGCGGTTAAACCGACCCGGCAAAATGACTCGGGCAAGACGAACGATCGAAAGCGCGGAAATTTCCTCCGGCGCTTCCGCGATTTTTATTCGTGACCTCTAATTATCGCAATTTGACCTGGGCTGTTCTTATTTCACTACGTTAACGCAACGCAATTCGAGTTTTTAAGTCCGTGTTCCTTGGAGTTAATTCGATTCTTTTACGGCGGTCGTGAATCACGGTATCTGGGGAAATTTCTTTCTAACTCGAGCCCGTGCGATTGCAGTGGCAAAAAGAAATATCACCAAACTCAATTACAACCTCCCTCGATAACGGAAATTTTGGCCACCGCGTATATTTCTCCTCCCTCTTGGCGAACATTAAAAGAATACCAACTTCTCTCGCTTATGTGTATCGCTATTACTCTTTCTGATCAAAGAGCAATACGGAGGTTATCTCGCGCGCATAATTATGTCGAAATGAACCGATCGAGGGTACACCCGGTATAAGGAACGCAGACGGTTCTTGGCCCGTGGACTGGCCGACCAGCTGCTCCTCCGATGAAAAAGTACAAGTCAGCTGTTTTCCGGCGCGTCGCTCCAGACATCCCGATGGATCCGCGAGCGGAAACATACGTCCCTTTCATTTTACAAGGCCGATCCTAAAATCGATGTCGATTTAGTGGCGAACGCGCGCGTCCGTCAAAGTGAACCTTCGCTCTGTCGCCGCTCGCTCTCGGGGAGAAAAAAATGGAAACCTTCATGCGAACGCGTAGCTTTAATGTCACACGCGTCGAAGTAATTTCAGGTGAGGTAATAACTGGTTATAGCGTGGCCATTAAGCGTAGAAAAGAGGGAAAGGTTTGAAGGGTCTCGCGCGCGAGCGGACGAGTAAATATACTTAGGAAGCAGCTGCCTCCACGAAAAGTCAGCTGTTTCCTGATGCTCGCGTCGGTTCGTAGCACACACCGATTAGAGTACGATAGAAAAAAATATCGAGCGAGTCTAAAATTTCGCACGTACTTAATAATTAAGCAGCTTGACTTCTCGGTGTGCTGCTGCGAATACCGTCGTCGGATTTATTGGAAAGAAAACAAAATTGTGAAGTCAAAAAGCATTGGTGACTTATACACAACGCAGTTAGTATTGGAAATATAGCATTTCTTTTCCATGAGTCACTTTGGAGACGTTGCTGATAGAGAGAGACCCGTTGATAAGAAAAAAGTAAATAGCGATACGAAAAGGTCGGAGATTAAAGGAATTTTTCTAAGGTTTGCATTCATCGCACGCTAATGGGCTTGTCTGATCGCCGAGGTCAGATGGTAATTGCATTGTCACCTTCGCGTGAGATAAGCGGACCTCACAGACGGTCGTGTTAAACGCGAGACGGAACCTTGGTAGATGTATGGTTTAATTCCCGTTCGGCGCTTTCTTTCACGTATCCCGGTAATTGTCCGGCGACGGTGGGTTGAGAACCGCTGTCCTTTGTACCCGTTTGCCCGGAACGAAACGGAATGTAACCGACCAGAGAAAATACGTAGGGTATGTTCGTTGCGTGTAACGTCTCTCGGATCCGGAGCAGGTGCCCCTCGAACCGGGACTCAGGGCCGTACGGCTATTCTTCCGACGCCGGCAAAAACTCGTTACGCGTGTCATAATTTAACGCCCGGCCAATTGGCCGATTTGTGACGTTACTTTGCCGCTATTGTGCGTATTTTACGTTAACTTGAAATCCAGTGGAAGTATACTCGACTGCATTTGCGACGAGTAAAACACAACGGAAGCGTAGTTCTCCATTGTGCTTCATACGAGATACAATAGAGGAATAATAAAAGCGCGTGTTGTGGTGGCCAAACGAAGAGGCGGCCGCGGGAACACGTCTAGTGGAATTGGAATTGATTTCCATCAGTCTTCGATATCGTCGGAATTAGCCGGCGGGAATGATTGGAAAGTCGCGTGCGTGACGAGAGTTAATGCCAGCTCGTCTACGCGAATTCGGAATTCATAAAAGCAACGAGACGAGCGCAGAATGCGAGAAAGTGAGATGTTTCTCCGTGACTTCCGATATTAATAAGCGGGTTGACAATTCGCCGATCGCTTCGACAACAAATTAGAGATATAAAATGCGCGACGGTTGCAAAACCGTACTTCTCTCGTCGTCTCTCGCTTTGAATTTTCTTTTCTCCGCGTTAACGAAAGCTAATTTTGCGTGAACACTAATAACCGTCTTATCGCATAGCGCAACGACACCTTTTTCGCCGCCTGTATGAGAATACCTGCCCTCGAAGTTCTTTAATTTTATACCCCTCGAAAGTGTCAGCTTTTATTCATCATCGCCCTTTCGTCGTTCCGCTTTTGCCGGCATTTTTCCGCCGCCGGTTCGTTTGCGACTGTTCGCCGCGGATTTTCATCTCCGTATAATTGATTCGCCTCATTTCAAACAACGAGCTGCCCTGTCTGCCGCGCATGATAACCCACCCCTCAAATCCGTGGCGAGAAGAAACCCGGCTGTTTGTCTCCTCTGGCTAGCTCGGGCCTGTTTTCTCATGGGTGTCAGCCCACGTGAAATATTCTCCCCTCTGTACGGTAATCTACCTACCTTGATAGTATTTTCTTAGTCACGAAATAACGCTCGAGTGGCTGGGACTCGTGCGCCAAGGAAATCCCCTGAAAAATTGCGCACCTTTCTTTCGTTTCTAATAAAAAAAGAATCTGCTGCACAATTCGCGACACGACGTAAATGTGATATACCGTGCGCGCGAATACAGAGTAAGGGAGCACAGATAGACATTTGCGCATAGCGTGCGAATTTCGTCATGATATTGCGACATCGTTTCAACGATACACCTTCGATTTCGTGCAAAAACCTCCGTATAGCGTTCTTTATATAATGCACCTTGGCAAAATAATATTTTCTACGTTACGCTTCATGTGCGCGAGATGATTCTGCAATATTTCATGCGCTCGGTTTCGTAATTTGCGTTTGATCATCTCTTCATCGCGCAACATTCTCCAATTATATCGCCGGTGTAACGAGAATAACGATATTTTGACGGTTAAGGATAAGAAATGACAGCGATGGCGCAAAGAATGCAGCTGCAAATAATACGCTGATGCTGAATTATCGCGCATAGAGATGTGTGTGTGTGGTAGCAGTGACAACACGGTGGTAGAATAAACACCGCGTCGCTGCGCCCGACGAAAGGAAAGCAAAACCGCGATCTCCACGCAAACGGAAAAACCACGGCGCGCAGGAAATTTTCCCACGGATGTGAAACATTCTCCCTCACAACGGCCGAACATAGTTTTCCTCACTATCCCTCATCTTTACTCGCCGGGCCGTCCGATGTTCTCATGGCCGCTCGTTTCGCCACAAATGATTCGTGATATATATTTTGTTACAAATTTTCGTACCATTTAATTCTCGGTCTAAATGCAATTTTTCATTCTTACCCAAATACGTAATACCCGAGTTTAAAGTGATAATTAAATCTTCATGTGCGGTCATTATGAATTGCATCGATTAACAAGTTAAATGATATTCTCCCGTCTGACGCTTTTTCGTTTTAAAGCTGCTGTTTTTCCACGAAACTATATATTTTGCGGAGGGAGGGGGAAGAACTATAAGAATATAATGGAGCTCTTTTCCGTGCAAAAAATGCGATATCGCGAAAATTTGATGGGGTTGAATGACAGGTCGTAAACCAAGGGAAGAAAAGTCCTTAAAGACAATATGATAAGGCGTCACGTTTTATTGTGGTAATAGATAGGGGTGTTATCGATCCGTCGGCAACTACACTGTATCATAGGTTATGGCATGGATAAACCTGTGTTCTCCGTCCGTAATTGGTTACGGTTTTACGTTCGATTGTCCAGCTGCCGCTTCAGCCGTGCATTATTTATAGCGAGGCGCCGCGCAAAATGCGCTTGTGATGCACACTTATCGACAAAGTGGTAATGTCGATTCTATTACATTTATTACTAGCTGCGCTGACGTCATCGATCGACAGTTTCTACACGGTGAATTACCCGAATCGCCGGCGGCCGTATATACCAGCTCGGTAACAGCGAACCTTAAATTCTCACGCGACGAAAAGACGCGTTCCCTGAATCATTTCGGCTTTGATATGTTATATGCGCCCTGACGTTATTTCGTTGGCGTACGATTCGACGGGTGCTCCGAAATTTGCGAATCAAGATCAAGGTTATTGTCCTGCACGCGCGAGTGTCGCACGCGTGCGACAGATCGATCGGTTGTATCAGCGACTTCTTTCGATTTGGCCACCCGTTATGACGCCAACGGGCGCCGCGTTGGGTTGATGCCGCACGACGAGGGTGTTGCGCGCCGTCCAGGAGAGGGGGGAAGAACACCACCGGTGATGGCGCGGTGGTGGTGGCGGCGACGACGGCGGCGACTGTGGTAGTGGTGTGATGGTGGTGGTGGTCGTTCGAACACCCCCACCATTCACCGTGGCGTCTCGACGCCGTGGTTCGACTCGGCCTCCACCGCCGGAGCGTCGTCTCAGTTACCAACAGACCGCGCGATCGTTCGCATCGTCGACGCGAAGCGTGAGAGGGGAGAGAGAGCGAGAGAAAGTGGGAGAGAAAGAGTGTAAGAGAGAGAGAGAGGAGTGTGTAGCGTGTGTGTATATACGCGCGCGAAAGAGAGCGAAAAGGAAGGATCAAAATAATACGAAGGAAAGGTGAATTGGGGGAGGAGGTACTGAGAGAGGAAGAACGTAGGAAGGAAAAGGACGAGAGTGAACTATGTTACGAGTCGTCGTCGTGCCGCTCGGTCTCGCCTGAACAAAGAAAGATTCTCCCTCGGTTCTCCGCGTCGAGGGTCGTTTCCGATCGACGAACCGTCGTCGGGATCCTTCCTCGGGCGTCTTCGGTGCAGCTCGTGCACCACGAGCGCGCACGAAGCGGTCAGTCACGTAGCAGCGGCCGAGCCGTGAGGAACAAAGGACGGCGGCAGGATCGAGAGAGACGGAGAGTGAGCGGAACAACGAGAACGGTGTCCCGGCGTCGTGTTACTCTCGGCAACGCGATCCAAGCGTTGGGGGCTCCGATCGACCGAGATCTCTCGACAAATCGGAATTTCTCGCACCGCCGAACGACGCGAGCTGTAATCTACGAATTCTCCGAAAGAAGATACGCAGACGAGCTGTGTGAGTTTCGTAACAAAGAGGAGAAATCGCCGTTGCATTCGACCTGTGTGCATTGTGCGTTGTTTTTGATTTTTTTTTTTATACTTTTCTATCCCAACGATCTGCAGTGCCGAAGAGAGAGATAGAGTGGAGGGGGAAAAAAAAGGAGTGGTATAACGTACCTGCTCGCGTCGGGCATTCTCCGCATTGTAAGGGACGCGATTTGTGAGTGAAAAAGGGATAGGCTGATGTATGGCCGATCGTCGGTGAAAGAAAGAAGGAAACGGATTTTCTGGCGGTATAGGTGCGATTACCCGCGCGACGAACCGGCGACCTAACCTAACGACGACAACGGTCGAGAAGCGCGCGCGAGAATCGGAGAGCAGGATCTCGAGACGTGAAAGAAAGAAAAGGAGACTACAGGACGAAAGTGAAAAGGGAACGCTCTCCTCCGGTTCCCTCCTACGTTTATTTGACAACGTCGTTGGTTTCGTGTGACATGTGCCACAGAGTGAACTACTGAAAGAAGATTCCGAAGAAGCGACTATACCTTCGGCAGAGTACGCGGATTATCCTCGTATTTACGGTGAGTTTTCTACGTGTGAAATGTAGTTTCGTGGAAAACCGAGTCCCTGGAACAGCCTTGAACAATTTCCGTTTTCGGTGCGCGGAGAGGAATCCCCCCAGGAGTGCGTGCTCAAAATTATGCTCTACGGGGTGTCCATTCGCTACTGGGACATGGTGTTAGGTTTCTTGAGGAATTCCTCGGTGTCGGCCTTTCCTTTCGAGGAAAATTCGGTACGGTAAAATTGTACATAAAAGTGTGTGTGTGTGTGTGTGTGTGTGTGTGTGTGCACGCGCGCGTGAGTCTCATAATGTTCGCATTCCTTCTCTCTCGTAGTGAAAGAAGCAACTTTACGAAGGAATTTTATGTTAGGGTTGCAGGGTAATTATTAAATCGTAAAAGTAAAAGTAGACATCATGGCCCCTAAGCTATAAAAATACAGATGGACGGGATGACCATTTAGTCGTAAAAATAAAAATATACGCTAAAATCTCGTTTCATGTATTTCCTAAGAGCTTTAACAAAAAGTTGGTATTCAAGGCTTAGCTGATGAATAGTGTTAAACGTCACGAAAATCATTTTCGTTTCCTACCAAATGTTTGTTTTCGAAAAATCTCCGAATTTGTCGAAGAATCCGTCGCGTCGAAATATTTTCCGGCAATATCGCGATTTCCATATTTTCCAACGTGCTCGAAAATCCAGCGGAATTCTCGATCGCACGTCATCCCCGTCGCCGACTTTACGTTAGCATTTAGTAAAATCAATCGCGTTAAGTTTCCATGTTTCTCACACGCATTAACACCTCTCTCGAGCCTCGCGTTCCCATTCGTTCGCGCGACTTCTCAATGACGAAATTCTACGGCGGCGTCTCTTTTGATCGTTAAAGAATTCCCGGGAACAATGACACGCTCGAACCGCTCTTCCTCCCGTCCTTCGTACATTGTCGTCGCAGCTGTAATCACGTTTTCCTCGCTGAACGTTCGTCTTACATACAGCCCTGAAAGGAATACCACAAAGCTTCCAGAATAGTGTTGTGTCGTATGTTGGAGTACGCTGGTGAGCGTAGCGAGCGAGTCGTCGCCGATGTTTGTGTATCGCGCCTCTGTTTATTGCTCTTTCGACTGGAAACAGGAGCGTTTACGCGATCAGCAGCGTGAGACCGTCGGTTCCTCGAGATACGTGTATAGCGCCGTGTTATACGCGATCGTAAAGCGAACGATTCCGAGTTACTCGCAAAATTGTTTCTCTCGCCAGACTTCGGCACCAGCTGTTCTTCCATAGGCCCTCTTGGCGAATAACTTTTTACTGAATTTGAATATTAACAACGGACTTTGAAATAAATTATATCCATTGCGTGGGACGATATATTGTCTCGTTGGAAAAAGAAATTATACTTACGATTTTATAATTGTTACATTAATGTCTCTGACAGTTTCATTAGCGAGACAAAGTAACCGAGGAGTGGAATATTTTATTAAAAAGAATATGTTAATTCCATTTCCCTTTGTCGTCTTTTCTCTCCCTCTCTGTCAATTGACACCTCCCCTTAAAGTCACATAAATCTAACGTAAAGACTGTCAGTCTCTGTCGGAGTTACGAGTACGAAAGTTATAGTCGGGACGGCTACATTTAGCCCTAAATGTGCGGTGAGGACGCGAGACCTTTGAGAATCGCCGCGCGCGCTGCGTCACGAAGTTAACCGCGTTTGTCGGCGGACGCGTTTGCGGAGCACCGAAGGAAGGTTAATTAGACACCCGTTCGAGAACGACGTTTTCCGCGCGCCGTTGACAGTGGTTAATTATTCAAAAGCACAACACACACGGGTCGTGCATGTCGACACTATATTTCGGAATTGCCGCTTCCGGCAGTTTGTAATTTCACTGACGACAGAGGGCACAAATATTATTGCAGGTTACGCTCGAAGAAAGTGGCGAGTAACCGCTGTTGTATGATCCGTTGAATGTGACTCGTAAACACAAGACGAGTTCTTTTTTCTCTCGGAACTTAATTAATAAAATATCTATCGAAATGAGAACTCGGAAGGTACGATAAACGCTGCTCTTCGGCGCGATTACCGACGTTTCTTGACAAAGCCGATCGCGTTGTTGGGAGATACGGACGTGTACGGACGTACTTTTGTACGAAACATTCTGAAAAATTCTTGGCTATCCGCAGCTCGAGCAAAATAAAACGCGCGTCGCGTATGGACGATTTCCCGTAATACGGTGTGTCTCCATCGATGAACGTTGGCGGAGAGGACAATGCATGGGCCGCTGGAAAAGAGCGATAGAAAGAGAGAGAAGGAAAGGCGGAAGTAGGAAAAGAGGGAGTAAAAGATGGAATCGGGCAACGTCAATTTTCTATAGGACGAGCGAGTAATTAAAATTATGTCGAGCGCGCGGAAATCAAATCGCCGTTTATAGCCGCGTGATATCCCCCACGTTTTCATTTTCGTTCTCAGTCTCTTTCCCGGCTGATAACGTGAGGAAGTTCCCGAGTCGGCAATTAAATGCACATGTGATTTATCATAGCAATTAGGATCGGGTTACACTAATCGCGGATTATCGCTGGCGAAAGTAGTTTTTATCTGATGAAATAATTAAATGAACAGGTAGGTCCGTCATTAATATCGAAAGCGGAAACACGCGTCCCGCGAAAATCTAGCCGTTATCGAAGATGACTAATTAGGGAAAAGAAAAGCTGATAAGCTGAAAGTGACTTATAATGGGAGAATTTGAATGGTTCGATGAATTCGGAAAGAAAATTATTCAATGTTCAGCGTAACGAAGGACATTCGATTATCATTTCACGACACGGTAATTATATCAATGTAGGCACACAAAAGCGATGAAGATATACAAAGCTATCATTATTTCCTCTTATTTATTATATTACTTTAATCATCGAATGGTACAATAAATTCATTGTTTTCCTGTTGTTACTTAATCCTTTTGACTTGAACCGATTGAAAATCCATTTCGATGATGAACCGAATTTTACACCGCCGACACTCGTTCGATAGTGGACAAAGAGTTTACGCGAAATTCTCGAGCGCTCGCGTGGACAAAATCGCCAATCTGCGCGAATAAAGGGATCCGGAAATAAAGTTTCTAAAAATAACGATTTATCTACGCTATTATACTCCCGCATTGATTGAACGCGCTATAAAACACAAGTAATTTCATACCATTGTGCGAAGTTCGCGACGCTTAAAATAGGAAGTTTTGCGAGGCTTCTATTTTCTTCGGGTGTTTGGATTAACGATTTTCCACGCATGCGATAAAATAGGAAGCTATGGCAGGTAGCTCTCGGGGCCAGAAGATATCTGGTGTATCTCTTGATAACGTCTCGTTAAGTTCGCTGACAGTTCGCGGATCACCGGCAAAGTGATGATTCTCGCTTCATTCCTCTTCGTGAGTCATTTCGCGCAATCATCGAATGTAAAATAACATCTCATTTCTAACGTTATTCTGACATCAGCCGTCTAGGAGCGCTATAGAACAGCTTTAGAGCCATCGTTTCCGCTTCAAACTTTTCAGCATGTAGAAATGAGAACGTTCGGTCTACTCTTTTTGCTCCGGGAGGATCTCGTTCGATGAAATATCGCTCAGCGATTATTAACGCGTCCCACGTTATTGCGGTATTAATATTTAGACGCGATCATCACGTCGCGCGGTGACGCTCCATTTTCAGAGATTAGGAAGAGCGATAATCCCCAACCTTCCTGTATGTTTATCAAGCAAAACAATTGCTATATTGTATTGTGCCATCGTTTGTTAAACGCAGCATAAAGCTATGTAATGGATGCAAATGCGCTTTTGAATAATATAGCACGGTTTAAATTTACACGGCAAAATGGCTTATCGCGCAAGCACGAAATTGCTCAAACACAGCGTACTTATGCCGCTTTTTAACCAACTCTGTTATTGTGTAATGAACGGATAATATTTTATAAAAATTGCAATTACGACCGTCAAAATACAAGCGCCACAAAATCAGCTGTGACGCGGAACTGTTACTCTTCTGGATTTAACATCCTATCCGATGATTGAATTTTTGACATCTTGTAAAAGAGTTATCGTACACATGTACACACATACAATCTATAGTCTGCAGCCGTGTTTGCTCTTTGCAAAGAGCAAATTCGCTTATCCGAACGTCACTCGAACGCGAGTCTGCGCGCTCATATTCAGGCGCGAGCGAGTCTACGCAAGCATACGTTAATATTTGTAGCACGATAAAGCCGACGCATAAATACCCTACGTCCTTTCCGGTATTAAAGTGTCATTGCGATTAATGCGTCATCGCCGAGCGAAACCGCGTGTAATCGCTTTCCGTTACGTTAAGGTCTCCGCACGCATGCCGCGACAACCTCGCGTCACCCGCTGGGAACAACGTCGTTGCGATAGAATGTATTTTCCGTAAATCGCATCATTTCGCCTCAGAATAGGTACGAGTACAGGATCAAAGGAGATGCGTTACATGACGACTCGATAATACTGACTTACTTCCGATTTTTTCTGTTGCTGCGAACGACAGAAGTGATTTCAAAAAACATAAGAATCGTAGGTACTTTTCTAAATTACTTAATTAGAAGCGGGTCAAAGTTCTATAGACACTATATATGTAAATAATAGATGGTTCGCGTGTCGAAATTCCAGTGAATCATTGTTCGTGTCAAAGTATCGAAACGCACGTTACGAACCGTATCGATTTTCGTGCCGTTTGTACTAATTTACTCTAAACTAAAAGCGAAACAATATTTTAACATTATTTTATTTATAGAAATAGGGTGAGATTCAGTTTGTGAGAAGGTTCACCGTGTGTTTCACGCGCTAATTATTTATCCGACATACATTCAAATGAACCATTGACACGTTAATTATTTTCACGTTGATTTAACCTACGTCTCGAAAATATTCGCTGCGAAGCGCATAATTACATGTATCGCGTGCGCTCGTGTTTTGCAAGTATCCGAAACCGATTCGGCACGAAATTCCGAGATCAAATAAAGCGGATGCGTGAAAGCGAGACACAAGCCCGGAGAGTAATTTATTCGAGAAGTTTCGCCTGTAATTTTATTATTCTGCACGCATAGAATCTCTCTCTCAGATGCAAATCACTCGGTCAATCTGCACTCTACGTGCGATCCGGATTGTTGTTAATTATATTATTTGCGGTGCCGCGACATCGAGATTGCTTAAGTACGGGTTACATTTTCGAAATATCACATGTCACGTCATTAGCATAATAATATATCGCGCTCGCTCGTGTGAATATCTCAAATTGGTTCATCAGCTTTCGAAAACGAAAAACGTGTGCGCGCGCCAGAGGAGCGGGAGGGATATGTACACTGGGTTTTCGTTCGGTGTCCCACTAGGGGCTAATGTTTGTAATCGTCCCGTTTGCGTTCATAATGATCCATCGGACGCGCGAATAGTTGCGGTAATTAGTTTTTCGTAAATACAGAACCCTCCTGATTGTTCATCGATTGGTTTTATCTCTCCCGGGACGCAACTGTTTAAATGAGCCGCGATGCGTATCTTTTGCCGTCTGGTGTCAATTTGGCAGTATTGCTTTATCTTTTTTACTCTTCCCTCCCGTCTCTCTTTCTTTCAAAATTGATATTAATTAACATTTTGTACATTGGGACTCGACAAGGGACAAACGACTCGCTGTAACGAAGTGAAATCAAGTACCGACAATCGTTCGCAAAAATACGTACAAAATTCGACATCACAAATTTCGCAGCAGGAGAACCGGTTTTTTGGAAAGAAGTTCGTTGTTGTGTCGCGTCCAATTTGTTGCTACCTCGCATCCGAATTGATCTTAATGAATTTTTGCCCGATCGCACCGTCAATTCGGCGACTTGTGCTGCTTTTGCGTGTTTAGGAATGCGTGAAATTCCGCAACAGCGAGTCTAGTCATCGATCGTGATGTCACAATGACGTATCCCGTCGATTCAAATTGAATAGTTCGCGACGCGCTTTTGCGAAATAGAACCGCAACGTGTCTGATTAAGGGGATTACCTTGCGCGAAACCCGTTCTTGCGACGGTTCGCGTGCCTTATTTAGAATCGTGCGCCTTCGCCACATCTGTGTGCCTTAACCAGCGAAAGTAAACGGGGGTCCCTGAAGCCCCGAGACTCTCGGGTTTTATCCGACGCAGGGCATATCTCGCGTGCGGGAGTTAGATGATGGCCGTTTACCGGTCGCACGTTACGAGGCAGGGAGACCGATCACGTCGCATTTACTTTGTTATCGTACCGAGAACGTCTTTCCACGAATAAGAGAAGGAGAGAGAGACTTAAAACGTCGAGATTCGCGCGCGTAGCTTCTACGCAACTGTCTAACCTTTGCGACGCAACGAAGACTTGGACAAAAAGCTGAAGCGTGATACGCCGCAATGCTCGCGTCAATAATTATTTGAACGCGACACATAGTTTAAGTACAGTACAGTTACTTACAATTACTTTCGAAACAAATACTATTCAACTGTTAGAATTAAGCTTAGAAGCCTAGTTTAGAAAAATAGTGTCAATGTATACGAAATTACCAGTATGATAGGCTGAAAGAGAGCATTATATCATTCCGGGATCTATTATAAAAGGCGTTTTGTTTTAATATGTACACACTTTAATGCATTGCTCATACGGACGTAACAGCAAGAAGCTTAGTTGGATAAAGACTAACTATCAATTGTTTCCGTCCCTCGTGCACAAACACACGTCTAATGACATGTCTAATTGATAACGTCGTAACGTAATGTTACTAATGATTTTATTACCGACACTTCTGTTGGACAGCCACTCGGACATCCCCTTAAAATCGTGACATTTATTCGGCTGGAAACGACTGTAAATCCGAGCTGTAAATGTTATATCGCGTATTGTGTGTGGCGATAAAGTTGATTCTTATTCGCGTCGGCAAGTCTCGTCGGAATAATCCAGTCCGGCAAAGTTTATTTCTCTTGCGCATTACGATTCTGTTTGCGATTTACGTGGCGCGGCGACAATAGCAAATTTCTCGCGTATTTATGACTATTAGACGATTAATTATCTGTCGATTAACATCGGCGCCTGCATTCGCTGTGCGTCGAACGATAAACCGGGCCTTTGCCCGAGCGCGCCAGGTTTTAACGATATAATACGCGCGCATACACTCGTGGTAAATACAGGCTCGAGGTAGCCGCGTTTAACGCCAAATCCAGCTCGAGAAGACAAATGTGCGCAATTCGCGGCGAATTTCCGCCCGTGACGCAGATAGCGGACAAATTCTCAATATATAGAGGCCGATTATAAATGCGCTGTTATCAGCCGTCGTTCATTCTTTCGCACGCGCATCGGGAACACGGCAAATAGCATCGAAAATGAGTCTACCGCGCGCGTCTAATCGAAAAATCCTGAAAATAAAGGTGAATTTCCACCGGGAATCGCGAACGTTCAGCGATATTATCCAGCGTACACCGCGCGCTCGATACTGGCGAAATTTATACGCGCGAGGGTGCGTCGGAAATCATTTGTCGCGCTTATCCTTAAAACTTCGACAAAGCGTCGCACGGTTGGCTGGTTCGGTTGAGATCAGATATACTCTTGCTTGCAGAGACGTGAACATAAAAATAAGCTATGAATATAGAATGACGTAAAAATAGATTGCAAAATCGTGTCGGTGCGTCAAAAGTCGAGAATATTTAAAATATCTTGCAGAATTAGTTTTTATTCGAAGTTTCTCTCTGAACCGAAATATAGTATTCTCTTTCTCTCTCCGTAGCTTAGGTAATCATTAAAAAATCTATCATGCTAGTCGCGAATTAATCGCGACTCTGGAGAATATTAAACGGATAGAGAGGATGGTAGTCAATTAACAAGTAGCGTATATACATAGTTTAATTATTGTTAAGTCCGAGTTTTTGTCGCAATTACGTTGCACAACGCACGAGATATGGAACGTGGATCTTCCTGACGTGCGTTTATCGCGTGTCATTCTCGACGCCCGTTCTAGCCGATCTCTGTTAATGATTTAGAACAAACGCCGGGGTTAATCTCGCGGGTTAATCCTTAACTGATTCGCGCTTTTCGCTGCGTACAGCGCGGCAGCGAAGATACGATCTTCGCTGCACATTAAAACGAGAGAGAGAAAGTTCGGTATTACATTCGACGCGGCGAGTTTGTCAGTGCAACTGCATCCAACGGTGATTAATCTTTTTCACCGCGGACTGGCAGTTCCTCCAGTCAGCATCGCTATCGCGCGCTCGGTCTACTCTGAATGAACGGTCAGTCAACGCTAATAACTTAATTAAAAGACAGCATCGATCCCATGCGTATCGCGTGTCGCAACGGGAGGTGTACGCAAAAATCGTTCGTGACTAGTTATTTAGACACAACTGTGAAAATATTGTGGAAATAACAGCAGGAATTCACCGACTAACGGAAATTCCCCCGCCGTAGAAAAACCTGACAACGCGAGATTTCACGTACGATGAGCGTATTTAGCGCTAAATAACGCGACGGTATAAGTCTCGGATTAACAACGAGCGATGTCTTTTGTGAAAATTGTGAGATTTGATCGCGTCGGAGTCTTGTGTTTCATGCGATACTTTTATGGCCTTTTTATAGCGTTTCGCGAGATCGCCTTGTTCTCTCTTTCTCTCTCTCTCTTTGTACATATTGCGTCATACGAATGCGAATATTAAGACTTTATTCATTGTAACGAATCGATATTTTAAGAGAGAACTAACGAATTTACGCGAGCCGATAGGAATAAACATGTGCTTTTAACATTATGCATTTTCAGTACTTCGGAAAACGCACGATTAGAGAAAGCGCGTGTATTATGGAATACCCTAGAGTTTTTTTAAGATAAATCGCAAACTGTTAAAGATTACTGAAATTAGTTTTCATTGAGTTGTAATGCCAAATATTTTTTATAACGTGTTCCTCTAATAGATTTCTGTAGTAAGTTTAATATTACATCAATTTTTTTTTTAAGTAGATTTTGGGTAGTTAATAATATGGAATATAGGCCGGATAAAACGGAATACTTTATTTGCAAAAAAAGTAACTTTTCTCATATTTCGATAAATATTAATGATCGAATAATCTATAGTTCTACTAGTATTCGCTAAGTCGCGACGCTTAACAAGCACGGTATCGTAGTACATTATCCCCAAAACATCCTCTATATGGTAATATTGTTAATATAATTCAGCTCATTTTTGTTTTACACATTCATTTTTAGACAAAGTACGATTCTAAGATACGTTATGAAATGACTATCCGCAGGAGGAATGCCTCGGCTTAGAACTGACATCGTCATTCCAATTAAACGATGATGCTGTAAAATTACACAATAATAGGATGCGGTTGCATAATATCTCATTAGGAATAAAACACGGAGATAAGCGAGATGGAAAAGATCCCGCGGTATAAATACGAGAGCGACCGTTTATTCTTGCTTCATTTCAACGTAATCGCGCGCAATTTTTCCACGGTCGTCTTTTTGTGCACTTTCGCCCGTTGTGTTGTCGGCTCGTGCCATCATGGCAGCTTCTCGATCTCGCGAGAGTGAAATGCCAAAGTGAAAGGGTATGTCTTCCCATGCGTGCTGTTACCTCACAACTCGTCGCGCCGGTTGTAACTACTATTCGAGAGGAAGTCGTTAAAGCCACGTACACGTCGCGTACACATCCGTCACTATCGAAATGCTACGTCGTCACCGTCTCTCTCTCTCTCTCTCTCTCTCTCTCTCTCTCTCTCTCTCTCTCTCTCTCCCCCTCTCTCTCCCTCCATCAGCTTTCATCAATTATAAATCTTTAAAAGTGAAAAGTGGAATTGACACACTGTGAAGAACAAGTCTACCTTGAGCAAATGTAATTCTCGCGTTCGAAGAATATACTAATTAACCTTTTAATCATATTTAACACACTTAAAGAAATGCTCGTTTTATTTCTCGCATGAAATTTCCTCGCGTTGTGAGATACAGTCATGTCGTCAATATATCTCTCTCTCTCTCTCTCTTTCTAGTTAAACGACGGATCTCAGGACTTTCGAGTCGCGAAATTAACGTCGCTCACGCGTTCCACGATGCGACACGCGGTCCGATTGCACCATGTGTTAAATGTCGATTGCACGAGAGCTAACGGTTCGTTGATCAGCGTGGTCGTCTCTCTCCTCAACGGCCCGACTTGTCCGGCTGCGCTCCTTGTAATATCGCGTGCGTGCGTTGGCGTAAAAGGGGGGTATCGCGTTTAGTTGCAGCACGCTGTGTTCCACGCGTGTTCCACATCGGGACACGTGACGTGTGCGGAGCCGATTCGCCCGACGCGAGATCGATATCGCACGCACGGCTCGCGCGTTTGCACGACGGTCTTTAACCCTTAGCGGCACGAACCGTTTTATCCGTGGAGCGGAAGTGGTAGTAACAGCAGAGGGTGAATAAAATCGAAACACCCCGACGCGCCAAGCTTTTCCTCTCTCGAAACTTACACTTTTTAAGTAACGCAAAAAATGACGAATATTCGTTTAATTTTACCCACGGAATTTATTATCGATAATGAGAACGACAGTGATCGCTAAGCTCACAGAAACGACGAATCGCGTTCGTTTACGGAACCGATAGAATCTGATGTTTTAGGCTTTCGCGGTTTGGGAAAATATTCAATTTGGTTTTCGAGTTAACACTACGTCCTTCGTGGACTTGTTGACAACGTTTCGTGAATATTTTAGTTCTTCAGGGCGAGGAACGATCTGAAACTGTGTGAATAACCGATATAGAAGTTGAAGCGACATAACGTGCTTATCGTCTTTTATATTATTTATATAATTATGCTATATATACACGCGCTTATACGTGTACTTATAATTATTTATTCAGGAAACATTAGTTTCAGGACGTTTTGCGTATTTGACGCGAGGGAAGGAATGAACGAACGACGCATTTGCCGTCTGACACAGCTTTACACACACGCGGTTTCTGTAATACCGTAAACGAGAGATTTATCAGCAGAAACATACGTGTTAAGGCGGGAAAGGATATTAGCAATAGCGTGACGTGCGAAACCGCGATGCGGCATTATCGGTCGTTAGATACCCGGGATAACTGAATTTATGCCAGAGATGATCTCTGAAAGCGGGAACGATTGAAGCGCTTATTGAATGCGCACATCATCTTATTAGATTTAACGTGTCTTTTTTATTCCTCTAATTATTTTTTCATACCTCGTGCACGCGATAATTCTATTGCGCTGATTTTGCGCGCGCAAACAAGGACAAACAGTTAATTCATGCAAGAACCGAGATTTTCCCACGGCCATCGCAAACGTATCGTAATATGTAAATGTTGTTAATATAACTTGTTCCTGGACATGTCTCCGTGCATTCTCGAGAGTTTCACTCTCTGCCACGTTGACTGAGAACGCTCTTCGATGAATAGAGTCGTGAATGACTCTCAGTGAGGATAAAAGTCGAAAGTTCTATAGAAATAAGACTCTCGATGGTCGTATACTTGCAGATTTTTCTGTAAGCGAGTGCGATGCTTCATAGAGTATAATTCTCGAGCGAACAAAAGAAGTTGAGGACAATTTTCAATTTCAGTGTGTACTTGAGAGTTTCACTCGTCGAGAATGGCTGCCGATAGCGACAGCTTTGAGGAGACGTCTAATTTCGCGTCTATCTCGCCCTTCAGAATTTTATTTATCCTGACAGTGATTCTTGGTGATGAAATCTCTTTCTCTCTCGTTCTTTCTGTGGGAAAGTTATCAATATCTTCTTAACAGATGTCCATTTCTCTCTCTCTCTCTCCCTCTCTCTCTCTCTCTCTCTCTCAATGTTTACTCTCTGGAAACAGCTTCCGACAAGATCTTTATTGTCCCTCGGTCGCACATACATGAAGGTATAATATTATAACTTTTATAATTCAGTATTCTTTATTTATCTAGATTTAATTTCCTTTCTCTGTATGCACGCTTGGTTCCCCGTGCGCCGGATGTGATACGTCACATCGTGAATATCGCATCATTATTTTGCTAGTTTGCGTTCGCCTATATATGCATTTTTTTATTTCCACGTGATATATTTTTGCATATATGTTTGTTACAAAACCAGAACGATAAGTTTGGTATTCGTCGGCGGTAGTAGCCGCCGGTTTCTCAGAAAGCGTGTTTTATTTGAAATGACGATCCGGAATCACACACGGTTATACCTCGCGCAACAACCAAAATGCTTGCACTTCGCGTAAAGTTTCCACATACAATTACGTGGCGCCTGCTAACTTTCATTTCCTTCACTCGCGTAACTTCGAGGTTAGTTAGACAATCTCTGTAGCACCGGCGGCAGACGTTAAAAGTGAAAGTATAAAAAGCGCGCGTGGCAGCAACAGCACCCTCCTCCTCCTCGTGTCTGTCTTCCCTTCTCTTGAATTTCTGTGACCGAGTTTGCTTCGCTGTAGATCTGCCCCCGAAGCGTACTGACCTACGCGAGGTAACGAACCGTATTTTCACTGTACATTTAACCTTAAATGCGACCCTCTTTGAAGCCCGCGTCAAATTTAAATTGAAATACAATACGCGCTGTCGTATCGATCGACGTCAAGTCAGACGGCCATATTCCGATTCTGTCTCGGCCGTCCAAATATACGTCGACGGCAACAACGCATCGGGGAGAACGAAATCCTCCGTGTTTGCCTTTTATATCGTCTCCGGCGAATGTGTCAAAGTGCACGGACGCATTGTGAGCGCAATCTTCACCGTTACATTAATATTATGCCGACGCTTCCGCATACACAGGACGCGTGTTGTTCCCTTCGAGGTATTCTAACGAGTCCCCCGACATAACAGATCATCGCAATTTTCCGACTAACGGTCGCGAGAAACTGGGTTAAGAACGGCGCATCGAGCCGCGCGGCCGGTCGATCGATTAATCGCCAACCAGTCCTTTTTAATCAGCCGGCGAGGCCGGACGTGAATAAAAGGCGATCGCGCGAGAACCACGCGACTCCCCCGACGCTATTTCGAGCCGCTGAAAAACCCGCCACCCATCATTCTTAACGCTTCATGTTCGGAGGAGCGGCTTCAGTTCGGTGGACGTTTCGGGAGGTATGCGAGAAAAAATGGGTACCTTGGCCTCCAAAGCGGAGGCACCGCGCGAATCGCCGGTCTCGCGATAACAACAGCGTTTTCGCGCGCTATCACTGCCGGCTGATTGGCCGTTCGAAACTCACTTCACACAAATTGCGATGGAACTTTCTAACGCGTCGGGAGTGATCTAGGACGCGACTGTTCTTTCCGTTACACGGCATCTCGGTGGAATTAATCACCATTCGGGGCGAGTGAATCGCGGTTTTCGCTCGAGGTGTGTTTACTGAGCGTAGTTTAGCCGAAAGGAGCGATTTGATACCGGGTTTGGCGCCGTTGCGAAATTAATCAGCGCAGGCTTAAAGCGTTCGGCGGAGAGCCCCGAATGGAGAGAGCGAAGAGCGGGGCAAAAGAGAGATTCAGAATTAATAAACAGTGGAGCAATAAACGCGCGGGGTTACGCTTTTATCCTGGAGGGAAATCGCCGCGTTCTTTCGTAAGTCACTCGTAAGACCGCGAGCATTTATGAATCATAACATTTCATTACGCATCGAGGTTATCGGGCGTAGAAAAACATTCTTCCTTCTTCTCGCAAAAAGCGATATACCACCTTAGCCTTCGGAACGTTGAGCGTTATTAAAAGCGTAAAACGACCGTGCCCGCGGACGGTCCTTCTTTATCTTCTCAGGTAAACGCACGCCAAGAGAACGCGTATCTTATTTCTGAGTTGAGAAAGAAGAGAATGCTCTTTGTGTCAACATCTTAATGTGGAACGTTTCTGAAAGGAGTCAAGCCAAGGAAACGGAGATTAAAGTGCTCGCGGCGCTGTTCGCGCGCTCGCCCCCGCCGCGCCGCATTTTGCTTCATGCATTAAAACTTCGTCGCTTCTCGCTCCACTCTCGTTATTTTGTTTTTTTTTTTTTCTTTCGCGCCTCTCTCTTCGATATGCAGGAAGTGAACGTCTTCTCGGCGAAATTCGCAGATACGCGTAGCCGATCTCTCACCGATCGGAGATCCGATTGGTGCGCGTGACTCGATCCCGGATCGATAAATCGTTTCTCACAATGTTGCGCTGGACCTTCACGCCTCGACCCGCGACCTTGGCACGCTTTCTCTTTCTCCCGTGGTATCCACCCTCTCGCATTTTTTCAACGTAAAATGCTGTTCGGCGATTTTTCACGCGTTTCAATTGGAAATTTGTGGAGAATTATATGATCTCGAATTTCAGCCGTGCCCTCCCATTATCGAAGTACTTTCGGTAATTACAAACATTCGAGCGCCCGACTGAGTGCTTCGCTCGTGCAAATTCACGTCTGCTTCTGCTCGCAATTGATTACGGCGGGACTAGGAAGCAAATAGATATACTCTGCGTTTCGCAGATCTTTTCTATCGTTTCTGGAATTAATTGAGTGTTGCTTAACGATTGGAGGCCTTGAAACAAAATTCGAGAATCTCTCTTGCTGATATATTTTTTAACCCAATTATCAGGTTACGAAGGCAAGATTAATGAAGGACATAGAATAATGTAGGATATCTTCGCGCGTTTACGGTATCTTAGGACTAGAAATTATATTCGAAGCTTCAAATTTCTGAACCTTCGATACATTATATTCGAACAACGAAATTTTGAAAATTCGAACATTTGGATGTTCGAATATTCGAATGCTTGAATATTTGAATATTCAAAAGTTCAAGAGCCGGAAAGTACGTGAATTCATTTTACATAGTGAATGGTATTTACTGTTCTAAAGAATATTATTTTTTCTTGCATTGCGTTATGCATGTCACATATGGCCAAATTTGCATTTATTTTAAAATAAAGTTACCGAGACTCGTTGTTTATTATTTGTACATTCTTCATTTGCTTTGTTTTATAGATAAATACAAATCTTAGAATTGAATTAAAGATACTTACCTATAAATAACACATTTATTAAGAAAAAAAAGCGTTTTAAGATGTCTTTATGTTATCTGGGTTAAACTGATACTCTCTAATTACACAGCATTTTGTTGCACTCTTTGTTTCATTAACAGCTTCAACGTTCCATATTTTCAAATAGATTTCGAATAATTCGAATCTTCTTTTGAACTTGAAATGTCGAATTATACCGCAATTTCGAATGTGTCGAGTAGCCCTAATATCGTATTCGATCGGACGAATCCGGGAACTCGATAGCTAACCATGTAACCGCTGCGTGAGGTCGTCGAATTTCGCCGTCGATGTGTTCGGCGTCGTTGCTCATCACCGCCGATGATAAATCGTCCGCTAGCAGTCGGATGAAGCGAACGGCTTCCGCGAGATGGGAAACAACGCAATTTGGAGTTGTTACAATCCGCGATGCGAGAGTGTTATTTTAGGATTCTGACGCAGTCCTCTTTTCCCGGTAATATCCGTCGGGGGTACTTTTCTCTCGCACGCGCTGTGCTCGTTTTTTCGTCATATTTATTTGCGTGGGGCGAAGCGCAAATAAATATTTCACAGCGAGGCGAAATCACGACCGTCGCGAAACATCGATTCGGCGCGCCGCGTTTCGCGAAACTGACAATTAACACGCGTCACGGTCGATCCTCGCGGGCCGGCGTCAGTCGTCGTGACAAATTGTATCGTGCATGTCCCTTTCTAATTCAACTTATTTCGCGCAATTTCATCCGTATCGCGTTGCAGACCTATAATTATCGGGCGATTTAACCGATTCCGAATTTATCCGGCCTTTGCTGCATTAATTATGTCACATTACGCCCTTCATTAATCTTATTTTGCATGCCTAATAATTGCGCGTAATAAAATTTATTATACCGAGAGATCGTCAGATTTTAAATATTGTTTCAACGCCTCCGATCACTAAACAATGCCTGGTTAATTGTCAAAGCGAACGTTAATGAGCTCATGTTGATCTCGTCAAAGTATATAATTATTTTTATTCGTGCGAAATTGCTAATTATTGAATTCTATGTGCGCGTTACATATCACGTAATTGCTAAATAAATAGAGGCCACGTTTATCCTTTATCAACGGCAACGACGATGATGACGACGGCGTTGCTGTTCGCGCGGAACATTTACCCGAGGATAATCAGTTGCTTGTTTTCGTCTCGCGTGCGTGTGAAGTAATTCTGTTTTCTTTCGCAAACGCGATGATTCGGATTCAATCGTTAAGATAAACCGATGTTCGATAATCTGGCAGAATTTACTCGCGGGATTAAACCAGCGGCGACCGAGTTGCGATTCGCGCGCGCAACTGTAATCGTCAATGTTTACCGTGCAAACGATTATTCGCTGCAGGTATTTACGAAATACGCGGTTCATATTTTATTGCTTCCCCATCTCTTGCGTATCGACCGGGTCGAGGAAACGGGTGGGCGCGGGACACGCGTGTTTACAAAGCGCAGACGAATTTCGACGTAGAAACGCGAGAATCGATAGTGCGAGTTCTCGGCGTAAAAAAAAAATTGCCTGGCGCGGAAGGAAGCGCGACTTGAAAAATGTCCGCGAAATGTCACGAGGCCTCGTCGCGAATGTAAATTTCAACGATCTTTCGCGGCTGTAACCGGAGGTTACAGACAATTACATGTGGAATTCTCGTGCCACTAACAGACACACACGCGGAAAGTCGGCGAACACTGTCATACTAACAGTGAACGGGTCAACCTCTTACTATACAGCGTGCAATATACTGGGTGCTCCTTTCACTCTCTGTGTTTCTCGACCATGCAATTCTCCCGCGAATCTTACGCGAGATTTTACCGGGATTTTCTCCTTTTCATCGCCTCTCAAACGCTACAGGCACCAAATTATTTTTAATTTATGCGAATTAAACATCCCGATCCTTAACTTAATTCCCAATATATCGAGTAGGAAGGAATTATGCAATTTGTAGACAGCCTTTACGTGCCACGAAGCTCTATTTCAGACGAGAATTTACTGCTTTCAGAAAATGTCCTATTATTTCTTCACACGGCATAGCACCGATTTGCTCGCGAAACGTTATTTCGGCAGAAAAAATCGTGATACATGACGCCACGGGTTAAAACGTATTTAAGTGACACGATGGATAGAAATATAGTAACATACAGTTTCTCTCTCTCTCTCTCTTGATACCAAACAGAAAACGCGTGTCGCGTTCATCCGGCGCGGTACGGCGCGGCGCGTCGCGCCGGATGGCCGATATATCGACAGAAGTGTCGATTTAATTCTCATCGTTATTCTTTATCTAGCGTCACCCCGGCAGATAAGCGCGCGCGCTCGATACGTGGCGAGGTTTATCCCTCCCGAGTTTCTTTTTTCACCGTAATAAACGACGATCGTTAAAAGTAATAAACTGCCGTCTCCGTCGGTCCTGCGCGTGGTCGGACGCGAAATTATCGCCGGAAATGGCCTCCACGTTTCCCAAGTCCTTGCTTTATCATTTGGGCCACGCACGCACGCAGAGGAAAAGAGAGAAACGCGCTCGCCACGCAACGTAGGATACGTCGCTCATTTTTTTCAAGAACGCTGTCAACCTCTTTCCCGTCGATTTGAATATCTCCGACGACGATGTTAATTTTAAATACGGTGAACAATGTCGTTACACTGTTAGGATAAAATCTCATCGCGAATAATTCACCACAATCAATTATATATCAATTATAATCAATATCAGATAATACACAATCAATTATAAAATCATTAGTAAGTTTTCGTAATATCTTTTTTCATATTCTTTTAATTTTCGATTCAATAAAGATAAACCGGCGAAAATTGTCTGTTCGGAGAACGATTCGATAATGGTATAATGTTATAATAAGAAATATATTCTTTATACAGATATAACCGACCGTTTTGATTTATGGTCCTTTATTTCGAGTGGCAACAAATTACGGGGGAATTTGAGAGAGTCGGGATACGAGCGGAAAATTAATAGCGTCGGGAGGAAACGACGGGAAAAAAAGAAAAGAAAGACAGAAAACGGGCCTATACTATGGTGGGATCTTTCAAAGAAGTGCGCCAGATCTACCGTAGGAAATTTTTTGTCGGTCTGTCAGGGCGTCGGATCCTTAAGGCGGGACGTCACGAGATTGGAATTTAAATCGCCAAACGAGCGCCTCGACGAGAGATTTGGTGTCGCAAAAGCACGAATGTACGCCGAGCTCATTAATGCGGAAGGTCGTAGACGAGAGTATCTCGCTTTAACATTCGGAGGATGTTACCGCGTTTCCGGTTAACCAAAAGTGACAACCGTCGATGTTTCTCTGAACGGATGACTGGGTCCTTCGTTTTCTTCCTTTCTCCCCCTTCTACTCACGCTAGTCGAACCTTTGCGCGCGTGAGCGAGCGAGCGAGCGATCGATCGATCGGAGGGAGACTCACGCGGTCGCGACGTCATCCAGAACCCCGTTGAAGTTGTACAATTGTAATTTCAACTTCGACGAACGCGCGATTACAGTCTCGTCTTGCGTTCATGTGTTTTCTCGCAACGCTACGTGCTCCGAGCAGTGTTTAACGGACGTCTAGTTTTTTGTATTAATGTGGAGAAAGAACTTTGGTACAAGCAGGTACTTAGAGTGAACGTGAACTTAGAGTAAACTGCCATATTTTAAGAGTTTCGCCTACGCTGTGACTTGCCAATTGTGCGCCAATCGCAGGCGCTTAAGTTCTCGTATTTTACTGTCGATCAGTAGCAAGACGCATTTGGGGATCGCCCGATATATTCTTGCTTTGCCAAATATGATATTTCTTCCCTCAGAACTCTGTTTTAATCATCTGAAAGTCAAATTCGAGGCTTGATTGCGCATCGAGACATCCGGTTTGAAAAAAAATGTACTAAAAATTAAAAATTGTAACGAGAATACATAACATCTCGGTTAAAAAAATCATTAACACTAGAACTGCGACAATTTTTTTCTTTTCTAGAACCATGGATGGGTCACTTTTAACTCACTTCTTTTTGAAATTATCCTTGTACTTTCCGTGAACTCTATGATATTGTTAAATTATTTTATGATAAAGAAAAGTCTTCAATGATGAAGATCCAAAGAAATGGGAGGAGAAAATCTACATGCGAGTGAAAAATTACCTAGCTATTGTTATCAACACGTTGATTACCACATTAAATTCACGTGTGAATTTCATTAGGCCCAAATGGGGCCTAATGAAATTCTCGTTATGTTACATTAACGATATTTCATCATCTAATTGATATTCTCCTAAATATAATACTTACTAAACTCTTATTTCTACACGAAGATAAAAGATCAGTTGCAGAATTAACGTGACAATGAGTGAACCAAAGTGAAAGTCTCGGTCCGTTCGTTACCACGTTAATTCAACCAATCTTTTTCCTCCTGGCGATCTGGCAAGTGAAACCATCGCCTGTTTGTGGGTGACAGGTCTTCTGTAGAAACTGACGCGTCATTCAATATAGGTGATGTGACAATCACATGTTAAGAAAAAAGTGTCGAGGTATTTCCTCGAAATATCAGCCAGATCGGCGGCGGTAAGCCCATGCAGCGTGCGTAAAACATGTACGCGGAGAGAGAGAGAGAGAGAGAAATCGGGCCGTTCGACCTTGCTGGGCAATGAGTCTCAATCAAGTCGCGGCCGGGCGGCTCGATGCGGATTTCGACGGAGTGCTCGGTCGACGAATCTCCTCCGGTAACCAATCGCGATCTAATCTCTGCAGTCTGCTCTTGACGCGCCGCCGCCGCTGTTGCTGCTGCTCGAGTTGCCGTCCTAATCGAATCCCGACGAAGCTATTCGCCACCCGTAATCTCGGATGAGATTAGCGCGGTAACGCGTAAACGCTCGCATCCGCACAGGCCCCGGGTATAACCGCGCTCGAGTATAGTTTAACACCGCTCATTATACACGTGTGTATGTGTATTCGGCAGCCCGTAAACGCCCGAGATACCTCTGAACTATTCGCTCGTCCCGATGTTGTCCACCGGTAGGTAATCCCGATATCGCTTAGATATTGTGTTATCGCCGTAGAAAACGCTGTACGATGCCAATGATGCGTGAAACGAGCCGACGAAGGCGGACATTCCTCAAAGGGACTCCAGGCTAGACGTAGAAACCAGACGCTGCGGAACTCCGGATAGTGGCAAAAAATCGCGTTTATACCCGGTCGTGTATCGTTTAATACGACTGTTCGATTCTCGCCAGCCGGAATAGATCGCGATAACGGTGGCAGAATCCCGCCGATGCGATTATCAGCCAGTTGTTTATCGCGAATTTTCTCTCGTCTCTCTCTCTCTTTTTTTTTTACGCGATGTGTTCAAATTGCGTTACGATTCAAAGTACTGAATTGTTCTTCAACTCAAAGCTTCTTAAGTTCTTCTCGTCGATACCTTCCTCTTTCTCTCCCCCCCNCCCCCCCCCCTCCCTCTCACTCTCATTCTCTCGCCACCAAGAGGCTGTCTCGAGTTTACGTCGCGTCGGCTCCGATCAATGAATATGACCTGCAGACGATCGTGAGAACTGATCGGGAGGTGGAGATCGCCGCTCGTGCGACACATGTTAAACGATCCCTTTCAACGATTTTTAATTTTCAGTTGCATATATACGTGTATAGTGCGTATGTATATTGATATGGAAAGGGACTGATATCATTCGCGAGCGACGGCAACACCTGCCCATGTCACGTTCTCCCTCCCCTCTCTCTCTCTGCCTCTATCTTTCTCTCTCCTCCTTATCTTTTTTCAACCTGGGAAAAAGAACGAAGTGGCGTGGCTTTCGAAGCCACTTCCGTTTCACGACGTCAGCTGCAAATTTCTTCCGCGCTACGTTGCTACGCGACGCGGGGAAAGTCCTGTATGGAAAAACTTGGCGCGAATGAAAATTTAGCGCGATTGTGTCCGCATCGGCGTAAATGCACCCGCGTCGAACGCGTCTCTCTCTCTTTCTACGTTGTATTTTTTTATTTACTCTTATAAGAAGATACCGTGAAAAAGGTCTGACATTCAACGGCAAATGTCATTTTTTGACCCGACGTTGCTGCCGTTAACATATTAACACATTGCGGGCCGTTAAGAAATCTATAAGACATACGCCTGGGACCGCACACGTTTTTGGGCAAACTTGCACGTTACTAAAATCGTCATAACATTTTTATTGACGAAGCAATGTTTGTCAAACTTTCAGAAATTGTAAAATAGGACGCATTTTAGGTATTATTGAAAAAAAATTATGTTTTTAAATAATTATCATAACTTTTTTTACTTGAAAATAAATTTTTACGAATTTTTAAAAAATTCTAAAATAGGATGCATTTCAGGTATTATTAAAAAAATTGTTTTTTTAACAATTATCATAACATTTTTATTTAAAAATCAATTTTAAACCAAAGTTCCTAGTACTTTTTTGACACATTGTGACACCGGCAATTTTACTTAGAATTTATCTCATGTCATCGGCTATTATTTCGTAATTGGATGTGGAAGTGAAACAATATAAATAAACTTCAATAAATTTTATTTAATATTTAACTTTTAATATTTCTTTTTGGTATGATAAACGGTGTAGCAATCACCTACGTGTAATGGTACACAACAGGTTTTGCAAATATATCTTGCATCGATCACAAGTTTACTCGTGGCCGGTCAGCAACGTTTGAGCAGGAAGACACGAGTTAACTCGTGACCGGTCAACAATGTGTTAATCTTACTTCCTCGTCGCATCCCTTTCATTCGATCGAAGATACAATGCTGTGCACGCACGCGCTACGAAAAAATCGTCGTCTTTTGTCGCATTCCGCAATTATGTCGCGCGCTCGATGGCATCCGCATGGAATCCTATTTAGAGCCTTTCCTTCCCCCTTTTATCTGTTTAAACGATGACGCGATCTCGAGTTGCGTATACGCAAGGCCACCTGAATATCGCGCGTTATAGTGAACGGGAAGTCGTCAACGATAGTGTCGATTTACATTCGCGAACGCACCTCGAAGAGGACACGCGTGTTTCTCGGGTGCCAATGATATTTCTTCGTTATCATCCTTTCGTTCGTTCGTCCTATCAAGCCGTGAAGGAAAGTCTGCGGCGCGCGGTGATAACAATATCGCGAAACCAATGGCGGGAAGAGGGGGTGCAAAAAGGAAGAAAGGGCGCTCACATCGTCGGCGAGGTAGGTCAAAGGGTCACTGACTCCGTGGGAATTTTCGCGCGAATGCAGCGTGAATCGAGATCGCGTCGCCGTCGTGCTCGCTCGCTCGGGCCGCGGTCACGCAGAAATAGCTCGACGGTGATGAGAACGAGGAAAAGCGCGGGAGGATCGAGCGGCGATTTGTTTGACGCATTAATTTCTAACGAGCCGGTGAAAACGATCGCTCTATCGCGCGAAGGTCGAATGGCAGCGTGCGTTCGGTCGTTGCGGCGATAAAAAAAAAGAAAAAACAAACCGGCCGCGCTCCCATGAATTATTCAAGGAGGCACGATTTTACGTATTAACTCGGCGCGTAACTCTCGCTCGCTGGATCGATCACGGGGGCTGTCGCTTTTTGCGCACGATTTCCGAACACCGGTAAATCCTAACGACGCGCACTATTCTCTCGCCGTCGCCGAGCGACGAGGATTCGTAGCTGCGACGCGTGGAATATTCATGTCGGGTTGGTGACGACCGAAAATCGAGACCGCCTACCCTTGGCCGACCGACGTCGCTTTTGATTGGGTCGTAATAACAGCAACTGATCGCCCTTAATACCGCCTGTCGTGCTTAATGCACGGCCGCTGTCGCGAGTGTTGCAACATTGTAGCAGGCACGAATGCGATTTGTTTTTCGTGCTGAAGCATGATCCGCGAATTACTCGTTGACGACGTTCTCTAATTGAATTGAGAAAGAAAAGGAAGAGGGGGTAGAGAGAGAGGGTGGGGGGGGGGCTTCGAAATGTGTGTGTGTGAGGAGGAGGGGACACGCATGTCGTGCTGATAGTCTTGCATCGAAAATGCGCGAGATAAAAAAATGATTTCGCGCGTACAGGGTGTTTAAAATCTGAAATTTCAGACCGCTGGCGCAGCCGCGAGATTTGCGTGATCAGCGTTCCCAGAGTGATCAAGAAGCAGTTCTTTCAATGAGACGACGGTGTAGACGCGCGTGTCGTCTGCAAACTCGCGTTAGAAGAAAACGAGCGCCCCGCTGCTGAGTCATCGTGATGCGACGGTTCGAAAATTCAGCCAAACTCTCTCCCACGTCGGCGATTATTTTCCCGACGAATCGACCGGTACCTCCTCCGCTTTCCGTCGTATCCGAAATTTGAATTTCAGATCGAAGGCCTCGGCGCTCACAAATGTATGCGCTTCTTCCGTTTTCTCCCTTTTTTGAGAATATATGAGGAAGCAAGGAGACCGAAGTGATTTTCCTCGGCGCCAACGCAGCGCATTGGGTGTATTTACATTCCGCCACGGGTCAATTTTTCCACACGTACTTGGCGGCATTTCGACAGCCCCGCCTCGTGCACCTGCAGATTTCATGATCACGCGTCCTTGGCTCACTTCCAGAGCGTCGCGTCGCCGTTTCGGAATTCCCCGTCGAACGACGCGATCGAGTTCGTTGCGCCGCGACTCCTGGGTCTTTGTCTCGCCCCAGGTGCGACCGAGTAAATCGACGGGAATGACGGCGATTAACTTACGCAAGTCCTACCCCGTCCCCACCCGTTTTCGCATCCTCCCGAAGTTACGCGCCCCTCGTTACACGTTTACTGTCGTCGTTACGATCAGCGGGACCGCCGTCCCATTTCTCGGCCTGGTGAGAATTTTTATTGGCGCGCGCCCGTAAAAGTCCTCGCGGGAGGAACTCCGTACTAATGGTCGTTAGTTTGTTCCACATGCGACATTCAGATTGGAATTTCACTTGAATTCTCGAAACCGAGTTAGATCTGGGTTTTTTCAATGTGAATCGTGAATTTCAATGTGAATCGTGAATTTCAATGTGTATCAATATGATACATACATGGGAGGTTGTATCCTGACTTGAAATCTGAGCATCCCGCATGTGTGGTAATGGTTATTAATATGGGGCTCGGGTGGATAATTAAGGGGGGAACAATGGAGAAAGAGAAAATTCACAAGGATAGACGCGTCTATTCGAGACGTTCGTTTCGTTGAATTTGTAGGTTCCGTGAAAATGTCCACGATGCGCCGTATATTCCCCGATATACGACGGGGAATCGAGCTGGAATTAGAGTTTCGTTTCCGCTTCAACTCTCGGCCAGTGTTTGCGCAGTTCACGAGGTTTAAAAATACCCAGCGGAAAATGCCAAATTATTAAAATTACCAAACACCGCGCACAGATGAGGCGGGAGGAGGAGAGAGCAAGTAACAAGAGGAACTCTCATTAAAGCGCTGACAAATTGTTTCGTACTCGTTGGTCGTTTGCATAAATGTGTTAACATCAGCCCGCGGCAATTTTGCGCGACTGCGTCGTATTTCTACCCTGTTACTTCGACGCTTAATACCCTCGTCGCGAGCCATGTATCGACCGCGCGCGCGGTGAGTCTTGTGCGGTTTGTTTCGCGCACCATGTATGCCGCACGGGTGTCGGTTTCACCGGAAGTTTCGCTTCGTTGCGTGTTTCCGGCTATCTGTTGAGATCCGACAATGGTATTGCACGATGCAAAACATTTCGTCCCCTCGCGCGCTTTGTCCTCTTCTTTCTCTCTTTGCGTTCGTTGCGCCTAGATCGGACGACGTGGTCGTCGTCATGAAGAGAGGATTGACGATGAAATTAGCCGTAAAGAAGAACATTGTCCAAAATGACTAATAATCTGGTCTTCGTGTCTCCAACGTAATTAAGTGCAACATTGATTGTATGACCCACGATAGAAAACATTTCGTACTTGGGTTAAAATCGGTCCTTGTTAAAATTTTTGTATTAAATTTTTAACATAGTTGTGTATATTAATTCAACATATCGTGCTTATGTCATTTCAATATATTCTGCATTGAGTCGATATTCAACATGTGTAAGTGTTAAAATGGCACATTTTATATTTCGGTGTCGATTAACGTATTTAATTTTGTGCTAGTTTTTTACATAATATTTAGGCCACTTTTCAACATATTCGTTCTGTGTTAAATTAATACAAAAATTTTATGTGGATCGTTTGGGATATGTGAAATATGTTAAATTTAACACGAGACTTTTTACCGTGCAATTTTGCCCTACACAGCTACAATTATTTGTATGAAGGTGATAATCTTGTTTGTCGATTTATTTGAAATACTTAATTTTGCTTCAAGGTTTCGACAGAGATCGCTACTGTATTAATCTCCTTATAAGATGTTACGATTATTATCTTCGAAATTATGAATTTTAGCCGATTATTCGGTGTCTAACAAAGCACCCTTGGCTGCCTTTCACTTCATTTCATCATTATCCATTTGTTCACGGGCATTAAGAACACCGGTTACTCCCACGAGTAGCGGGAAATCTTTAATTTCCTCTACATCCCCGCCGACTTGTACGCGCGCGTACAATTTTCAGCTTAATTTCAGATACGCGCCAGAGAATTCGTAATTTCTCGCTGGTTGCGCGCGATAGCCCCCGACAATGTCTCCGTTAGTCTCTTCGGATTTGCGCAGTTCTCTGCAGCTCTCATTTGCCGTCGTCGTGCGACTTATCCCCCCCCCCCCCGGGCGGGGGCTGATTTTCCGGCGGCCGGAAAATCCCTCGGCGCTCACCCGGCGACCCGCTCTCTCTCTCGCGTTTTTGGGAGCCAGCCGGTGGCGTATTAAACGGGAAAATTCCGGAGGCGGAGGCGAAAGAGCCCATTTTGCGCATCCTTTCAAGTCCGGGCACCATCGATCCGCAGCCGCCATTGTAACGCCGATCGTGTGTCACGAACGTGGATTATTCACCTCCCGTTTTTCGACTTCGTGGTATCTCCTGAAACAGATACCTTTACATGTCCTGCGGAAGTAAAAAAGGGAAAGATATCGTTCGTCAGGGAGAAACCACACTTTTCAACGGAATCGATGCTGATCGTCTTTGTTTCCATCTAACGACTTTTTCGCAGATATCCGATTACACTTAAACACTTTAAGTAACGAGTCATTTTCTATTGTTGTCACAGGAGATTTATCCTCTATCCAAGTATATTTGCCAGATAAATTTCGTTTCACTCATAATTTGTTTTTTTTTCTTGTTTTCGGTTATTATTCTTTATAGAAAGATACTCGATTTTTTATAATTTGCGTTTTGCAATTGCGCAATAAGATAAACGTATAATAACAAATATTTCTTACAATTAATAATATAAATAATTGGTGAGCATAAATTATTCTGCGCGATAACGCTACATTGAGTAACACCGCGGTTGCTTTGAGAAGCGTAGATCTCGTAAGATAAAGATTTCTACGGCCAACATTGCCTTCGTCAGCGCCCGTTTTATATATATAGATACACACATATATATATATATATATATATATATATATATATATACTAAATGAAATTTTCTCTCTGGTTTCAGGTAAGTACCGTGATATCCCGACCAAGTGCTACGGTGGAGGAGTCGTAAATTTTGTGAGTACCCGCCATGAGATTATGAGCATTATATTTTGAGGGTAACGTATAAGCTTTTACGTTACTTGTCAGTACGTGCCCGCTCTTTACGACTTTGCATCATAATCTCGAAGAACGCGCCACAATTTCTCAGAGCAACCCGAGAAGGAAAGAGAGAGTAAAGCTTTATAAACACCATTCTCGTTTTCTACGGTATAACAATGTTGATATTGCGAGATATCTTTTATATTACGGAATGTTGCTCTTATTACATTGTCGTCGCTCACTTATCTCCGATATCGCGATATTCGCCCCACGTTAAAAATAAACCGCTTGTGAAAAATGTTTCAACAAGAGCCTAAGAGAAAGAAAGAGAGAGAGAGAAAGGGAAGGTAATCTCGCGATAATTATTGCAGCCAACGTGTGACGACAGAGCCGTGCATCTGTTTGCTTTTTACAGTGTCACCTCGCAAGATCATAATGCGAGTTCATAAATATCAACTAATTACTCCTATTAACTCGCCGCGTCGCACCGACACGTTCGCCGCTCTTAATGCGCGTAAACTCGCGCGCGATTTGCATTGACGCACAATAACGCATTGTTCCGCCCTATAAAGAGAGACAGAGAGAGAGAGTTATGCATATTTTGTTTATGAAAGAAGCGCCGGGCCGCAACGATGTTTGAAGAGTTTCGCGACACGAAGATTGATTGCTCCGAGCGATCTGCGCTATGAGCGCTCCCATCGGATAAAACGTTATTTTGTACGCCGCGCGCTTTGATTATACGTGAAACATCATTCCCTAAATAGTTTCATCTATTTTGTCTGTTCGGGATTTTATAAAATTTACACGTGCGAGATATGATCGAGATATTTGCAACGTTATTCGCGAGAGAAAAGAGAACGCAACGTGTTTTATATTTTTTTACTGCTATTATGAAATTACAATTCTCCGTCATTATTCTCCGTCAGCCGGATGCCACGTGTTTCGCAACGTTACGCAAATGACCGCGATAACTGCAAATAGTGTCTCGTGCATAATCGTCACCGCCGTTATTTTCGATCTCCTAAGATACAGAAACGCGCGATATTTAAAAGTGCGCGTGTTACATATTTAGCAGTTCGATCGATCGGGAACGACGCGTATTACGCGGCTCTAACGTGTGTGTAGGGAAACAAGAAAGCCCGTCTTATAAATAACTTTCATCCACTCGCATTTCCAATATTCTGGAACACACGTACACCTAAGTGCATACTTAAACGCACACGTGTTTCCTCTACATTTGCTATTTTAATTGAAAGCGGCGCGTGCCTTCGCAACGTTCCCGCATAGAAATTGGAAATACCTCCCGTCGTATAAATAACTTCATCCTCGTTTCTCCAAGATGTGCTGGTAGTATCCGAACCGAAGTTTCGGTTCTACATTAATCCTACAAGTTTCATCGCACTTAACGAACCCCATCGGGGGATGTTGGGGGTGCAAACAATATAAAGGCCATTTGTCACTAGAAATGATTACTCACCGTTATTTTGTCGTCGAGGCTTACAAAGGAACTTATCTGGAACTTATCTGGAAATTACAATCAGATTACTTCTCATAATTACTAGGACCTATTTCAACATTAATTTAATATCAAACGTATATTGTTTATATTAAACGTATATTGTTTATATTAATATTAATTAATATAAAATATAATATGAAATAATATATATTTTATATTATAATGCATAATTAATATAATGTCAAATATCTGATTTCATACTTCACTTAACGAGCTGCGCGTAAAATCACCGCTTACAAGATCCAGGTTTCGTTGGACTCGTCAACTCGCACACGCTAAGTCGCGAATCCCACTATTCGTGTTCTCATTGCAAGCACGATGCGGAGTCTCGATAGGCAGGCAGGTTGCTGCACCTCGCAAAAAGGTTTTATAACCGCGACAGGCTATCTAATCCCATATCCTCCCGCTGTCTCCCTGCGAATATACCTGCGCGTCGTAAAAGGCAATTAATCTCGCAATTAATACCAAACATTACCGCCATGGGGGTTATCCGTGGGGTTAACTTGTAGGCAGGTAACGCCGTTAGCTACTCTCCTCTCTCTCTCTCCCTCTAACGCGTCTCTTGATGCGGCCAACGTGTTTAATATGTTAATAAATTCCTCGTTAAGTGCAATGTAATCTACGCGCGAAGTTTCTCCCCCCTCTCTCTCCGATTCCTCCTGCCGTCGTATCCGCGAGGAACTCCGGCGACGAGTTTTACGAACGCGGAGAAACTCGACGACGATCAAACGTTAGGCCAGCTCGTCGACGCTCCAGATTGAATATTTTACAACGCGGCTTCTTCGTATTTAAGCACTTCGCACGCACTAGCGGGGAACCCGACGACGACGTGCGGACTGACGAGTCATTAATCTCGCCATTAATATCCAACGTTCTCTCTTCCATCTTGCTGCAACCACCGTCGACGTCCGAATCGAGAGTTATTTCCCGTCTCCGGTGACGATCGATCACCGGGGCTCAACGTTATTCGTCCGACTCCCCGGTAATTGAGTGCACGATTATGCCGATTTCGAACGCGTGATTATGATTATGTCCACTATCGCGAGCGAATAACATTCGTCCGGATTATTTTTGCGCCGGTGATCTCATTGACGAGACCGCCGCCATTGCCACCGGGAGGGCTTTTTTATCGGTTTCTGCCGCGAGCAGTCGTTTAATCCAATTCAAAGCGGTCGTCGCGTATCGGCATGAATTAAAGTAAATAAGATTACGTGCCTGGAAATTCGCGAAGGTAAGTAGCGTATACACGCCGGCGTAAACCTTATCGGCGAGTTTGCGAATTCCATCGTCTTTGACGGCCAAAAACACTCGTATATACTTTATTATTATTAATGTTTTATTTATTAAGCGCTCTGGACACAATACTAACGCCGCTCGATACGACCGGGCGGGAACGTCACTCCCCGGCGACGCGATTCTCCCGAAATTTTCGTCCCGTTTCGCTCGCGAGTGGATCTCTCAGAGAGGTTTCGCGGGAAGCTGCAAAATTCTTCCCCCTCTTTCTTCCTTCGCTCTCTTCCGAAGTACCCGCGTTTGTTCGGCGCGCGCACGGTTAGACTCTCGTTGTCCCTCGCAAATCTTCCGGAATCCAAACACCGTCTTCCGATGACTCGCTTTCAGAAGCACACGGTGAAACGCGCCGGTGTGTACCATAATTTTACTACGAGTTCGCGTTACTCGAGTGACTCACGCGATCCCTCGCGCCGACCGGCGATAATTCATTGCTACAACTTGCCGGTTGTGTTGCAAGGTGCATGCCGGATACCTCTCTCGCGGGCATATAAATACGTAAATCGTCGCGCCGCAGTATTTCCGGATTAATCCCACTCGCGGCGGTTAATGCACGGCTTAGGAAATCACGGCGAACGCATGCGTACCGCGGCCGGTCTTCGTGCAAATTGCACGATAGCACAGAAACGTGAAAGGATTGCTCGGAGGATAAAAAAGAAATCAATTCCACTCTCGTTCCTTTTTCGCTTTTTTCATTATTGCGCAAAGATATCTCACGCGAAGCGTCGTTCGCCTTCTCAATGCCCGTCGTGGCTAGGGAAAAATTATACTCGAAGTTTCGAATTTTTTAACCTTCGTACGTGTGAACGAACACATGTTCGTTTTGTGTAGACATAGTATTTATTGTCCTAAAGAATGCAACTTTTTCTTGTGTTATGCTGTTATATGCCATGGAAAAATTTATTTTAAAATAAAGTTAATGAGATTTGTTGTTTATTATTTGTGCTTTCTTCGCTCACTTTGTTTTAAATTAGACATATATAAATCTCAGAATTGAACTAAAGATATTTACGTATATCTTAGGACATCTTAATTTCAGTTGGAGTAAATTGATACTCTCTAATTGCACAGCATTTCATTTATACTTTCCAAAATTAGTTCTATTATCAGCTTCGATATTTCGAATCTTTAAATAGAGTTGGAAACTTGAAATAATTTGACTATTTTCGTACTTCGTCGTCAAATGTCGAGGTTTCAAATATGTCGGACAGTACCACCCTTACTTGTGGCAGATGGTAATGTTGGAAAAGTGTACTCGCGTGTCGCGTTAAAATTATTACGTCCGCCCGATATTCGCTGTCGTCTGTGACTTTCTTTTTCTCCTCGGGAGAAATTAGATTGCGTAAAAAGCGCGCGGTAACCGGTCGTTCACTGTCGGTGAATTAGAATAATTAGATAGGGCATGCGCTCGGCGTGAGTTTCCCTTCGCATGGAATTTTCTCACGGCGGTTTTCGTGATCAAAGGGTTGGCCATTGGTGGGCGGAATAAAGAAAATCGAAGGCCGGAGCGTAGGGAAGTGAATATATATCTCCGGACGGGTGGCGTGTGTACGGGGAGAAAACAGCACCTACGCGATACGTGCCGACATTCTAAAAATACGGGCTTATTTTAGCGCGGAGAGAAAGAGAGTTAGAGGGCGACGGCGAGAGAGGGCGGGGG